>NW_005054303.1:476296-496779 GCF_000277835.1 Geospiza fortis
GGGAGCCGCCCGGCGCCGCGCCTTCCTCCGCTGGGAACGGCGCCAGCGCCGAGCGGGAGCGCGCGGGTCCGAAGTTTACGCTTTAAAAAGCACGAAATTCCCCACAAAGTACTTCTCAGGGGCGCTTCCAGACGTGCCGCGTAAAGCTCTTAGAGCAGCTCAAAGAAGTAAGAGGGAAACTCGGAGCAAGGCGAGCGGCACAGCCTGTTGCGCTCCCGCTCGGAAGGAACCGGGAGCAGGTGCCCGTGAGGGCGCTCCCGCCCGCGCCGGGACGGGTCCCGCGGGCCCGGGGGGCCCGGCCCCGTCCGTCCGTCCGTCCGTCCCTCTGCCACAGCGCCCATCGGCTGCCAGAATTTATTCCGTCTTTAGTTAGGAAAACAAACAATGCCAGGTAATCTGGATGATTGCTGCTTTATTTATCGCAGGCTTAGAACTTGAAGAGAAATAATTTAGCCATGAAGCTGAGCAGTGTATGGCAGGGTGTCACATAGTGGGGCTTGGTTGTGTCAGGGTTTCTGTTTGACTGTTTGCTCTGCTTTTCACAGATGTAATGGTTTGTCTCTGGCATTTATCAGTCTGTGCATCAGCCACTTCTTAGTGCATTCTGCCTGTTTCTTGTTCGATCATACTGAACTCACAAAATAAATTTTGGATTTTGCACAGTCAGATGAGACATCCGAAATTCTGGTTATTATTAAACACCTACCTTCAATACATATTTTTGGTAAGTGGTTGGGTACATGTGTCCTCAGCATCGGCTGAGGGAGAGACATCTGTTGTTGTGCCTGAGGGACCAGAGAAGTTTGCAAGCAAACGATTACTAAATAATAGACACTGGTGTTCATTGCAGAGGCCTGTTTGTCCCACTAAAGATCAGGTTTAATGATCTGCTTCATGCCGATCCTCATTTTAGGCGGCCCTGTAGACAAGGAGGAATAACTCCCGCTCCTGTGAATTGCACCTTGTTTTCAGTTTCTTGAGAGGATGTACCAGGAGGGCACAAGTGGTTAAATTAACCCTTTACTATGTGAGTCATGTACTCCAGTCATTTCGGGACCTGAAAAGAAGGAAGTTTTGCAAGCAAACCATCTGTTGTAGTTGGATGGAGAAAAAAGTATGCTTTTGAGTGTAACAGCCACGGAGAGAAAAAGAATGGTTAATAGTTTCTCAACACTTCAGAGACATGAACTGCCATACTTTCATTTCTTGAAACCTTTTGATTTCCTGTCTTGTGGAAAGATTTCATTAAATAATTTTTCAAAGCATTTATTGCAGTGCTTACAACAGATGTGTTAATCAATAGAATCAAAAGGAAAACACCTTAGTATTTGAAAACTATATAGACCTATCCACAGAAGACAGATGCAAGAATGCTTCCCCGCTTTTCACCCACAACTTGGATGAAACTCATTTGTAGGACAGACTCCTGAAGAGAAGCAACAGCTGCATAGTCCGATCCAGGTGTTCCCAGTAGTAAGACAATTGAAAGGGAGGGCGCATCATGGAGCACGGTCATAAAACCCAAATTTCTTATCCAGGAAACGTTCCTGGGGATGCTGTTAGCTGCCACATGCTCGGGCGTTATTCAAGGTGCCTGCCTGTGTTACAGGAAACATTTGGCCTGGGGCAGTATGGAGGCGGGTGCTGCTGGAGGTGCAGCCGCAGCAGCGGGACGGGGATGGGGTCGGGAGCAGGGTCGGGAACGCGGATGCCGCCGGCTCGGCCGCGGCGGGCGGGGGCCGGGCGCCCTCTGGCGGCGGAAGCGGCTGCGCGCTCCGGTCGGACGCCGAAAGCGAAGCAGCAGCGGGCAGGAACGCTTGGCTCGCTTTGAAACGCGCTGGGAGCGCTGATGTAGTCTGGAAAACACTGATAAACTGCTTCAACACGCACGGGGCAAGGGGGACGCGCTGTTGCGAAGGGCTGCGGGCCGTGGGGACGCACGCTGGGAGATGCTGAGTAGCTGCGAGCCTCCCGCACCCCCGATTCGCACGGCGCGGGCGGGGAGCGCCGCTGCCCCGGACACAACAAGCCCAGGCTTGCCCAGAGCTCCGCCGAGAGCAGCCCTGGACGCGGGGTTGTGGAGGGCAGGCTGCCCGCCTTGGGCAAAACACTTACCCTGGCTACGAGCCCCAGAATGCATGCGGAGGGGCTTCCCCTCGGTAATTCTGTGCCATACCTGTCAGCCCCAGCTGGGTGTGTTCTTTCTCCACGTCCTCTCCAAAAACTGCGCCTTAGCATTTATAGGGGAGCACTTTTATTCACCCACCTGTGTTCCACCGGAGATGTATCTTGTTAAACCTCACCTACCTACTACAGGTCAAGTTCTTCTTTCTGATGGTACCTGAAGCTGCCGCCTTCCCAGAGCAGATAAAATAAAACAAATTCCAATGAATATATCCGAGAAAGTTCAGATCCGGACATGTACAAGCAATTGCATTTAGAAATCCTACTTCTTACAGTAGAGCAATGATGAAAATTTGTAGTATTTAATTTTAATGTGACTTGCAATAATTTTGATTTTATACCATTTCACGTGGTCAGCTTTTAACTAAGAACATAATTATCAAACAATTAAAAAGCATCAGAACTGTGATTTAAGATACCTACGTAGGTACAAGTTACTAAAGACAGCAGTGTGTTTAATGCCTTCGTTATCATCATGTCTATTTCTAAAGAAGTTTTCACAGCCATAAAGCACTCGATTTCCAATGACAGACTACAGAGGGAACTTTCTAAGCTCAAACATTTCCAAATGTTCCTTTAGGCTGACTGTAAATGGCATGATTCACCCCCCTCAGACTGTCCCCTAGCAACGAGTACAACCATCAACAAAGCTCCACCATTCATCTGCTGTCTTGAAGTGTAAGTTGCTGAGGGATGGGAATAACAGAATTCATGAAGTTACAATACAGGAGTTAAACTCATGGTAATCAGGAAAGAGCTTTTTCTCCTCCTTTGCTTGGGACTGTCGTTAAGCAGCTTTCTTGTAAATATGACTTGACTGTTCATCAACAAACTTCTCAGCTATGGAGCAAGTTTGCTTTAAGTAGACTCTGGAGCTGTAAACAATGTATGCCAGGAGAAAAAGAAGGTGGTCAGAAGATAGCTTTGGTCCTCATAATATTCGATTCTGGAATGCTGTTTTCAATGTTGTTTGTTTAGAGAAAAGCGGTAAAGAAATTTGAATGAGAATAAAAATACACATATCTGTACATGCTACCAAAACACAAACAAAACCCTAGAAGTATTTGCTAATGTGCCTTGGATCAATCTGAATGCGGGGGCAGGGGGCAGGATGCCAGTGATTTACAGTCTATGGCTGGTATCTGAAGCATTCAGAGATAAACTCCCAGAAAAAAAAAAACAAACCAGAATTAACCTTCGGCACATGTTTGTTCAGTGCTGAAATATAAGCCAGCTGCTTAGACTCCTGAAGAGACTAACATAATACAGAATCTAAAATACAAAGAGAGAGAGTTTGGGCAGAATAAATATCTCATAAACCTCTGAGCCCATAGAAAATAAATAGAGAGTCAAATACACAAGGCAAACAATAAAGTTAACACAAGCAAAAGATATGGGGAGGAGATGAAGGGGCACCAGCAGTTTATGGCTCTTTGCATGAACTTGAAAGCAAGGTAGGAGTACTCAACATCCCAGGCAAACACAAAATGGTGACATAACCTCCTTGACTTGAAGCCTTCAGAGAGGCAATGAGTGTCACAGCAGTGGAGGAATGCCCTGGGCCTGCAAGAAGAGAGAAGAAATGTTTTATTAATATAAAATGGCTCTTGCCTGTAAATACTGAAGGGTTTGCCCTGTAAACCATACTTCAGGGCACAGTTAAAATGCAATTAAGATGACTGAGCCATGCTTAGTACAATATGAAAAATATTTGAAATCATAAGTATCAATTCCTATCAATCATAACTAGCAAATGTCCTTATAAAAACAGAATGTGATTTTGAAGGTTCAGCACTTCTGGGAATTTTAGGTTTTCAGACAGCTGTTTTGCCACTTTAGTTTACAAGAGTGTATCAATATCTGTATTGATGACACTGGGGGTGAGGTAAAAATAATAGGCAAGCACAGCCAACAGCTTTATAAGCAGCTTTGGGAAATACTTGGGCTGGCTAGAGTTGAAGGAAAGTGTAAATTCAAAGGAAGGAGAACACTCCAGGGGGAAGTTAAAGCCTCAGCAGGGAGGTAGATGGCAGCAGGGCTGGGACCACCACCTCTGATATCTACAAAGGGCAGAGCCATTTCTTGGAACAGTGAACAATATGGCAGTGAGGAAATTTGTGACCCTGATACCTGCTCAAATAGCCCCCCAAATTCACTTCTGTGTGCAAGAGTCACAGATGTGGAAAGAAGAATTTGAGGAACTAATGAAAGACTCCAGTTTTGAGGGACAGAAGGCACAAAACTAAGGTTGTCCAGTGATAGAGTTAGATATAGTTGTTTGAAAAGATTATGGTAAAAATTGGTGGTCAGTACTTTATGTATCATGTGCACTGACTTAATGTGCAGAAACACAGAAGGTGCCTTTAATTCTAGCTGAATTATATAAAAATGTAATGTTATTTAGAGAAGGTCAGTGTGGACAGAAACTGACTTTAAATCACATGGACTTGACTTACTCCCTTAGAAGTGAGACTTTTTAAATTACAGACGCTTTAGAGAATTGTTATTTGCATTGCAACACCGGTATTTCACAGATGCTGGAATGACTGCAGACTCACTGCAGAGCACACGACTCTCCTGTGGTGACAATACTGTTCAACTCCATTTTTTCACTTGGCTATTCACATCTCCTACCAGTCTTTACATTCTACAGTGCACAGCAAGGCCACAGGTATAGATCTGAGATCACTGTAAATCAGTGGCTATTTCAAACATTTGCTAGTAGCATTTTGCTTTTTTAACATTACCTGCTGGTTTATATATTATTTTTACATTGTTCATAAATACAATTGGCTACAGAAGATGGCATCTTCCCCCTCCCTTTTTTAATTGCCTTTTTTTTCCCCAGCAGTCCACAGGGGTTCATTTCAGCTTTCATTTGTTCTATTAATTTATATTAAACCCTCACAAGATTCATACTCCAGTGAATGTGGTTGCAACTAGAGCAATATCAAATCAAATCTACCAGCTCATCAGGTAGGCAGGCACTGATGAAAATCATGAGAACACCATAGAACAGAACCACAGAATATCACAGGTTGGAAGGGACCCACAAGAGTTGAATCCAGCTCCGGGCTCTGTACAAGACAAACCTAAAGCACAGTCAGTTATGTCTTCCTCACATGAATGAAGACATCAAATTATGGCTCTGATTGAAGGTGGGCATTACAGGCCCTCCCACAGGAGGTTTTCCTTTATCTGCAGCACGCCCACATGCTCCTTTCTGAACTGAACTATAAGCTGTCTATTCCTTCATTTCTTCTGGACTCCAAAGAGACAAAGCGGTGGAGAACATGCACACGGACAACTTCTCTTTTTTGAATGCTTGCTCGGTTTTACACATAGGCTGTGGGTGACCCATCTCATCTCCTGCTTTCACAACTTACCTGGAATGGCAGATGATGTTCTCAAGGCAGGGGAACTGCAGTGCTGCTCTGGCATCCACAGCACTGCTCCAGGATGCCTCTGCAGCTGTAGAATGGATGAGAGGGGTAAGGCTGAACTTGGGTGGCCACTCTACAGATGCCAGGAATCATTTAGCAAGGCAACCAACTTCATTGTGCTGGGTTGCAAAGGCAGCTGCCTGCCTAACAGCACCACAGCAGCAACATGAGAACAAAGCCCCACCACTCCTCCAATTAAACATCTCTGCAGGGATGCAAAACCACAGGCAAACCCGATCTGAACTGTTCCATCCTCAGCACATTAAAAGGATTGGGCCTACTTGGCACTTAATTCCATGAGAACATGATACCTCACCTGGGTGGGCTAAGAGAGTTGAATGGATGAATGCCCTGATCTTTGTCGCCAAGCAGGCACATTACAGACAGCACATTCTAGGGACAAGGCACTGTTTAGGTACACCAGATTTTAGATCCTTTCACCTTCACGATACAGGAGATCTCTTTTGTGCTGATGTGCACTGATGCCCGAAGCCACACTCTGCACACATTAGAAGAAAATCTGGAAATATTCCAGATCACCTGGAATTTCTTTCAATAGTGTGTGGGTTCTTAGAGGGACCAGGTAGCTCATATACATTCTGTCTGGTATTCCCAGTAAGTCTAGGCTCAAAGCTTGGAAGTTCATCCAAGGAATCAGCATCAAGTCTTTCAGCCACTGAAGGAACAGAGGGGCCTGTATGGATGATTTAAACACCCTGGCTCTTGCCTGTAAATACTGAAGGGTTTGCCCTGTAAACCATACTTCAGGGCACAGTTAAAATGCAATTAAGATGACTGAGCCATGCTTAGTACAATACACATGCAGGTCTCTTGGGATAAGGACAAATGGTTTTAAAAATCAGCCCAAAAAAAGATCTAGAACAGATACTGTTTCCTAACATAATTTCTTCCACCTATAAACTCAAACACACTCTTAAAAAAAAAATCCATCACTTCTCGCAATCTCAGTATTTTTTTTCCCCTAAAATACATTTCAAGATTTCCATGAATACAAAAGTGAACATCACTGAGCAAGAGTATACCCACCATTCATCTACTTCCAACTTCCATGAATATATTATGTCAGTGCAGACATGTCCTGTCAGGCTACAAGCATTATATAACTGGGAAGACAACTAACCATCCAACCACAAGTCAGACAGCATTAAAAGACGTGCAGCCTAATGTTTTACCAGCCTTTTAGAGCTTCATAAAAATATAAAAACTTCAAAAAGTTCCTGATTTCATTATTATTTTGACCAAGCCCAGTAACTTCAGCATAATACTTCTTCTGTTCAATGTAATGTTTCAAAATCCAAGATTCTACAAGTATTATGAAAGTATCTGAAAGTCTGGAAGACTGCAGCATCAAACATCATGAGATTCAAGCACTAGATTGCTAAAGGAACAGAAAAAATCTTTAACAAAAGTGTTCCTTTGACCAACTCAGAAGAATGGTTTCCTGAGATAGAGCTTGCAAGACTTGCAGATGACTGTATGGATGAATTTTGAGAGCTTTATGGTCAAGAAAAGTTTGACATCTTGAGCTGGATTTAGATTCTGACTAACTAAGAAAACCTGCAAAATTGCAGTTTTCCTTGTCACAATGTCTGCTCTGACACCAAAGTTGCAAAAATCAAATTTCAGACAGTTTGTTGCAACAGCACGGGGACTCAGCCTGCAGCAGCAAATTGTGTCTAATCCTGTGGTGACCATGTGCATAACTCCTGACCTCTGTAAAACTGCTGAGAACTGCCCTGTCACAGACATTTCAAATACATTATAAAAACACAACCTCAGAAAGTGATCACAAATTAACTCTTTGAGGAAAAGATGGCTAGTAATTTCTCCCTAATGCACACTTTTATTTAAATCCAAACTGGCTGGTATGTACTCACAAAGCCCAACCACTGAAGCTTTGCCTTTTGTGGTTGGCACAGAACCTGCCAAGCCATCTACAATGCTGAGAAACAAAGTGCTCATCTACCCTTGGGTGTGATCACCTGTGATCCTACCTCAGATTCTAATTTCTCTAATTTCTATTTGTATTGATACATTTATGTATTAAACATCAAGATTGTTGCAACCTGGTGCTCTGAATGCCCGAAAGGAAATCGGCTCTTCAAAACAGATGAAAGAAAGGAACTGAATAAACAACCCTTTATAGGAAGCACTGCTGTGCAAAGCCATCTTCTGTAGGAAGCAGGATATAATGCCCGATTTCAAATTAGTATTACTTAGACTTTTGGCAAAAGGGGAAAAAAGGTGGTCATTGATTTAGACCAAGTTAATTGCTGTTTTTCAATTGAGTATTAGAATAAATTTCAAAAGATGGTGTCCTTGTAAAGAGTTTATTCTACAACCATCTTTTATTCATGAAAACTTGTATTCCAAAGGGAATCAGACATTTTTAAAAAATACCACTAATGCTGTTTTCCTTCAGCTTTAATTATTTCTTTTTTATTTTCCTAAGTCAAATGGGTCAGTATATTGGTACTCCTAATTCATCCATCTTCCATTTTGGTGAGTTAGTTACCATCACTGTTCTGCATTATGAAATTTCAGTCTCTTTGGAACGCTAATTTCCTATCTATAGGTTTAATTTTTTTATTTCATCTTATTTCCCTGATTTTTCTCTCAACAGGTGCTGCTGTATATTTTAATATAAAATATTTACTCACAAAATAGTATTGCTTTTATGCACATTGTTGCAAGACTTTTTTCTCCAATAAAAACGTTACCATCTTCCATAAAATCCTCAACATATTAAGAACTGTGATGCAGAACAAAATTACACAGTGAAACAGGTACCAGCACAACAGTGAGATTATATTACATCAAAAAATTTTAATGGTCCCAAATATATACTCAACAACTAAGCATACACTCAGGGGGGCAAAAAAAAATTATGACACAAAAGTGACCACATCTAGAATTCCACTCAATCTTTAATCAAGAAGGGACAAACAAATCCCCCACCTCAAAAAAAATTTCTGCAGTTTAAAGGGCAAAGGGAACAGATTTAAAAAAAAAGAGGAAACTTTATATTCGGCCCTCCCCCGCAGAGGTTTTTAAAACCTGTTGTAGCTCGAGTAAAATGTTCAGAATGTACGATTTCAAAGGCAGGTCTCTTTTATACAAAGAAACTGCTGGCATTCTTAACTAGTGAAGAATTATGGCAAAACCCGCCTTTTCTTCAGAAGTCTCATACATGGTCCAAGAAAGCATATTCTGATTGTAGCAACTGACCAGCCAATCCAGAGTTCCACTAACAAAACTCCTGCCCTGTTGGCTTTTTATTTCTTTTTTTTTCTTTTTTTGTTTTGTTTTGTTTTCCATTTCCTTCCCTGAGAAAAGGGCAACATGTGGTCCAAGCTGGAGAGCTCAAAGGCATAAGTCTTTCCCCTAAATGAAGTATTTCTCCTTCTTCTGCTCCTTTGAATTGGCACTTGATTGGCAGAAATCCATTTGTATAGGTTGATCTGTGTCATACACAGTAATTCACAAAAGATTGCTGCTTTGCTGTAGGTTTGTTTTGTTTTTGGAAAAAAATCCTTCCCCAACTGGTAATATTCTTCAGCAGTTGCCATTATGATGACTCAAGCTTTGCTTTCTTTGACAAAGGTAAAGTTTCCTCTTTATCTTCATCTTCATCATCCTCTTCATCATCATCAGGATAATCTACAAGCCCAACGAGGCCTCCCTACAAAGACAGATCCAATTATTATAATTAAGAGAATGTTTGTACACTGGTAATTCATTGCATTGCATGATGTTTGCACAGAATATTGCCGTAAGTACACTGGTTCAGAAGGTTTTGAATAAAATCTTGCAGAACAAAAATAAATCCTTCAGTATGAATGAAAATGACATTATCTGAGAAATGTTTAAATGAATAAATCCAAAATGGGGTTTTACCTATCCAACTGGAAATATTGCCAGCTGAAATTTAAGTAAAGCCAAAAATCGACATGATTTTGCTCAGTGTCACTGCAGCTCCATGTGTAAAGACATTGTTTATTTTTACTGAGCACAGCTGACTGTACTGAGCAATCTGGAAGCACTTCAGAAACAAATGCAGAATATCTTCAATTTAAATTTTTTAATTATGATACTTTTAGAACACAGTTTGTCTTGGCAAAAGTTGAAGTGTATAGTGACAAAGAACTTTTTTGAATAACACAACTGAATGATGTGTACAGGTTACATAGTTTAAATACATTTTCATTTTCAGCTGACAAGTTATCTAATATCACTAAAAACTCTCCTGTATTGCAAATAACCACAAATTTAAGATTAGGCAGCTCTGGACTCTTGAAGAAGCATCATGAGCTTCTGAAAATTCCCCTAAGTATACTATGTTGCAATTTCTGAAGCATCAAACACTTTACTCAAAGGTCCTATTACTTATTCAGGTGCCTAATAATGGACACCCAAACCAGAACATGTCAGTCAACTGTATATCAAAATACAACTTGAAAAACAATTACAGATGTTCTGTACAGTCACATACGTGTAACACTGAGTACACTACACCTGAAGCAACATCAGGTAATTAATGTAAAACCCAATTTCAACACTGTTTCTAGATTGTGACTGGCATGTTTTACTCTGAAAGAAGGTAAGATACCTTCTCCCTGAATCCAGGAGTATTTTTCAGTCCACTGCACGTTCCTTTTTGTAACCTGAACATTTTTCTTTTGTCACCACTACTTGAATTTGTGGAGTCAATACTGTATCCAATATATTCCATATATTAAGACTCTATTTCAGACTCAAGGAATTAGACTGTCTGGGAGAAAAAAGCCTCTAATAGACTGAATGGATTTGCAAGCCAATTCCATCCCTTTCAAAAAGCACTTGACTAACTATTGGGTTATGCAAGGAGTTTCCTCCACAGAAGGATTTAGAGGAAGTGTCCTTAGGTTCTTCCATCAGCCAAACACTTCTGATCCAGGTATTTTCAAGAGAATGCAATCCAAATGCAAACTCTTAAGCCATGTGGAGTAGGAAAAAAACCCTCAAACCCTAAACCCCCATTTACCTTCACTGGAAGTTAGGTGAACAAGCAGTATGGCAGCATTACAAAACAAGGTGTTATTCCAAGTCTGTTATTATCAGTGTTATTCCAAGACTATCTGACAACTGACATACATACCTCACCTTTTATAAATGGATACACTTGTTATTAAAATAAATTCTCATAATCTGAACTGTACTGTATCAACATTACCTTATCTGCCCCCTGTGCTGGGAAAATAGCAGTCACTCTATTTTCCTGACTCAGTTCGAACATTTTTATTCAAAAATCTGATAAAATCCAACAGTGTCCCAAAATGTATTTTAAAATGCTAGTTTTGAATATTCACTGCAAGTTACAATGCTCTTTCAAAGTGGCCTTCTTTTTCTATTTCAGAATGTTCCAAATCAAAACTGTAAGTTAGTTCAAAGATAAAAATGTCACACTTAGGTATTAAAAATTGTTCTGGCTTACAGCAATCGCTATCCAATGCAATTTATTTCTTCCACATAGGTCAGTTATAGAATTCTGAACAATGTTCAAATGGTGATAGTAGAAATCCTCAATGGATGTGCAGGGCATTGTGGTATCTATCACAATTTGGCTACGTTTCCAAAATATCTATTTTTACCTGTCAAATACCCCTGTGCAATTTAACATTTGACTGTAAATAGCACTGCTAAGAGCAACTAATGGCATGGTTCCTACTTGACCAGTCTGAGCATTAAAAGAGCTTTTATTTCTTTAATATACAACAGATCTCATTGAAAATGCTGAAGGTCAGACAAGAAGTACACACAAACCAGACAGTCCATTACTGCTTAAGTTGATGGGACTCACAGGAACTTCAGAGAGACCAAAAGCAAACTTCTACGCTGTAACAATACAGCCAACCTACAACCATTCAAAATTACCTTAGTTGTAATAGCTGCCATCTGAGATGTGCTTTTAGAAACTGATCCAGGTGAGCCAGGGGATCCTGGAGACCCAGGGGACCCAGGAGATCCAGGCAGATTACTTGCAGATGACTGGCTGGTAAGGTTAGATTTTGTACCGCTGGAAAAAGAAAGCTTGAAACTCGGGCTCTGGCGACCTGAAAGGTTAGTTTTCAGAAGAACCTCCTTTTCTTCACTCTCTTTCACTGGAAAGAAAAAAAAGGCAAAAAATAAAGCAGTATTATTGACTGAAACATTCAATTACAAATCACTTCACTGTTTGGGAAAAGGCTTAATACTTCATGTATAACTCAGTTAAGTGAGTCATCATAGACTTTTTCCTTACTACTGTACCACCTACCAGTGGTTGTCACTGGCTAGGAATGTCACTTTTGTTCTACCAATGGTATCACCTGATCATTTATATAGAAAATGTTGAGTTAACACACAATATTTAATTATAACCCAAATAAAACACTGAAAAGTTTGACTATCAGATACTATTTTAATTCAAATGCTTTAAGAAGTCTACAACACATTTTGTATGATCTTGCCTCTAAAGGCAACAAAACTTTTTTAATATGTGGTCTACCAAATTGATGTTGCAATTTCAAAATAAATACATGCAAATCCTTCATTGCAGTAGGACTGAATAATGCCAGGCGATGGCATTCATCTTCTCATCACTTACATTTTTTTCTTTCCATGAATTTGCTGATAGGGTCCATAATATCCTCATCATTTTTAGGCTTGTCAGAAGGGGGCACCACTGCCTCTCCATCTTCCATATCATCCTCATCAGTATTAAACCACATTTCCTCCTCATCCTCCAGGGTTCTTGCATCCCTTCTGTACCTGTGGTTTCTCAAAATCGAGCGCATGCTGCAGAACAGGAGGTTTGAAAAGCTTAGATTCAAAATCCAACTTAATAATCAAACTTCTGCTTGACACTCAGTGACTGCTTACAGATCCATACATTGTAGAGCAATAAAAACACCAGCAAATCATTCCCTATCGTGAACCTTTGTATTTTCAATAAAATATCATTAAAAATTTCTCTGTATAAAGAATCAAATAAAGTACAACTCTGCTAACAGCACATGCAGACTACTCAATCAGTACAAAATTCTGTAGCATATAAACAGCACTATTAAAAGTAATTTTAATAAATCTCACTGAAGTGTTGCATTCAAGCTTGGTTTACCAGTTTGCACTGGTAAATAAAAAGTTGTAAAACAAAGAGCTTAGAAACATACACATATTCTCTGAAAATACTTTGTAACCTGTTAGTATTCAGGGTCCAAGTTTAAAAAGAGTAATAAAAATCTAACTTAAATATGACTCCAATTTTAAGCAGATACATTGAAGAGAAAGCTCTCTCTCTGCCACATCCACTTGTTACAACTTTTGGTCACTTATCAGTATTCCCCATTTTTCAGAGCCTTGGATATGAACTGCTACCTCTCTCTCCCTGTTTGATCTATTATCAATGTTGGTTTATCTCAGCTCCACCTTCCTTTTTTCTTTTCTCACAGAAGCAGTATTATGGTCTTGGAGGAGAGGGACAGGGATGTGGCCCTTGAAAAACGGGGAGGAGAAGTGGAAGAGACATTGAAAACCTCTTCATTGCTAGATGTTGATTTTAACAGTCAGTTTCCAACAGCAGCATGAATTCTTGATGAAGGACTTCACAGTTTATTGGATGAAATTTCATGTTTTTCAGAAAGTGTCTGTAGTGACTTTGGTTACTGGGATCAAGATGTTAATAATACAATAATTAATTTGTATTACAAATACAATTAATTAATTTGCATTACTGAGTTCAGGAAAAAGCCAGAAGGGAAAAATCAAAACATTACAAGCTATTGAGTAAAAAAGCTAAATGTACTTTTAATAATAAATCTAGTTTTAAGTAAGTTGCTTGCCAGCATTATCATACAACTATACATACTGCATCATTTTACATTTTATTTAAACTCAAGTTCTGCTAAGAGCACAAAACTATGACTTAAGTGGAACTCTAATGAATACTTCTATGGCCTGTGTCCACAACATATTGGGCTCCTTCCTTACTGAACTATTCTTTGCTAAAATATATAAATAGATTCTTGTTATTTGTGCATTTTATTATTTCTGGGTTTTCACTTTAAAAATTACATGCACTGTGACAGGACTTGTGCAGCCACAACATCAGATGTAGGAAGAAGGCTGAGCTACAGACCTCCTGAAGCTCTATTTTCTGTTGGATAAACTCATGCAGCACAACCACTTAGCTCAACTTAAGCCAAGAAAAAAACTACAACTTTACTTGCTATAGTGGATGGAAATTACTGAAGAAAGCAGCTGGGTGTTCTTTCCCACATATGAATTAATGTAAGCAAGAATCACAGCCTTGGATTTCACAGCTGTTTAAGCTGACATAAGCCAAAATAATAACATCTCACTTTTAACACCTTCGTACTCAAAACTGCAGATCCTGCACATGCTCTTGAAAGTACTTCAGTGTTTTAAAATAAATCAACACTTATAATCTCATTTTAATTGTACAACTCTCAAATTTAAGTATTAAGAAATCTTGTGGCAGGAAATTAAAAGTCTGAAATGTCAAGATATCCTAGTAGTACTAATCAGAATTAATTTTTATGTGTTTTCAAACTAATTCAAGACAGGAAAACAAGAACAGATCTTGCTAAAATTTTTAAGAGTAACTCATCTGTTCACACAAGCAGTCATTTTGTTTTAATGAAACCAGACATAAAGCAAAAATAAATGGAGCAAAAAGGCCTAAACTTCCTATTTTTATACATCTCAACCTTTTAAACTTGAGCAACTGTGTACTAAGGAAGGGAACTTTTGCTCTGGCAAACAGAAAGAGTGATTCAAGTTTTGCATCAGATTGCTTTTTACTCCATCAGCAGATCTAACAGGGACAAAAAAGCATTCTCTGAAAATTTCTTTCTATGTTCTATTCCTCAGGCATTTTGATAAAGCTTATCTAAATATCTACTCCCACAACTAGAATGAAGGGAAATCTGATATGAAAATTTTTGAAGGAAAAATCCACAGAATGGTAATTCACAACTAACAGTCTTTCAAATTAGCAGTGGAAATCTGTTATTTAGACAAATCAGCTTGGTAGAGATACTTGGTAGGCTTCCAGCCTCATTAAAGTACTGCAGATAAGTTTAAGGTATGATAAATTAGCATTATGACTGGGGGTCCAGCAACTAGTGTTTGCTGAAAAGTCTATAGAAACACATTTGAAAATCACTTTTAATCAAGTAAATTCAGCAAGGCTTGAGATACAAGCAAGAGTCTAAATTATCTGTATTTCCCACAACAAGAGAACAACCCACCAGTAGTCTGGTAAGAGAATTAGAGCATCAATATGCTATTAAGAGCATTTAGTGTATTTTACCTGTCAAGTTTTGGATTATCTTGTCTTTCCCTTTGTTGCTCAAATCGTAGTTTCAGTCCTTTGAATGTCTGCACATAATCTACATCTTCCAGTGCCTTCCAGTAATTTTCAATTACATGAGCTGTTAATGATTTTATATCTTCCTACAGGAAGAAACAAACAAAAGTGACTTATTTTCATTCAAATTAATTTATTTAATACAATATAAAAAGTATCTGAAATGAGAATGCCATAGCAAGCACTGTAGTAATTATGCAAAAGTGAGTATATAAGTGTAATTAAAAATCTAGAGCCTCAAGTATTTGATTAGCAAACAACATAAATTTTCTAGCAGTATCTCCTTCAAAACATTACAGAACCTAAAGCCTGATAAAAACTGTACCAAACCCAATCCTAAAATATCTTTCCACTGTAACTGAGAGATATTTTTACACTGATAGAGAGCATGGCATGCAGTCCTTCAGGAGCAGGCTGCTGCAGCCAGGGTTCCCTCTGGGTCACAAGTCCTGTCAGTGAACCTGCCCCAGTGTGGGCTCCTCTCTGCACAGGGCCACAGGTCCTGCCAGGAGCCTGCTCCAGCACAGGCTGCCCAAGGGGTCAGAGCCTCCTTCTGCAGGCCTCCACCTGCTCTGGCCTGGGGTCCTCCACAGGCTGCAGGGGGATTTCTGCTCCACCACAGACCTCCAGTGGGCTACAGGGAGATAGCTGCCCCACCATGGACACCACCATGGGCTGCAGGGGAATCTCTGCTCCAACCTCAGCCTGGCCCCATTTACCACATTTACAGTCTGTACAGCATCTTGTCAGAATCTGGACGCAAACAACAGCAAGGAAATAATACTGTGGAGACAGCCAAACTGGCATGAATATTTAAGAGACTCCTCATGGAAGGAACTTGGTAGCACTCCATTAAAATAATCAAAAGAGATTGGTATCTCTTCTGTATAATTCCATATTCCATTGACATTACAGAGCACAGCTAAATTTGATGGGTTTGCAACAGTAGTTTCTAATTACATTCCTGTCATAACAAGCCCATCCAATCTGCATGATGAAATTTGATTAGTGCTGCCTTTGCAAATCTGGGTACTGTGAGTACAGTATCAAGTGAATTTAATCTTCAAGTAACGGTACTGTTTGAATGTAAGAAAAAACATGTACAAATATGTAACAGTGATATAAAACAAGGTTCATATAAATACAGTATCATATGGTCCCATTATGATAGCATAATTTAGGGCAAAAGCAAAAAGAAAAGTAATCTTGAATAACAAGACTAAACAATGCAGTAATTATCCTCAGCACATACTAGCACTCACCACTCTGATAAATTCAAACATCTCTATTATGGCAGAGTTCATCAGATTATAACGGGAACCATTATTTAGAAATGCTTTGACCACGGGTTCAAACAGAAAACTTTTCATTATGTAACGGTTGTAGAATTCATCCTTCAGCCCAATTATCTTTCTCTTGAAACGAAGGGCACCTGAAACACACATGTTGTCAAAAGAGTTTTTACATTTAAAAGCAAAATTGCAGAAATTACTCAGCATTATTACAGCAATTTACAGCCTCAGTTCATATACAGCAATACATTCAGTCCTTCTCTGCTTCTCAGCAGTCTTGACTACACTGCTGAATATTACTTAGCAGTTCTATCATAAAGAAATCCTCCATCATAACTGTACAAATAAAAACACCTCTGTTCACTGAAGAATTCATATAGTATTGTTCAACTATAATACTACTAATATAAAAATCTGTTTTTACTTTTTAAAATTACTTAGGGTAAAGGTAAAAGTTTTTCTTAGTAGAAGAGCTCAGAAATTTGCTTATTATCCCTATTATTCAAATGTTTGGTTCTATCAGATTAGAATATAAATTATCTCATTTTAAAATTGGTAAATGACTTTTTATTCACACACGTAGTAAGGCAAAGGGTTGATTTACAACCAGTTTAAAGCTCTTTCTGAAACTCCAAAGTGTATGCAAGTGAGAGAATGTCCATGCATAAAGTACAGTATCACACAGCAGCACATTTTGCTTAGCAACCATGTGTACAGGTTATTTAGCTACAAAATGTAAAAGGTACTTGTTGTATGGTACTGCTCAGGCAACTTAAGGCTTTGGTTTTTTAACTCTATGTGCACAAAAGAATTACAGAGAAAATCTACTTGCCTCTAGAATTAAGTCTGCTTTGACACTACTGAGCTGAGCGTGGTCAAGAAATATAACTATAATCTAGTATGAGAAACACAGACTATAATGGTAGAATTTCTGTATTCAGTAAAAAATTATCATGATCCATGAACAGTTTTTTTCCAGCAGAGTGAAGATATGTATCAGTTCACATCCACAAAATTCTAGTTTATTCCTTAGCTTTCAAACTTACACAATGCCAAGAAAGCGTGCTTTGAGGCCATGAGAACGAGTACCCTTCGCAGGATATCTTTGTTAATAATGTAGTTTTTTATGTGATAGGTATGATGTTCTACACAGAAAGTTAGCAATTCCAGTATTAATGCCAAGAGTTGGGCTGTCTGAAAATCATCTGTAATAAAACAAAACCAAAATAATTAAATGTATCTGGAATACTGCCTTCAGAGGCTAACTTCAAATATCCAACTGCACTCCAGTAAACATTTTTACTGTTTACAAGTTTTTTTGTTTTCCCACAGATATTTTATGGAATATGCTACAGAATATGTTTAGTCTTTAAAACAGAAATTGAATAAATTTGTTATGGATTGAGTATTTTGTATGAATACAGATATGGCAGGAAACTCTTAAAATATGGAACCAATTATATTTTTCTTAAACTGGTGTTTGAAGGTTCAGAGCACAGAACTTAATCCTAACAGGTGTAGTCAGGTTTATTTAACCAACTCACATTATGATGTCCACAAATCTAGATCATAAACTATTGCCCCATATGCAGTGTCTTGACCAAGTTTACACCAAGAATGTGATCTATAATGCCTTTCAACTAAAGTACTATGCAAGAAATACCTCGGGGTCTTTCAACACTTGTAAGACCTGCTGCTGGTAGCCAGCATGAACAATTACTTCATCACTGATCTCTGCTTTCTTAGTCTGCTGAAGAAACAACTCTCAAATTCAGCATACCTTCCCAGGGGAAATGTTGCAACATTTCTAGTAATCCCTGACCTTAAGAAACCATTTAGACACGTTTAGAAGTCTATGTCAATGAACTGCCCCATGAGTTCCTAAAAATTGTACAAGTATTTTATTTTTTGCTAAAGCCAAATTTGTAGCAAATGTTGCTCACTTCTTAAATCAGGTCTCTCTGCAGAGTTTTGTACTTAGGCATTATTCATATGACTAAATATTGAATCAGCATTTTCCTTTGAACTATGTTTCATAATCTCAGACTCAATTTATTCAGATGGAAAATGTCCTTTGACAATTATTCTAACCATTGACATTCAACAGCCTTGATGTGCCCAAAATCCAGTGTCATTACCTTTGCTAGGCTTGTCCTCTGTAGTATTGGCCAATAAAGGGGCAGTCAGAACATGCATACAATGTTTGTAGAAGAAACCCAAGAACTCTGTCTTTTCTGTTTTCTAAGGAATGAAAAAAAATATATGCAACATATATCATCAAATACCCTAAAAAAATCAAAGGTAATTTCATTTGAAGGTATTTACTTACATTGGCAGTGGCAAGCATATTTTCTGGATCAACTAAAGTACGAAGCAAACCCATGAGTAGCACTGCTCCTCCAAGTTCTGGATCTGTGTCACAAATCATGTGTTCTATAATGAGGTTAATGAGTAATATATCCTAAGAGGGGGAGAAAAAAAAATCAATTCAAATGCTACTCCCTTGCACCAAATCTGAAATTATACAATGCAACAAGTATCTGTGAACAGGTGAACTCATCTCACCTAACAGAACTCTTTAAAACACAGCAGTTCAGTGTTACCAAATTCCAAATTACTTCTTTGAAACTAGGGCTCATATCATTCATAGTCATAAATACACACCAGTAACTTCAAACCCCAGTAATTTCCAAACCAATACACCCATTTCTGAGGACTCTTTACTCACATCATCATTCTGCTGCGCTTCCTGCATGACAAATTCTCGTACCATGGATGGGTTGTATTCAACCAAATATGAGAATATATCAGTGGCTGCACTTCGTACTTGTGCATCATCCATACCCTGGAAAAGTCAAATAAAATCATCCTGTTTTCTTGAAAGGGTTAAATGAACCAGAAAACATACAGCTTTAATTCCTTCTCACAAATCACACCTAACTACTGCTAAAACCAGATTCTAAAACTAAGTCAACTTGTACTTCTCTGTAAATTTCACAACAGCTGGGCAAAATAAATTTTATGGGCTCCCTGCTCTTTGATCTACTTCCCTATTTTCTAACTTATTTGGGTACCAAAGAGCAAGTAAATCTAGGAAAGCAAATAGGAAAACAAAAACTGAAGAATGCCAGGGTATTTACCAATGTAATATTGTAAAAGCTTTTAAAGTTTTACAAAAATATTTTGAACATTCTGAATCTTAAGCTAGGACAAATCTTGGCTTCATTTGCCAAATGAAGCAAACAAAAAGTAAACCACTTGCTGAAATTTGTGCTGAAGTTACTTTTTAAAAAAGCCTCTCTGAAGATAAACAAAATTGTTATGACAAATAGAATTAAAATGACTTACCAATATGACTTCTAGTGCAGGCAGTATGCCCATATTTGACAAAGTTTTGAAAAATGCATCTCTGTTTTGAGGTTGCAGTGTTTGTGAGAATGCACAAAACTCTTTCAGAAAATTTACCTGAAAACCAGGAATATACTAGTTTAGTAATTAAAAAAAAATTCACATGTCACTTTGTGGTAACTGTCACATATTTTACAGATTTCTTACCAATTCCTGTCTTTTCTCCTCATCTGTGGCTTCATCTGTTAGTTGTGCAAACAAGTCTGTCAGAAATTTTTCATCTTCCTACAAAAGCAAAACAATACCATTTGTTTATTTGACAATACCAAAAGGCATCCAAGTATAATATAAAATTCTTCTACACCATGCTTCCTGGAATGAAGAGAACATATGTTTGTACACTGTAGTTAATCACACCAGTATCAACTTTCTAATTCAATTTTCAAGTAAATTAATATGCATCTTGTTTTTGAGCTTTAATCATGTTCAGCATCCTTCTACCCCCAGAACAATTCACTCTCAATTACAACGTTTGTTGCACTGCCTTCTAGTTGCCCTTTTTTTACTTTCTACTGCAACTCTCATTGTTTTGTCTTTGACTTCTTCAACTTCCTTCCCCCTTGTCACATGCCAGTCCCCCTAAATCACACTACCCTTGGTCAGCTGTTTACATACATTTATAAACAACGTCCCCCACACAGACACATACATGCATATCTTTGGAATGTTATGAGATCTCTGAAGCAGAACAAAAGCAAGGACACAATGAAGGGAAAGCTGCCTAAC
>NW_005054303.1:496805-525749 GCF_000277835.1 Geospiza fortis
GTGAAAAGGGTGAATTCTAGAGACCAAATCAAAACAACTGTTCCTATCGCATACAGAATTTATTGGACATTCTGGCTGACAGCAATCAAAACCCATTCCATTATTTTCACATGGCTGTACCTTAGCAAAACTACAAACAGCTCCAAACACATTACAAATGTGCATTTAGATTGAAAGAAGGAGCAATATTTAGCTTTCCATAACCTTTACAGTCCTAACAACTACGAGATTATTAAGACAGAAATAAACTTTCTCCCATCCTTTTCCCAATGTTATGCAGCAGTAAGGCAGCAGTTGCTTGAGAATTGCAGTTGCTTGTTCCAGTACATCAGGTACTAATGCATTTTTTCAGAAAGCTGCCACTGTTGTTTCTTGTGAAGTCAGTAACACACGGATGTGCAACATCCCTCCATCCCAAAACCACAGTGCCAGAATTCCAAGCTGCTTTGCTCATATTTGCACTGCATAAAGCAAACCCATCAAAGTACTTCAGATACACACACAAAAACTTTCTTATGTTGTGAATTACCTCAGTACCTCATTCAGGCTCACCATGGAGCCCTGCTGAGGAAGTGACTACGTCAGTTCTGATAGCACACCGTGCTAAGGCTGCTACAACACTGCTACAACACAGTCAGCATCGCTCTATGGCACTGCACAACACACATAAACCCACAACAGGCTGGCATGAGCTACTGTACCTCACTGCACTATCAGGTAAACTTTATATTTAGAATAGGCCACCTTTTCTCTTGTCTGATGCTGAGCTGTGCTCCTAACCTGACCCAACAGACAATGAAAAAGAGAGATCTCTGTACACAAGTTCAGGTGCTGTTTCAGTGACTGCAAAATCAAAACAAAAGGAGGTAAGAGAGGCCTCACTTGAAGTATACCAAAATTCACTCTGGAGGATCAAGCACAGATGTAAATTTTAACTTCCAGATATCAACATTGAAATATGTTCAAAACAACTATTAAGGTATTTGATTTCAAGAAATATACCTTAAGCTTTGATGGGCAAATGCAAGGCTGTTTAACCACCTGCTATCCAGCTGTTCTATGGCTTTGTAAATTTTCTGTTCTAATATTTAGCTCATTAGGCATCACAGATAACCTAAGTAACCCACAGTAGACACACTGACATATTTAGTCATTGAAATTAAAAAAAAACCCAACAAAACAAAACCCCATAAAGCCCAGTTCTTTTGAAGAATATGCAGGTTTTTTTCCATGATTAGCAGGGCATTTAAGAGAAGGCCACATAGTTTGATTTCATTTCTCTTTTCGCTATTTTGACCAAGATGCAGAACTAATCTTATGTATGAAAACTACTGAGAAGATGCATGCTTATCCCCAGTTGGAAAGCATAACCCCTATTTCCATTCTAACTGTGAAAGCAACTTTTTACCTCTCCCATGATATCTGAGAGTAAGGGCAAGTCAACTATCTTAGAGTGATCACTGTGAAAAAATAATGGAAACTTCAGCAGCAATCATGGCTCTTACATATGTAAGAGTAATGTACTTCTGGGGAAAAAAAAGGTAAAAAAGGTATACAGTATTAGCCAAAGTATCAAACTGGGGGTTTTATGTCATGGAAAGAGGAGAGCCCCTGTACTGTGAGTGATATGTGGGTCTCATTTATGGGTCTCTTCAGTGTCCCAGAGTCAGCTGGAGAAGCTGCACATCTGGCATTATGTGGCATCTGGCAGGAGCTGCTGCTGGGCAGGACCCCAGCTCAGCTCTCTGACCAGGTCCTGCCACACCCCTGACCTGTCCAACACGGGGCTGTCTGCAGCAGAGGGCAACCCACGCACCCTGGTACTGGGCTTGCAAACAAACGGGACTTGTATGGGACTTGTAGAGGGAACCTAAAACTGGCAAGTGATACAGACTTCAATGTTAATGATAAAGACTTCAACACTTAATGTTTCAGGATGAATTTGCAGAAGTTCAGTATATAACTATCTTCCAGCATTCCAAATATAAACTACAATACAGTATTTTACAATTCTCCATTAAATATAATACTGAAATATATTTCCATGTCATGTACTCTCTCAAACTCCATCAAATACCTTGCACTTTTAAATTAACAAGATTACCTGAAATCTCTAGGCTCCAGAACAACCATGACCTATTTAAAATCAGACAAATTAAGATGGATCTGAGTGACTGAAACATCCCACCCTTGCATGGATAATATGCAGTAAATGGCACTTACAGCAAGAAAATAAAAACAACTTATTAATAGCTTTACACTTTGGGTTTAGCCCTGAAAAGCATTCAGCATTTATCTCATTCCAGATGCTTAATGAAAGGTTGCTGTTCATGAGAAAAGACCCAGTCCTCTCACATATATAGAAAAATTGTCATTGCAAAGAACATTCCAAGTATAAAATTCTAAGCTGTAAAATTACTGACAAGGGCAATATATCTAAAGAAACATTCCTGAACAATACCGCCAAGACCCAAGGAAATGTACAGCCTGAGAGCAGAGTTCACATATTTTAGAAGTCACAAAGCACCAACACACAGAATGACAGAATTACACGAATTTGAATGTTTTCTTTTTTTTTTTCAACTTGCAAAAATCCCTCAATATGTGTCTGTGAACACAGTGCAAATGCATAATTCTCCGCAGTATGTGGTCTTTTCACACAGACAAGTATCAAAACACATTTAGCTGTACCTTAGAAGCTGTGAAGGTCACAACTGTTTTCCAAGAAAACCAAGCTGCAAACAGTAGTTTATGATGTAATTGTGGATTCTAGGTACTTTCCCCAGGCACAGAAATTATCAGAAGTGCAATACTTAAACTATGTGTATACCAGATACTAAGTATAATCATTTCTGCTTTGCAAGATCTAAGTAGATGCTTCTAGATTTAATACATTTCAAAGCTCATGAAAATAAAAACAAGCCAGGCCAACTACTCACTAAATTATTTATGACTTTAAAACCCAGGAAACACCCAGATAAGCTAGGGTCACAAAAAAGGACACTATTTACATTTGTGATTGAACTTCCAAAGGAGCCCTCCTCCTCCTGGAAAGGCACTTAAAAAAAGGATTCTTCAAAAGCAGGTCTCTCTTAAATATAATTAACATTCAGTTATCTGGTATTTTTGTGTCTGCGATTACAGATAAATGACATAAAACATACTTTTCTCAAAAAACAATCAAAGAAACTCAACACCACCCAAACTAGAAAGAGAGCACACATTCCATACTATATTCCACCTTCATATTCATTTTGAGTAGAAACAGTATTTTAGCCCATAAAGTGAAATTTTCATAAAATATTACTAGCAAACAGATAATTACCACTTCAAACACACATTCCTTCCTGCTACCACACAAAAGATTTCTTAGTTCAAAATCGCCTTTATATCAGACTGCCTTTCCACACATGCCCTCATCCTGCACTACCTTCACTTGAATCAACATGCTGGAAAAGTAATGAGATCCACCAAATGACTTTTGTAGTTTCTGAATACATGAAAAATAATTTTCTACAATGAAGAAGCTAATCCCAAAAATCACAAGCATGCACCACTTGCAAATGTCTTCCACCAAGTCATTTCCCCCAGAAAGTGGTATCTTTTTACACTTTATTGCAAGGTGAATTTTGCTGAAAGTAAATCTCCAGTTATTCCTGAGTGAACTACTATAAGAAGCAGAGTGGATTTGGGCAAAACTACCAGTATGCACTTACACAACTCCTCCTCCAAAAAAACTACAGATAATTATGTTTGCATCCACAGGACTCTGTTAAGAATAAGCAACTATCTGTAAAACCACTTTCAAAATTAAAACCTGCCTATCATTACACATTAATACAGTAAAATATACAGATATACCTAAATACCTGCAATTTTTAGCTCTTGAAAAGGGATATAGGGACTATCAGTAATATGACTTCTGTATTTAAAAATTCTGATTTACCAGTACAACAATACCATCTGATCACTGTTCTACCAGGCACAAAAACTATTTTAACATATGTCAAATTTTCCCCTTCTGCTCTCCACTTTCCCGAAAATTCAAGACCTTGAAGTCTAAATGCACATACCCAAAAGTAATCCTAACAATATTCTTTATTCTGGAAGACAAAGATATTGCATGATCTTGCTGATAAAAGAACACACCAATGAGAAAAGGGGGAGAGAACAGAAGGAAATAGTGTTTGCTCACTCTATGGCGCAGTTTTGCAAGATTTTTTTATGAACTAGTTAATAACACAGAGGGAAAGAACTGGTGGCCTCCAGTGTGCTCATTAGGATATATTTTTTTAAATTGCAAAAGAGCGTCATATAAAGCAAGAAACACCACTTACCTGTCCCACCCCCACTCAAAACTTGGCCAACTCCATGTTTCAGCCAGTTTCTTGGTGGCTATGACATCTCAAGACTAGAACAGGCTGGACCCCAAGCAGTAAGAGTATATTAGGAGGGGCTGAAATTGCAAAAAAATGCAATTCATATCTTACATATATCTTACACATTGTGAATGATAAAATCTGTAACTGAGTAATTTTCACCGCAGTTAATTCTGAAGTCTGGGAATACTGTTTTCATGGCTTTACTATTCATCATGCAACAACAGTATCTACTTTAGTGAGATGCTGACATGCTCACTTAAAATCACCTATCTTATAAAATTAAACCACAAACAAACTTACCTCCAGTTCTCAGAAAAGCCCATCAATAGAAGCATACTTTTATAAAACTTATGAGAAAGCTAACCTTCATGAAGAAGGAAGAAAATGGTTCATAACCCTAATGCCAAATGTTCTGGTTTTGGTTTTAGCACAAAAGGGCAACAGTTATTTTACCTACCAAAGAAAGCAAAATGATCAAAGCAAGTATCTTCCATGACTACAGAATTTTTTAAATACATGCAAAGTCTCTCTAATAAAGCAAGAACTCTCAAGAATCAGCAAATTCTCATCTTCAACATTAATTATAACTGAAAAACGGACTTTAAATGCCAGTGACCATTACTGACCGTAAATGGCCCATCTTGACCGTAAATGCCTTAAATAAAACACAGTGGTAGTTTTGAGTAAAGTCACTCAACTTGTCAAGAAGCATAAGACACAATCTGTACAGTCTTGTACAAACTTCTATTCACCTCTCTGAAACTACAGTCTGGCTGAGTTAACTGAGATGAGGGTACTGTAAGGTGCCATTTTGGTTAATACACAGCCTGACATGGAAAGGTCTCATTACAGTTCACTTCTTTTCCAGGATGTAGGTAAGAGTTTTTCTTTTCTGTTCCTTCACAGCCAGAGAGAGAGAGAGAAAAAAGAACAGAATACCCAACAACTCAGCTGTACACACAAGAGTTGCAGGATGTCATGGGATATCAGCTACTTAGGGAGCTTACTTTTATCCTGCCAAGTGAAACTTCCCAAAAAGACATCTCCCAAAAAGACATCTCCCAATTTTAGCAATCTCTTTTGTCACATCCTCAATGATCCAAGAGAGACAACCTAAAGTCAACAGCAGAGGCATTAAAAGCCTTTTTATTCATCTACTGGGAACTTGAGACTCATCCATGGCTTCCAATAAACTGGAGTCATGAGGCAACTCAGAGTCTTTTCAATTGATAATGACTTCTAAAAGAAACCACTGCTTAAGTACACATGTAAGGTTAGTGAGCACCAAGATCTCAGAAGATCCAAAATAACAAATGCCAGGAACTACAGCGAACTAGACATCCTTCATGCAGTAACACCCTCTCACACACACAAGTATTGTAATACCAGCTACAGGAACACAATGTTAAACCACACACAAATGGAAGAAAGCCCTTAGGAATTAGTTACAGAAGTGAAATCAACAAAATCAGTCTTTTCATTCAGTTCTTAGAGCATTATTTATTCTGTGTAAAGAAATAGGAACAAATAGTATCATGTGTTTTATACACAAACTGTAGGAATGGGGGATGAAATGAAACTAGAGTGCAGAGATTACAGAAAAGTGCAACCTGGCCTACTGCTTTATGAATAAATAAATGCCAGGTCAGTAGGCTGAAACCTCGGGTTAGAGCTACATTGCAAGAACTTGAAAAATCAATCTATCAATCAATCAATCAAGCCTTTTAAACTCTTAGAAATGCAATGGACATATAATTTGTGAGTCTTTTTTAATTCCCTCAAATCCAAAAATTGATCAACAACATAAAATTATTTCTGACAGGAAAATAGGGAGTTCTCCCTCCTTGCTAGAGAGCTGTAGTGTGAAAGTACTAGGAAATACAGCACAGCACAGGGTGTATTATCTTTCTTGTGTGCTCTCATTCTGGGCTCCCCAAAGCTGTGGAAAGCACTCAATAATTCCAAATGTTTATCTAACTTTGAAATGCAATGTTGATTCTTCTGGCCCCAACATACATGAAGTATACTTTATTCTCAACCATAGAGAACAGCAGTGAAGATAACTTTGAAAAATTTGCTGTCACACAACAAATCAAAATCAGATCTGAGCCTTTATTTCAACTGTAAACTGCAACTAACAAGTCTGACAACAACACAAAACCTTGATATTGTAACTTAAACCTACCCTGTATCTATTAACCTAACACAAGTTGTAAGAGACAGAAAAAAGGAAACTCATCAGTCTTTAGTCCTCAATAAAGTCATCTCAGGATGTCTGGCAAACACACCCACAATGATTTTGCAGGATCAGATCCTCTTTTTCCTTGCCCAGTTTTCTTTTTTGAAGCTCAAGATCTCTCTCACAATCAGCCACTGCCACCGAGACTCCTGAAAAATTCTTTCTCTCCTCCTCCTCAAGTCAAAATATATAATTTTCAGAAATTTGCTTTTAGCAACACTTGCAAAGAGGGCAAGACATTTTTGAGACAATAGTCACACTGGGTGCTCCAGCTGAGAACCCTTAACTGAGTCTTTTTCAACATTCTCTCAAAATCAGACTTGTAAACTTCTTCAAAGGGGCAACTCCAAAATGCTTAAAGTCTTCTGACTGTTTCAGATAAGCAACTGTGACTTTGTTTATCAAGGAAGGACACACATCCAGACACGAATAGTTTGGTTCACCTGGGCATAAACTGGGGCCTAGTACTTCTGAAGATGCTTGAGGTGTTTCACCTGACAGATTAAAGCTCCAAGAGAGTGGATTAAATACAGATTAAATAACATCAGTATTCTGATAAAAGAGTGCAATGGAGGAAAAGTTGTGAGGCCTAGTTTTGACAATTATTTGCTCTATGAGCTTGCAAAAGGAATTTTCACTCTCCTTTGCTATATATTTTCCATGAAATTATACAGGGTACATCCTGAGAGTCAAACTGAAAATAAACACGATTAAAGTAATCAGTAACATCAAACACTTGGTCCATTTCTCCAGATCAGACAGCCCCTACTAAGACAGTGACTATTCATTTATTAAATTCTGGGAGAAATAAGATAATTATCATTAACTTCAACAAACCAAAATACATGTGCTGTAACATTTTGCTGAGTTAGCTGAAAGCTCTCCTTACAGAGACGTGCCGCCAACTTCTAACACCATTGAGAAAGTTCATGGGCTGGTGCAGAACACCTGAGACATTGGTAAGCTATGTAAGCACCAAATAATCTCTTTATATTTGCAGTAAGACATATTTCATTAAAAACTGGTAATTCTAAGCACTATTATTTAGGGATTTATTAAGACAAACTAAGAAAACATTCAAGCATCTAAAGTGGTCTTATGTTCTGAATCTGTACTTTCCAAATAGCTAATTTAATTTACTCCAAAATTAGCAACAGCTACATGGTGGTAGGAGATTAGATTATGAAATTTAGGCAAAGTGATTTTTTTCATGGTAACATGACAAAAGATATCCCTAAGTCTAGTGACTAAAAAGTCCCAAAATACAAAACCAACAACCCTCAGAACTCCTATTAAAATCAAAGATTCAAAGTGCAAACAGCACTGTTCATTCCAAAGAATCTCATTCAATATTCTATAGGTTTGCTCCATTTAAATCAGTTACACAGAATCTAGTCCAAATCCAGAAATTAAGGGATGTGTATCTGACAACTCAGTACTCAAATCCACACCTTTTCTGTCACACTCCACAATCACATACAGAATCACAGAAGTGAAGGTTCCACCAAAGCATCTCAATCCTTCTGGGAATAATCACCTGACTTTCTTTGCCTAAGCACAAGTAAGAGACTGTGAATCTTTGAAACTTACCTGTAGCATGCCAACTATTTCCACTTTATTAAAAAAGATGAAAGAATGAAGTGTTGACAGCATATTTTCCTCAAAAACTGAGGGAGTGGGTAGGACCATATCTTGAATATACTGTACTCTGTATGTCTGATGTATTTTTTGCTTCAGCTCTGGATCAGATATAGGTATCACCTCTTTAAATTTTGCTGTTTTAGTCAGAAATTCCCTGTGTTTCCGTGACTGCGATAAAGACGGATCATATTCTAGGCATCCAATTACATCCATTATACATTCCTCTGAAAACATGACTTCAAAAAGTGCAGTTCTGTTCAAAAGGAAAATTCCCTTAATAATTTCATATAAGTGGTGTAGTCCTTCAATGTTCTCCAAGTCTTCGCACACATGAAAAATTTCTAAGAGCTTCTTAATATAGCCCTCATTTTCCAGTGCTAGGGCGAGTTTTTCACGGCGTAAGGGCGAAGGCAGGGAAGATGCCACGAGTTCTGCGATCTCTTCCAGCCGGCTGAGCTCACAGGATGGCAATTCCAGACCTGGTGATGACATGTCATCAAAGCGCTCCTCCTCAGATTCATCAACAAGATCCTGAGTAATATCCACAGAAGGGTCTTTGCCTTGAACCTGCAAAATAAGAAGTGTCAAAAAGTGGAGTTTAATTTTACAGTTATTTGAATACTTTTTAAAAAATACCATTTAAGTATCACACATTTTTAATTTGTATGAGCAAAATAGAAATGCAAATCTAGTCTGACATTGAGTATAGCTGGTTTGGAAAATAAAAGAGATAATGAGAAGATTTCTTCAAATAAAAAGCTTTCTAGAACTGTTTCCAGATTAAACATTTAACTTTATTTATTTATTAAAAATGGGAGGAAGAATAAGGAAAATACCTTCATTTTCCGAGTACTTCAAATAAAAACAGAAATTTGCATTTATTAATATGGACGGCAACTTCTTAATAGACTACTGAACTAAGCTGTTTGTTTCCGGCCTTTATTCTCTGCAGACAGATTTTCAAATGCAAATCAGTATTACATTATTCTAGTGATAGCTTTAAACATTTATCTATAGGCTATTAACTGCTCTTGATGCTTTTCAAAGCTTCCACTACCTCAAACAGAGGAGAGAGGCCAGTCTTGCTAATTTATCTGTTTTCAGTTCTGGAGAGCTGCAAGTCAAAATCTGTTACTGTGCACTTTCTAAATACTCAACAGAGACACAGAGTCTTCTCTTAAGAACAAAGAAGTTCAAACCAACATTGACAAAACAACAGAGGAAAATTGACTGTCAGAAAAGTAATGCACAGGACTTGCAAGTATCTCTCCAGAGATATGAGGAAACTGTGGAAAGTATGAATTAGTAAAAAAATGCACAGATGCCTGGGCAGCAGAGTGTATCAGCTTTAATGACACCTTAATTTTAGCATCTGCTTGGAATCTGATGTCAAATTCAGAGAAACACTGCTCAGCAGAACAATAGAAGGTGCTGTTGTTTTTAATCTTGAAATTCAGCAAAAAAAAACCCTGGGAGAAGTAATGCTTCATTTATAACAGCAAGCCTATACTCAGAATGGTGCTAAACCCCACATATTGTTCTGCTTATAGAGCAGCAACCACTTTCTCTATAAATGGTATCAAAACTTTCAGAAGAAGTTTTAATGACTGAGGAAGCTTAAGATCTGTAAAGTACACTGGACACAATTACAAAGCATGGCCTCAAAACAGGATATAAATACACAGGTTTCCTACAAAAATATGAGATCTTTACATGAGGGTGAGGAAACTGGGCTTCTTATCTGGGTGTTTCCTGAGAAGAAAACTTCCCCCTTTCTCTACTTTGTTTCTGTCCCCAGCTTTTGGGCCATTGACTGCTAGGGTTCTTGGAAATGTTTCTGTACTTATTTACCTAAGTGGTACACTGCTGAAAATAGTCATTCTTAAAAAAAAGCAATAATCTATACCCATGTAATTGTGAAACCAGATTTCTTTTGCTTTGTTTCTGAAATTACTAAAAACACACTTCAAAAGCAGAGTGGGGAGAGCTAGATGTTTGTTGAGAAAAGAAAGAGAGTGCAGAGAGAGATTTAGAGTAATTTAGAGAAATCCCACATACTGCAGCACAGAATTAAGAGAAGTTGTAATGCTTGGAAGGGAAGAAAAAACTCAAACAAGAACTGAGAAAGTGGACTAACATCAGTGAATATATTGATTAAACTCTTTTGTGTCAATAGTTAATACCCAAACAAGTATTACTCACAAACAACACTGATTCAATGACTATACAGTCATCTGGCTGTAGTGGTAAAACATATGTTAAAATATATATGCTATGTATACATTCTTTGATTCTTAAAACATTATCTTTAAGGTGATGATACAGGGATGGAGCTATCTCCTACTATCAGATTAATCAAAAAAATTATGTTGAATAGAAAGACCTGAAAATGCTCTAAAAAGTACCCAAAACTTAGATTAGGTCTGTATTAAATTTCTGGAGGAAGGAGAAAGTTTTTAAATTGAAAAATGCAGAATTTGGGAGAGCTGGCTATAACAGTAGTTTTTACTTTCTATTTACTATTGTTCAAACTCTCAGAACAGCCTGTAAGTTTTGAACACAAACATTTAGATGAATTCGGTTGTCTCAATCTCACATTTATCAAACTTACCTGACATATTTTTTCCCATATTTCATCACAACCTGCTTTTTCTTGAAAGCTAAGTGCCAAATCATAATTTTCAGCTTCAGACCACACAATCAAGGTATCCTTTAAAGAGAGGAAGAGTATTTTCAGGCAATATATTTCAGTTTTATTAGCCTAAATAGTGTTTAAAGAGTAAAATTTTAAAATAAAAACAGCCTGACACCTAATTATGACAGGACAGTATTACAATACAAATGTAACCATCACACTTTATAAATTTTTATATGTTTATATGATTAAAAACATTCCTGCATAAATCAGAAGTTCCAGAAAGATATAAAAAGTCTTTGTTCTTATTTTATGTGACCATAATATTGTAAATCTCAAGAAGTTTGACCTAGAAAATGCACTTCTACCTCAGTGTATTCTCTAATAAAAGACAGTAACAAAAGCAACAGGTTTTGTGGGGTTTATGTTAGGGGTTTCTTTAATGTTTCATTTGGACCACATAAAACTGTACTTTTTCTGTAGAATGAAAGTTACAATTTTTTTTTTCATTTTTGTAGGCCCCAGAAGACATTCTGCTAATGCACAGAACAGCTGTTTAAAATCTAGTCCCAAGATGGCTACAAACTTTAAAGAGGAGAAACACCACAGTTCCCTGCCGGGGACCATAGTCACCCACTACACTGAGTCACGTGTGAGAGTTTTACTTATTTCAAACTACAATTCTGGAAGAAAAATACTTGAAACTACTTCCAGAAAAACTAAAAACTACTTGAAACCATGCTTAGCTATGTTCACTTCCTAGACACTGAAGCTCTCATCAACTTACTAGGCTAGTTCAAGAGTTTATCTGAGCGCTCCTATTGCATACAAAACCAATATATGAAAGGGGAAGCTGTGCTGCAAGCAGCAATGTCACACACACTGACAAGGTATTTGATGGAGTAGGTTACAGAGAGTCTACTAAATAACTCTAAGAATAACTAAATAGAAAATAAAACTCAATTAATAAAAGAAGAAAATAAAATCAGCATTGTTCTAATGTATTGAATAGAGTTTTATTGTTAGTCTTTTGTCTTCCTCTAACAGCTGAAATACAGCCACAGCAAATACACACAGCTCCATGAAACTGCATCATTTCAGCCAAGTGCTAAACCATGCATTCACTCAGTAGGACAAGAGACGTGGGACTTTTTCTTATACATAAAATACAGAATTTCTACTTCATTAAGTACAGATTTTGCTCAGAGTGATATTAAAATGACTAAAAAAGAAACTTTACATTTAGATTTTGATATGCACTTACTAGAAAACACCTTAAACTAAACTGTTATCTAAACAGCACAATAAGCCAGCTCCAATGGGATTGTCAAGCAATACAATATAATCAATTTGCCATTACCAGAGCAGCTATACTGCTTCAGAGGCACTAATGGCTTTACCTTGTAAATGGCAAATAGTTTACCTTTTCCTTTTCCAAAGGGTTGAGGAAGAGGTGGTACACAGAAGAAAGGGATTTAGGAAGACCACCTCCAAAATACAAAAGGAAGAAAAAAAATCATAATTAATAGTTTATTCTCTACAAGACAGGTCATGGAGCAAATTCTCTGGTAATTACAGATTGACAGCACCTGGTACTGCTGACTCCAACAGAGCAAAAAAAATTTAGTTTGCAAAAATCTGAAAAGTGAAGATCTCAAACAAAAAGTTTTTCCCTTTACCATCTTTAAAAAACAGTATGTTAAGTGTAGGTATCAGGTTCAGATTCTAATACATTTATCTCTCCAACTGTATTTCTACCGCAGTAATTTTCAGGCCACTCTCTCCTTAGCTTCATACTGAGTAGTGCTGATTTAATTAAAAAACCCAAGCAACCCTAACACCAAATTTTAAGTACACTCTAGCAGAACTTGCAACACTCCCATCGAATTACATTTCCACCCAGGTGAAAGTAGTTGGATTTCTAAGTAAGTAATTTCCAAAAGACCAAAATGTATTTTCTTCATGATAAAGAGCACAACTAACAAATGGGGAAATGACTAAAAGAGCACTATTAAGGGCAGTGCTATTTACATTAACTGCTTAAGTTTAATAAACAAAAGCTTTAAGTCTCTGAATAAAATCCAGCAACAGATCAAGACATAGAAAGGAAGGCAGGCAGAGAAAAATGAAAGACAGAAATTTAAACCTGCTTTTGAAAATTGGTCACAGATGTAGAAAAGTGTATTTGGCCATAGCATAGCAATTTTTCTCTTTAACAAGATCATCTACCACTAAACATGGAAGCTCACACCTCCATACAGTCTGATTTTTTTTAGTTATTTCTTCTTTGAAAAACAAAACAAAAAATTGCTTAAAGAAATCATTTGAGCAGCTGAACAATCATCTTCCAGTTTGTTTTATCAGTATTAGAAAAGTGTTTTCCAATTGCCAACATTAAAATTTGAAATTATTAGCATCTGTTGTCTTAGCACAGAAGTGTTTCATATATTACAGTTCCTCAACAGAAATCTACCAACTGCTGCTCTCTAGATCTTTAGTAAACTGTATTTGTATGTACAACCTTTCTTGAATGAAAGGGCTTTTAAAAAGAAAACACAGAACATGAAACAAAAAGCACTTCATTCTGCTGTGCAATATACAGTTTTGTCTAACTTTAAATTCTCTGTTAAATGCAGACAGTTGTGACTATAATTTCATTTCAATCCTACAAAGCTTATAATCATCAAAAAGAACAGTACAAGACTCATACATGTATGAAGAAATGACTGAAGGAAATTCCAGATGGAGTTAAAGATAGAAGAATCACATCAATAACAGTCTACTTTCAGATTATTTTATTGAAAGAAATCTTTGTACATGCTTGATCTGACATTTCCTCAGTGTAAGTTGAGACCACTAACTACTCTGGATCTCTCAGCTGGAACTGAGAGTTTCTGTTGCTTCCTAATGTCAAATATTACTTCTTGAAACTTCCAGAAAGCAACTGAAATTTTTAAGACTGCCTCCTCCATTCAAAGAGAAAATAGGAGTAAGGATAAATATGGTTAGTAATAGTGGCTATTGGTTAAAGTGGTAAGGAGATAAGTCTTGCACATTACATCTTGGCAAGCATAAAATCTTCAATTTCATTTGATTTATAATAGCAGTTCTGGCTCAGATGGAGCAAAGACATGTCCTTTGTTGTTGCATTTCATATAAAATATTAGCATCTACATGCAAGGAACTGGATGGGATAATTAAGACATCTAAAAATTGCTCTTATCTTGTTTTTTGTAAACAATTAAAATGTGAAACAGCAGTACATAGCTACACTGTGCTAACTGTCACAAACCTGGACAAAGGTTTTACTATTGAAGGATCTTATACTGAGTTCTCTGTGACAACCTCAGCATTCTAGCTTCTCATATTTTCAAGATGCATCACAGTTCTTGGCAAGATCTTTTTTAAATAGGGTGATAATCAGGAGCTATTTATGTAGAGTTCATGATCTTATTCAAAGATTGAAAAATCTTTTTTTGCTTTGCAAAAAAAAATCTTGGCAGTAACGCCAGTTGGAGGTGTCATTACTATCTTAGTCCATACAAAATTTGCTGTCTCCTTAGGATCATTTACATGAATTTGTTTTCTGTTACAATAGTGCTCATTATGATTGTGCACATAAAATGAGAAATTTAAAAATTTAACCAAAATTTCTGAGTATGGCTTCCTTTTAGGAGACCTATGTACTTAACACTCCCATAAGGAGGTATCAATCATTTCTATGGGTGGAGGATAGCTTTGTACACTCTAGTTCTTATAAGAGCACAGCCTGAGACAAAAATTCAGAATACAATCAGTGATTCCCGCGCTGCTTCTCTCTCTGCTGGCAGCATCAAGCCCACATGAAGCAAGTTCTGGTTAGTTAGAGGTTCTCCAGAGGCACTGCTGTGTGCTATGGTTTTGTATGAAACATCATGCCTCAGAGGCTAACCTGCAATAATTTAACCCAGGAAACAGTGGCAGTAGCACTGAAGAAGGATAGGGTTTAGTATCTACCCTATGACTTTTCATTTTTTTTGAAACTATTGCCAAAAGGCTTCTGACTTACCTCAAGATTAAAAAGTTCTTGATACATACTATCAGTCTAAAGTTCTTGCCGCAGCACTCACTAAAGGTCAACTTTTACTAGACATTAAATCAGTTCTATTTAACTATCAGAAAGCTGATTAGTAGGTGTCTTGCACAGCACTCACACAAATCTCCAAAGCAAGCTCTGGGATTTCATAATGAAGAATTTCAGAGCAACTAGTATTCAGGATTTCACTCTGCTATGATTAAATTAACAAAACTGTTACTGTTTGACAATGGACTCTCACTACTGCTCATGTTCAGGGACAAGTCTTCTCCATAACTCCAAAACCTTCTCTTGGAAGCTCTATGAGATTTAATCTACATTCAAGGAGTAGGGATGCCCTAAATTTGTTAAGTATGTCATAAATTCTTGCTTTCAGCCTTAAAAGCAAATTAATCTCTTCCTATTAGCCCTCACATGGTTCAGGCTTATGACACTTTCCTGGCCCACACAAGGTTCAACACAGCCAGGCTGTTTCTTCCCCTCTTGGACTGCCTGACTGCTAGTTCCTCATTTAATTCCTTAGATTGTTTACAGTCACAGACACTTCCCTGGACATGCCAACCCACCTTTCAGCATCTTGCTCTCTAAATACTTCCAATCAAAAGTACAGCTTCATAATTTCAGGTTTCTTTTTACGAAATAAACTTATTTGCACTACCCAGACATTTTAAGTCAAAGAGAGCTAGTGTGGTAGGTGGTCATGGCAGAATCTTCAAGCTAAAAAAAACCCACCCAAGTAATGTAACAAAGTTTCAATTCAGCATTTGGTTTCATGCACTTTTTCACCTAAAAGCTAGTTATTTGGACATGCTAACAATTCACTCAGAAAACTGATCACCATGTCAAAGGCATACTCAGACTGAGTTCCGCTAGCTTCTGTGAAAGCTTAACAGTCATACGCAACTTTTCAGTTAGTGATTTCATAGCTGTATTCCCATGAATCATAAGGAATAAAATCAGTTTATTAGTTCTGCAGCAGAAACTTGACTTTCTGGCCATACTCAGTGTCTTGGGGTAACTTCATGATGCTGAACTGTATCCTGAATTGTATTTGTCTGTTTAACCCAGAAATAAGTTTTGCACCCTTAAAACTAGATCGGAGAGTAAAGGGGGGAAGAAGGAGAAGCACTGGAATCTCTGAGGTGGTTGTATTCAAAACATAGAGATAAGAGCTTCAGCTTTGCTCTCTCACAGATTGTGTTGTCTGCAGCACAAAGAAGTAGGAGAGAGTTCTCCTTTGCTTTTTAGTTAGTTTTTAGCTGGCTGAGGCAGAGATGTTCCCCAGACTGGCTTTTCTTTTTCCTGGAACTGATCAGCCCTGCTCTGGACTGAAAACCCAGAAGAACAGCAGGAGCTCACACCTGTGGCCCACTGGGGCCCGGGCTGTGGCATTACCCCACACAGGAGGGACTGGCAAGGGACTGAGCGAGCCGAGCTACAGCCCACGACAAGGACTTGCTGAATTTCCCCATCTCTTCAGAACAGTGAGAGGTTTTATTGTTTAATAATATTCATTTTTATGCTTATGAATACTTTGCTTGTTAAATAAATGTTTTTTCCCCACTTTTCACCAAGGCAATCTTTTCCCAAATCACCTGGGGGAGGGCCACTTGAATCTGCTTTCTAGAGGGACACCTTTGGAAGTTTCTTCTCAATTTGTCCCTAAACCAGGATATTCAGGAAAAGCAGAAAAATCAGAATACACAGGAAAACAGAAATAAAGGAAAATAAACCTATGTTAATTTAAAATAGATGAACCCCACCCCAAACCCAAGAGCAGCCCACCCTGCCCCTTGTTTACTCCCTCACCCCACAAAGCCACACACTCTTCCTTACTATCTTAGCTACAATATGCACAAATTTTATTAAAATAGTTTCACTGTTGGCTTGCTTGTCATGACAGCAAGGGTATGAAGCTCATCTTCTCTGAGCATTCAGTCAGTGCCCTTTTGGATAGTTTCAAAACTTGGCTTTTTTATTAATAAGTCTGCTCTCCATTATTCAAGGATGGCCACCTTCAAGTTACATAGCTAGCAGATAGTACTCTGGATGAATTTTAGCTTTTTATTCTTGTGAGGAACTGGAAAAGAAACTGCAAAAGCAAAGGACACAAGAGACACCTCTAGGGCAGAGGCAAGACTCTGTAGGTGGAAGCTGTAAATAACTCAAGTCTTCTTTGTATCAGTCACAGAAAGGGATGCAATATATACTTCATCACTGTGTTACAGGACGCACATGGATGCATCTAAGAAAGCTGAGGATACAACTCTTTACTGTTCTATTTTTAAAGCATTACCAAATTATACTGAAAAGCTCTACCCCAGTTCACACCCATATCCAGGTTTCTCCCTAGGTAAATGCTATGTGTATAGAAGGATTTTTAATCATTTAGGGCTGCTATAGGAAAAGGCATTGTCCTAATATACTAGTGCAATTATTCATTTTCTGAATGAAGATCACTTGTTGAAGAACAGCATCTTTCTCATTAACATCCTGAAATTTCAATGCCTTAAACCCCCCAACCCACAATTAAATATCTTCTACCTTTACTAGAATATTAAGAAAACAACAAACAACAGAAGAAAAAACTAAGTATTCCATGTGTGACCCAGCAATGCTTTGTATAATTAAATTCCACTTACTAAAGAAAATTTGCTTTTAAGGTGAATGCTACTACTTACCCAGTAATTAAATCCAGTAATATTCCATGGCAAAGTTACTGGACCATTATTGTAACATTTTAAAATAAAAATGCCAAAAAATTTAACACAGAGTTGTAAACAAGAATACAAATCAGGCGCTCATGGGGCTGTACTGTGCACACTTTGCTTTTTCTGAAGAAATTTCTGCCTACAAATAGTACTTTAACATAAGAAATATTAAGTCCTCTTTTTGAGCCACAGGACATTAGTTTCTCAAGTTGTTTTCTTTCCTCATATGGCTTACTTTCTTCTAGTTCTAGTATAAACAGTGATGAGTTTGCCAGGAAGTGCATGGCTCAGAGCATCAATGAACTTCCACTGGTAGCATTTCCATGTTGCAGAATCAGATACACAGACCTATCTCTCTTTCTGAATATAGCAGAAAACAGCTCTTCATTGTGACAGACTAATTAATTTGACTACTGAAAAGGTAGTCAAAAAGACTGTCTAGGAATTTCATGCTTTAATGAATTATTTCAAACCTCCAGATGGCAGGTAAGTCTGGGAAGACTGAGAAGTAGACTGCGCAAACCGAAGTAGCTCAGGTTGATGTATGAAAAATGAGTCTTGAGCAGGACTCAACATCTCCCAAGTAATCTTTCTCTCCAAAGGCAGAAAGTTGTATTTACCACCACAAAGGGCAGTCACTGCTTTCAACACTGAACACCAAGAAATATAAAGCAGACAATTGGGACAAAATCATACTAACAAGCTCAGCTTCAAAGGTATAGTTTTTGTTGGGGTTTTTTTTTGGTGGTTTTGTTGGTTTTTTTTAGCTTTAGTTTCCAAGGGAACAGAGGCAGCAAGGCAAACTTGTCCTCAGGTCTTCACACTAGTATTTTCATAAATAATTATCTAAGCTATGCAGTTACTAAAACACACATATGTAAACCATGAGATTGCATAATTTGTGATATCAACAATTAACAAGACCATCTACTTCACACTAGCACTAACAGATCAGCATAGGCAGAAGGCTCTTTCACCAGTGGAAGGAGTTCACTGTTTATCACAAAGGCATCTACAGGGTTCTTTTGTTGAAGGATCCAGAACAACTGGCATAGCAAGGTTCCCCAAGAGCTTAGTACACATTACGTCTCCTTGCTTCCAACCACAGATTGTTTCAGTCAGTCCAATAAGACTGTTTTTCTTACAAACCTCATGTCAGCCCAGACAAAAGTCAGAACCCATCAATTTATTCCATTAGATATTCAAAGTGTCCACAAGCTGCACGCTGTGTCACAGTAGAAATGAATGCTGCTATGCGCCCCTTAAAATAGGTTCATCCTCACAACAAAATTCTGAGATAAAAGCCTGGTAAGATCATAACATCACACAGCTACTTTGAAGTTTAAAGCCTTAGATTTCTGGGAGATTTTTCTTGAAATTTTCTGTGTGCAACTAACAACAGCAGGCAAGCTCAAAAGCAAGTCTTTTATTGCAGGCTGCAACTTCACTAGTAGTGAGATGACCTGAGTGACCTTCTGCAGTCAAAAAGAAATACCTCGCTCACTCTTCCATCTCAGTTGCACAAATGGATCTTGTGTAAGGTGGTTTGAAAGTTCTGCCAGCATAGAGAGTTACCAGTTTTTGAAAAAGGATTTAAAGTACCAAGCTGATTTTCTTGTGGCTTTATTAAGTTTAAGCCATTCAGAGTTCTAGAAGCAGAGCTGGAAAAAACCTATTCTTTCTTTCAGCTGCTAAGCTCCAAACTTAGCTCATCTGGAATCAGGTTTAAACTCTGAACTTGACTTTTACTAAGGGAAAGGATAAGTAGGCCTCACATGAAAGAAAACAGGCTACAGAGCAGATTTAATACACCAGGAAACATTTGGTATTTCTAAGGCTCAGAGTGGAGCCCCATATTCAATTTATATTAGAAACTGGTTTGGTTAAATATGAACAATCCATCTCCAAATATAAGTATCTTTCTATGCAGCATTTGAAAGCTTTAAAACCAGCACCTCACCTTCTCCAGCACAGAGAATGTACAGTGCTACACTAATGGGACAGACTCATGTTAATTATTTTTATTTCTCTAACCATGTTTTCACAATTATTTATGCAGCACTAAATTACAATGTGTGTCTGACACAGAGCAGGAAATGCTGTTCCACTGACCAGCATGTGGGGTGGTTTGCACCAATCTTGCAATTTTATGCTTCCTTGAAGTAGGTTTGATGTGGCACAAAGCCTACTGATACAAAACTCACCCCTCAGTGCTCTTTTAACCAATTTAAGCCAGCAAATCAAGCTTACACCAGATCAGCACTTTATGCCATAGAGCTGTGAATATTCAGCGTCACTTCAGGCCCTTTAAAGCTCAAGTTTATCAGAGAACCATGACCTCAAGCTAGTCAGGATTACAGCTAAAACTTAGTCTGCTTAGCATTTTCACTGGTCTTGTCCTTACTCCCTGGAATTGATCCTCCAGACCCACACTGCCCTTATCAGTTGCTCAGTATCAGCTGCTTATACAGTGCACTACGAATATATCAAGACACAGGAACAGGTTAAATTTTTCAAGGAAGGGTATTTTTAGCCCATACTGGTTCTCCCCACTCAGTTCAAAATACAATTCTACAAACAGCTGCAGTGACAAAACTACTGGGACTGCCTGTGAACAAAACAACAGTATGTCCATACCTGTGATAAACTTTTAAAGGTGAAAGACTGAAGAGTGTTTTAACACATTAACTATACCTGACAAGATTTTACAAGTCTGAGCTGACCAAACAGGCAACAAAATACAATCTAGTTCAGCATTTTTAAACCTGTAAAGGCAATTCCCAGCACCCATGAAACAAGCACAACAAATAAAGTACAAAGCCTACACAGTTCACTTCTCACCCATCTCAGGAGCATTCTTTAGGGACTCACAATGTAAGGTTTAAATAATTGAAGCAATGTGCAAACTAAAGGTGAGAAGTTGCTTCTATGAACACAGAATGCTTTGGAGCAGTAGTAACCCATACCCACCTTCTAAGTAAAAGACAAACAAAGGTTAACATGTAAATAGCTTTAAAGCCTTCAAGTATTTCCCTGAATAAAAATACATTTAAAGTTAAAGCATCTGAAATATAAAGAAGAAAAAAGCAAGATGATACTAAGTTTCAGACACTATAACCCCTCAGGAACCTCAGCTACTTTGTGATTTTCCCAACAATGTTTTGACTGTCTCTCCCAAAGCAATTTCTGGTGCAAAACAGAGTGCAATTTATCCGTGTAACTTCACCAAAAAACGCAGAGAAGTAACACATGATCATGTAACGCACAAAAATGGTGCAAACTACTTTGCCTATTTCTGGCACATAAACATAAAATATAATTTGCAATAGAGGCAAAAAAAATTAATATATTGCTACACTGTTGGCTGTATAATCTTAAAGACCCAGCCTTTAAACATAAGGAAAAGAAAAGGATGTTTACCTGTTGCTTCTGGTACGCAGTGTTCGGATTAATTTTTGACTCCAAAAGAAGAGAGCCTAGAAAAAAAAAGTTCCACTTATTTATATGTGTGCTAAAATTTTACCCCCCCATATAAATTTTCTGATCACTCTTTCCTTGAGCAACAGTAAGTCCCTTAACCTCTAAGAGACACTGTTCACACAGTACAGAATAATGCTCTGAGGACTGAATTTTAAACCTTTCTTATTCTGAGTAACAACTTTTCTACAGAAAATTTTTTAGACATGACAAAGTCTGCAAAGTCAGCACACCAAAAACATCACAACTGCATTGCAGAGATTACTTATGGCTGTTTTGTGTGAAAATGTTAATTGTGTGGTATTTGTTCTTAAAGGTTAGCTAAAATACTTATTTTCCTGGGAAGCATATCTGGAAAGTAATATTTAGAGCAGTAACCACTGTGACTGCTAACACCAGACAACTTCACACAAACTCAGAACAATGGTTTCACAGCAGGTTTTACTGATGTAAGACACAGAACAGCAATTCCATTCTCAGGTCTGTGTCTTCTTTCCCTTCCTTTTGCACGTTAGCATTCTTGTGTCACATTTAAACAATCTGAAGTGTTGATCTATGCAAAAACAACTTTTAAAACTGATTTTATTCTTGGGCCAATCACTTCCCTCATCCACCTAGCTACTCAGCTGCACTAATGCCAGTGCATGACTTAAATTCACATATCTGCAGAGCTTCACTCAGCTTACACCAAGAAATACTGATAAATTTAACTTGCACTGTCAATCATATAATTAAAATATAAGGCTGCAAGCACCCCTTTAAAGCGGCATTTCTCCGTTTACTTACCTGGTTAAATTTAGGCTTTAAGAAATGTCCACACTTTAAGAAAAGTGTTAACTTCTCAGTTTCATCACCATAGTTCTAAGGCAAATGTATTGCTAAAATATGGGCTGCTCTCCATCTGTTCATTCCCTAGCCTGGACTGATAGCAGGGGCTGAGCCAGGTGCAGCACCTTGCACCCCCTGAGGTTCACAAGGTCCCACCTCTCAGGCTACTGCAGGTCCATGTGGATGGGATCCTGTCCCTTAGGCATGTCAATCACACCACTGCAGCTTGGTGCCCCTGCAAAACCGCTGAGGGGGACTCCATCCCTTTGTCTGACACTGATGAGCATGTTAGGCTGGGGATGTGAGGGAAGAGGCTGAAGAACCACATCACAGAACTCCACTTGCTGTAAGAGGGTGTATCATAAAGAATTACAGAAATATCAGAACATTCTGTTGTCTGATAACGAAGGTTAATACTTGATGAATTTAGAAGCTTTACCAATGATTTTTATATCCCCCAGCTTACTATGTATGTGATCATCAGATACAATTAAGTATTTTTTTCAAATTAATGTACCTGTGAGGGCTGCTTGTTTCCAATTTGTAAGTCAGTTGTTCTACAAGAGGCAGCTTTCACTAAATGAAGTTGGCTTGAGAAGCTCTCACCCTGTCTCAACTGCTTTTACTCTGTTGCTTGGAGTAAAAGCAACAGACAGTGGGAGTTTACAAACTCAACACAATTCAACAACAAAACTGAAATAAATACCCCTCAAGGGAAAACAACACACACAGGAAAAGCTCTCCTGCCTCAAGCCCAAATATACTATTCAGGGTCTTTTTGAGTTTTCCCAGTTTTCTGATACACACCATCTCTGCTACCAACACAGCTTATTTGCTTAAGAGTAAGTGCATAACTAAAGAAAAAAATAATCACAAACCATAGAGCATAGAGAAGGAAAACATCTAAGATGAGGCTTACAGATGAATCCAATACATTGCTCATACTTTAATACTTTGGCCACAGTCTCAAGCTTTGAATTTAGGGTTTGCCTAAAGAATATCTAAAGCCAGCATTTCCTTTTTACAATCATCAGATACACAAAGTCAGCTGTGCTTTCAAATTTCCAGCTTCTACTACATGAAGATTTAGAATATTATTTTGTTGTTGTTTTTCTGTTATTAAATTAGCAGACAAACTTCCAGAAAGTCTTTGCTGTCTATAACGACTTAATATCAGCAAGTATGACGTAGAATCTTCCAAGAATCAAAAGTAATTGATAATTTCAACATCATATTTTAATGGCTGAACACAGACCTACAAACATGTAAATCCCAACATTAGAAGAATATAATATATAACTTAAATGTCATATTTGACAAAATACTATTTTAAAAAATTGAAAACAATTGAATGCAGACACTTCATTTTCTAAGCTAGAAGAGAATGACTTCTTTACTAGACTTAGCAAAAAAGAGCATTTCTTCTCTGCTAAACCTGATGTTTGCAGGAAAGACAAATCAAGCTTTTGAAGGATTGAATTGCTTCTCACTACCACATGATTCAACTTATTCCTCACCATTTTGGACAATAACTAGAAAAATATTGATCTGGTGATAGAAACGTACTGAAAGTTAAATCGTGCTCTATAACTAATAACTGCCCCAAATCTATCCTTCTGGAGAATATGATGCTCCATTTGTGCAGTAAGTTCCCCAAAAAGGGTTCAACAAGTCAAAGATCAGTGACTAATCTACTAGTTAGTTCAGTGAGTTTATTTCATACACTAAATTTTACATGCTCAGGCCCCTTCCTGGTATGGGGCAATGTTAAGTCTTTGTTCCTTGCATGTGGAAAGCAGGCAGTAGTAACTGACATCTGAAACACAGATATATTCTTTAGAAAAAGGTTACAGAAATGTAACACCAAATACACTTCCATTCAAAGTCATTATCACTTGTTTGAGATGCTTTTGTCATAAGCATTACTTTCTATGTAGGTATTTTTCCATTTGTACTATCCTAGAAAATGTTAAGACTATCCAGTCTAAATACACAAATGTAAAAATAAAAATACACTCACAAAAATTCATCTTCATTGACCCAAAGACTATTCAAAGTTAGGTAAGAGCTGAAAACTCACCTTAATGCAAGCTATGTTTTGAGTAAATGCTCCAAAATTATGCAGATCTAGTTATTTTTTAAATTACAGCCATGAATGAATTTATATAAAGGTAACTGCAAAACACTGTAGCCAAAAAATATCTGAAACCACCTATAAAGAAGGAAACTGACTTGCAGAATTCTATTACCCGGCACTGTAATGCATTACAGCACAGCTGGGGGTTTTGTTAGTAGAAAACACCATTCTGTGCTGCAGAAGGAATCTGTGTATAGAGAAAGACTTGCTCAAAAGAGATTACTACATACAGATATTCGATGCTATTTTCAATTATATTTAGAGACATCAACTATCCCAATTCAACAGTCTCAAACAGCAAATCTGCAGTTTTGTTTATAAATACACATATGGAAGAGACCAGTTAATCTGGAGAGCATGCTGCTGCTCTCCCACCAAACCGTTACATGGAGTCTTCCTCAAAAGCAGGAAAAAAAAGTGCTTCTCGTTGCCCTCACCAGTATAAGCATGTTTACATTTAAATGAAAGTTTCAATTCAAGAGCTGTTTCTTGCAAGATGCACACAGAGGTTTAAGTTCTGCAATCAGTTCTGCTGTAACCCAATCACAGAAACTCAAGAAACAACTCAAATTGAGGCCCAAGAAAGTGTCCTACAATTCCAAGAGAATTTTCCTGAATTTAAGACATTTCTGGAGGGACAAACCCATATGTTAAGGAAAGGGGAGAACCAGGAGAAAAGAAACAAAAAACCAAGTAATTTTCCCCCATGCTTTTTCTCATTTTGATCTAAGATAAATGCTGTGTTGCTTACCTAAAAACAAGCCAATAAAATCAGTCCCTTGAGTTTGAACAAGGCAAAAAAAACTTAAGCCAAGTTTTGTCTAAGCCTGCCAGTTGTACAGCTTTACTGATAGCTGCACTACAGAAACAGCAAGGAAAGGCCCTTGCCCCGTGGCAGAAGTCATTAACATACCGACTTCAGAAGCAGCAAACAACAACTGCTAAATGAAAATGATCAGAGTTTCTGAAAGAGAGCTCACAAATATGGCCTGCAATGGAGGAGTTAACTTTCACTTGTCAAAAAGTTTAGATACAGAGCCAGTAAGTTTTAATTAAAGGTTTAAGCTTTCAAATTAACACAAAGTACTTGAACAGAAATGTTCACTTTAGAGGTTACTTCAGTCATCTGGGCTCAGAATGAAAACAAGGTGATCTGAAACCATACAGTAAACCCCAAGAAGCACAAAGACATTTTAAGAACAAGGTAGGACACAGTAGCCTAAAATACCATGTCAGAAACGGGTAAGAAATCAAAGACTTCTGATTACACACAGACTCACATGGTAGGTGATAATTTGTGAGAAAATATTTCACTCTTGCTCTGCTGCAATTCAAGTAGAATACATTACAACTAGGAATCCCACAGAGAAACTTTTCAGGGTTTTAAATAACAAGTAAATAGCTATTATAGTGTAAAAAAAATTACAATTTCATGCTTCAAAGCATAATATACCTGATATGAAAGCAGTTTATGGTATTTCTGTTCTAAAATTGATTATTCCAGATTGTCTGCAATGGCTCTTTAACAGTTTAGTGCCTGGCAACATTAGAAATGCAGCTAGCAACACAACTCACTCATCTACTCTAAATTATTTTCTTTTATGATGGTGTTAAACACCAGCACAAGCTAAAAAACCACTCCTACAGATAAAAACCCCTCTTCCTCAGTTCTTATTCCTCCAACTCCAAATGACAGCTTACATTGGATGTGGCATACTGATTGTACTTCCCTTATCTGCACACCCTGACTGCGCAATAAAATCTCAACCACTTGTAAAGCTGACTACTACACCAAGTCACAGCTGCAAAATCCAGACTGAACCATGTGCCAGCCCACACGGTCAGCCAAAGAAACCACGGTAATTCTGCTGTTGATCTGCGCACAGCCAAAGTGGCCCTTGAACGGGAGTGGGAATTTCCCACACACATTAGGAGCTCCTGCTCATATCCCCAGGACCTCCCCTACTCAGGAAATGGAGCCTTCACCTTCAGGCAGATCCCGAGGTTTTCTGTCGGCTTCCTGGAGTAAGGCAGTGAGAACATGCCAGTGTGCACAGGATGAATCTCAGCTCAAAGGCTAGGAAAAGCTGCTTTAGAAATGCAGGAAGGAAGAAGTTTCATTGTGGAAAGAGGAGGAGCTGACAAAGAAAGACAATACAAGAACGCAAAGGAAACATGGAGACAAATGGTGTACAGGGCAGTTCTACTACTCAGTTCATACTACTTGTACGTCTTTGTTAACTGGGAAAATGTTAAAAATCACAGTCAACTATTTCATTTAGTTAAAAAAGCATGCAAGGAAACACAAATTGCACAGTATGTAAAACACAGGTATGGCATTACCTTTTTCCAAATAATTTGCTCACATGTAAAAATGACTATTTGCCTTCAAATTAGCCCACAAACAACAGACAGTGGGAGTAAACAAAATATAAATCAAATTTTATGAAGTGTCTACACAAGCAAGTTAGAAAAACTAGCCTATTAATAGAGTGCACACTTACCCAGGACTGATACTACCTACTATATTAAGAATTTTAACTGTGTATTATTTAATACTTTGAGATAGAAAGTATGCAGCTTGAGAGAGGTCTAAAGTGTGTATCCTACCAAATAAACATCTGTGTATTGGGTGCAATTAGTAAGTTTGAGGCAGTTCCTGCTTTGATTACAGTATCTTAGCTGTGCAAGATAAAGCAATGACTTAATTTTACATTTTAATACTAATTTGTATCTTCCTTCTTCCAGACCTTCATTTATTTACAAATGAGCTGGCAACAACAGTCCAGCTCATGTTCTGATCCCACTGAAAGTTAATAAATGGATTTTAGTTTGAATCAGCTATTTCTTCACAAGGAGGTTAGGAACTGCAGTGCTTTTGATTTCTTTTCTAAAAAGAATTTAAAAAAAAACCAATCCAGAAAATTTTTAATATATAGGAGACATAACAGTTTTTAAACATGCCCCCAACAGCCATGGACAGTATCTATGACAGAACATACTGTAAAAATGAGCCAAAAAATTTAGTGATAATTATTTTAATTCCCTCCTCATGTTGAAATTAAACTAAATCTATTTCCACTTTGAATGTTTTCTCTTGCAATATGAAGCTGCTCAAGGTTTAAATGCATCTTCCTCACTGTAAAATAAATAAAAACCAGGTGTCAGTTTAAACTTCCAAAGTATAATCAAAAAACTACAAGATCTCTCTGGGGGCTTATCAGAAGCTCAATTACCAAAATCCTCCTTAGATGACTGATTCTTCCATATCAGTTTATGATCTTTGCTGTAGGGATTACATATTGTACAGTTTATCACAACTTTCCCAAAAAGTAAGGATTAATGATTCTCAAGTTGCTTCTCATCCTACTTCCTACGATCAAAAAGCTTAATAAATAAAATTACAAGGTCTGTTGACAGTCAACAGCTACAACTAGATCTACAAGTCACTAAATACAGTAGCTATACATCTAATGAAGTAGTAAGTCATGCACTGACAGATTTTAAAAGCAGAATGGTACAAGGCTAATACCGTGAAGTACACATTTTAAAATCTCTCATCACAGCAGTCATGAACTCAACCAACAGTCAAGACTAGCCCAAACATGTAGCTACAGGGCTAGATATTACTACTTAATATATACTACTGACATATGCTCCCAGAAACCATGAAAGAAGTTGATAATCCATCATTTTAAATTTATTTTCAGGGAGACCTAGAACTGCTGAAGGGCTGAGTACTCCCATTCCATTAAAAAATAAAAAAAAGGCAGCTCTGAAAATGCTGTTCTGTCCACTGTGTTGTCTTTACTACCATAACTGTACTTTGAAAACCGTTGACAGCTGTTAGAACGTCTTACATAATTCTAAAAACTACCAAAGAAAAGGGTAGGTGGAAACAGAAGGGTGTTAGCCATCCAAGGATCTCCTAAAAACAAATACTAAAACCCAACATCTAAGTTTTGAACAACTTTCATGAGGGGATCGCTTCCAGAAAGATCCAGTGATCAGTTTTGAAACCAGACCAGTAGATACTCCAAACCCATGCAAGATCTACAACGAGACTCGAACGCATTTTGTATGCAACAATGTGTATTCAGTAAGTGCCTACTATGCTTGCACTTGATGACAATCTTCTGTTTCTTCCACCTGGCCTAGCACGAATGAACCCTGGTTAGTGCCCACTCGCTTTTAGGAATACCATTTGAATTATGCAGCAAAACATTAACGCAACAGACATAAAGCAACACCCAGTTCCTTTTCTGGGTAGGACAAGGAAAGCCCGTGCCTTCAGCCGTACGCACTTACCATCACTCTCTGCCCTGACTAGCAGGGACATGCCCTTGAGCCTCTCCACGTAGCAAGAGGACACATGCCCTGTGCCTCGATCATCCCACTGGCGGTCCTCATTTAGCGTGTAAACCTTCACCCTCCGCCGGGTGTCCGTCATCCTGCCGCCTGCCACACCGCAGCCACCACTCTGGCCGGCAATCGCTGCAGGAGCACCAGGCTGCTCGGGGGCCAGGCCCCCCTCAGGGGAGGGGAGCGGGAAAGAAGGCAGCAGCCCCACAAGGGCACGCCAAGCAAGCTCTTCTTACTCCTCTTCAGTGCCCCAACGGGATCCTCATAATCGAGGGTAACAGGATTGGGGAAGAGGGAGAAACAAGAGGTGAAGATGTGAAAAAGGGAGCTTCTCCTTCAGGTACAGTCAGACGCTGCACAAAAGGCGAGTAAGCCTAGGCAGGGAGGGCCGCAGAGAGGAGAGAGGCTCTTTGCAGGGCGAAGGGCAGGCAGGAGAGGCGGTGAGAAAGGATCCCTG
>NW_005054303.1:526406-548310 GCF_000277835.1 Geospiza fortis
GCGGGCCCGGGGCAGGTGCCGGCGGACCCCGGCTTTGATGTTTTCTTATCCTATATATTTTTTTTCCCCTCCTCACCTTGCCGAGTGATCTCAGAGTTAAACAGCTTTTGGTTGAATTAGATCTCTGCAGTCATAGATGGGATCAAAGAATTCCAATATCAGAAGCTGTCGATGCTCTGCTTCTGCCGCTGCTGCCAATATCTCAGCATGTGTCTGACAGATTTCCCTGAAATATGGGAAAACGCTGGGGGCGTTTGGGACCCCAGCAGCACCACTGCAGAAGAGTCCATTTCACAGTACATTCTAGATAAACAGTGTACACGGGAGCTCACTGCAATAGGTACTCTGTTATTTTATGCTTTTGAACAAGTCCTGACAATTGTTCATCAAAGTGAGTTGTACTGAGGGTGGTTTGAACCAGCAGCTTTCACCAGCATTAATCAGTATCACAAGGAAGCTTCTAGTCAAGCCCTGTTTTCCTTTGTCCATCTTCTATTTTGTTTGCCCTGTGGAAAGACAGTGGTTGCAGGATTGATACATAGCCTCCTGAACAAGTTCCCAGGGCCACAGCAGCAGCCTGGCAGAGCTCAAGAGGTGTTTGGACCTCAGGGACCTGCTGTGACTCTTGGGGAGCCCTGTGCAGGGCCAGGAGTGGATTCCATGATCCTGACGGGTGCCTTCCAAATCAGAATATTCTGTGATTCCCGATGTGCCCAGACAAAGCCATTTGGCCTTTGCTCTGATGCCTAAGGGCTGGTTAAGAGTACGAGAGCCTTTGGTAGTGTTGTTTGGGTTCCTATGCCATAGCTGAAGGCATGTTATGCTTGTTCTCAGCACAGTGGTCTTGCTAAAGCAGGGACAGGTTTGGAGAGATTCAGATGTCTGGGCCTGCCTGAAGGGGAGCCACCACACAGCACTGCACGGGAAGGGGCTTGGTGTCTTCACTTGGCGGCCTGGGCAGCTCTCGAGGGGCTGTTCCTGGGCAGCTCTCGAGGAGTTGTTCCTGGGCAGGTGCTCTTGCCAAAATTTCCCTCAGGCCAGCCTGGAGATGGATTTTTGTGACTTCAGAAAAGATTGATGTCACTTAGAGAAAACTCTGTAGAACCGTTATATTCATGTACCATTTACAAATTGTACCCTCTTGTGGCCATCAGATTAAGTAGAGACCACACTGCTCACTGCAGTTTTAAATTTTCTCTTTTTTTGTGAATTGAAAACAAGAACTTAATCAGATTTCAATTTGCTTTATGAAAATTTCGGGCTCAGCTTCTTTTAATGGGCCTTGCGTTATTCTGATACCAGTCTGAACAATGCTCGGTCCAACAATAGTGCCTACTTGTCAGGTTTTAACCCAATTCTCATTATGTTTGGAAAGGGGATTTTATTTTTTCAAACATTTCTACCCCAGTCATTCCAGAAAAAAAGGTTGGGCATTGAGAACAACTTCCCATGCTGGAAAGTAGTTGGGAAAGAAAGAAACATTCTGTTTATTTTTCTTGGAGTAATGAGTTAGAAAGGAAGTCTGTCAGGTCGCACCTCAATTCCTTCTCTCCATTTCTACCAGTTTGAAAGTTTCTGTCCTGGAGGAAATATCTTCAGGCATCAGGAGAAGCTGTTATTAACTGAGTTAAAAGGTTTAGGCCCCTCTAGTTCCTGTAAATAATAAAGGACCTAGCCCTGACAGAAGCTTTTGCCCACCAGGAATTGAGTAATGGAATAATTGAGGCATGGAGTGTTGAATACAGTTTTAAACTTTCATATTCCCAGGAAAGTAACTACACATAGATATATGCAATAGGAATAAGCCTAAAGTGGGTTTACCATAGAGAGCTACTTTCTTGCACAGCAGTCAAGACTAAAGAACAAGATAATTTTTTCTTTCCGTGTCTAATAATAATTTTGGGAAAGAAAATTGCATTGTTATTGTGAAGAACTTAAGGTCACACGTATAAATTTGGTCCTATGTACCCCTAGCTAACTATTTTCTGAACAAAAAAAATATATGTTAGGGAAACTAACAACTTCAGACCTTATTGTGGGGAAGATTATTGCTAGAATAAAAGTCTGTGCTTGCCTGAGTATGCAGATATGGCTATACTCAGTATGTGCAAACAAGGTTTCAGTCCATACTACATACACATGGACACTCTTTATGTCTTCCTGTTCCCAAGGCATGTATTCTGACTTGTACCCCAAAAACTTGTGGAAAATGAATGACTGAGTGCAAAGAAATATTAAATAGAAAAATTATCATAATAGGGGGAGTCTATAAAAAAGATGTCTGAAGAGAAGTCAGAATATTGTGATCAAGAAGAAGGGAGATTCAGAAAAAAAATGTTTCTAGTGTAGTGGGGAAGAAAACACAGCAGTTTGAAATAAATATACACAGTAGACAAAAAGCAAACCTAGCAATCATTACAAGTTATGAAGCACAGAAAAATGGATAAGGATGTCAAGAAATTTGCATGGTTGGTAGTTTTAGGAACAGCTCATGTTTCCTAAATCTTAAAACTATTATAGGCCTGTTATATTAAGATTTTTTAAAATGTTGATATTGATACAAAAAAAGAGTAATTGTTTAATAAATAAGTTTGTTTTATACTTGAAAGAATGTGTGACATATTTGTATCATATGATGATGACTAAGTGTTTTCCTGGTCATTATTTACAAGGATATTAAACAACTTTGCTTGGAGAGAAACATATTCAAGTATGCAGGTCCTAAAAAACTTGAGAGTCCTAAACAGGCTTGCATGTGTAATCTCAGGAAGCATGAAACCTTATTAACTTTTAATAAAGCTTAAATTATTGCAGAAATTCTGGAGGACATGAAGACTGAGTATAAGTATTCAAATTGGACAAGTAAGAACTCAGATAATAGTAGACTGATTTATCTGATATCAGTCACAGACAATAAATGCTCACACAGAAAGCAATAAAGAATTACAAGATGGGCTTATAGCAGTAGCAGCTGATGTGGCTTTAGGAAGAAAAATGTTTAATTTATTGTTAAATTACAAAGTTGCTCAAAAGGGTAATGGTGCAGATGTAATACACATGGATAGTTCTCAGGTATTTTTCTGGAAAGTTAAAATTGTATTCTGTGAAGAAAGCTCACATTGCATGGGTCAGATTTGAGATGACTGGCATAGTTCAAAAGGAATTATTGATCTGTGGAGACGATCCTAGATGATTTTGAGAAATCAAGAGTAGAACTGATGTTATTTAGGATTTCTTGTAATGTTTAGAAAGTCAATGTAAAATCTCTGTGCATAAAAGCTGTGTATGACTCAGAGAGCCTGGAAGAATGGCAAGAAATGGATGAGGCCATAAGGGTCAGAAACTGAAAGGTTCACTTACTGAAGGTGCTGATGTAGAAAGAATGGCTTAGCCTGGGGCAGCTGGGAAGGTTATTGGCAGCTGCTTCTGGCTTATTCCAGCTTTACAAATGTCTGTGAGCTCATTAGTGCTTACCAGTAATTTAAGGCAAGCAATGATACTTTCACTTAAAATTTTGAGCTGTAAACAGTGTTTGTTCAAGACCTGATGGATGAGCAGTTCAGGCAGGTTGTGGCCTGGTTGTGCTCTGACCTACACCTGCTAACAGGACCCTTCAGATACAGCCAAATACAGGGTCATATCTGTGGCAATAAATAGTAAGGCAGCTCTGAAAGAAGCAAGGCTGCATAGTAAACAAGCAACCCAACACAGACTTCTGATACTGCTCTGTGTTTGTAAGATCCTATAATAAAATGACTTTTGGACAGATTGTAAACTAGCACACTGTGGAATAATGTAACATCAGGAATAAAAGTAGCTTTAATGCTACATTTTATAATTCTGGTGTCCTCATCGTTAACAAATTTTAAGAAATTGAAATAGATCTGAGAGGAATGTTCTGAAGAGCTTTATGGCTTTTTCCAGATCCATTTGTCACACCAAAATCTCAGATTCCTGCAGCATGCACTTTTTTGCAGCCACACCCTCTGAACCATGTCACAGATGCTGCCACTTAACTTTCACATCCTGCCACAGATCCCTGAGAAGCAGTAGCTCTGTTCTTGTACCTGGACCACAAACATGAACCTGTGAAGTCAGCAGTTAAGATTCTGTGACTCTTCCTCCTACATAATGTGCATATGAATCCCCTCAACAGAAATGTCATCTCTTTTCTTTCAGCCCCTATTGTCATCTTAATTTTCCCAGTACTGAACAGACCTTTGTCTTCCAAGCAGAACTTCCTTTTAGGAGTTCTCTGCAACTGCACAGTCATGCAAAGTCTGTATTTGTTTTGAATTCCTGTATGCCTCTCTGGAAATGCTACTCTTTATCTAAATATGTAGGCCTCATTATCTGCAGACTGAACAATTTCAAAGCACTGCTGATGCAGAGAACGTGCCTGCATCATTTATTCATCCAGCAGTGAAAATTCCCCTCCTTCTGCGAGAGGAAATCCAACACAACTGAATTGTGCTGGCTGTCCCTATGCAGTACATATTTGTGTTTTTACATGTATTATTTTGCCTGTTGACTGTGTTTGTAAAGTTTTAGTAAGAATTATTGAGTCCTTTTTTCCTTTTCCTATAGTAGACTTCCTTTTCCTAACTTTTGCTCCTATGTATTTTTTTAAAATAAGGTTTCCAGTACTTCATCCATAGCTCAGACTACAACAGGCTTCCCTTAGACCCATATATTTGATGGTCTTTTGAGAAAGAGATGGACAGAGAGGCAGGAAGTATGAGATCCACATCACAACTTTGTTTCCAGGAAGTCTTGAAAGTCCATCAGAAAGCCATAAGGGTAAAAACTACCTCAATTTTTCTATTAGATCTCTACCTAATCACCTAAAATAGTACCATCTGCTGCAATACTCTCATTCAAATAAATTCCTCATTACTTTAGGCACATGCTGAGGTGAATGTGGGAACTGTGGAAGGTGTTTCCAGTTTGTGTAAATAAGAACTACATAGGTGGGTTTAGAGTAAAAAGGGAGAAAGGCCAAAAGGGATGGAGAAGGGACATTGTCAGAGCCAGAACAAGCCAGCAGCACATGGACACAGGTAAGTGGACACTCATCCTTACACACACACAGAGTCTCAGCAGCTTGGTACTTCAGTTGGAGCAGTCATCTGGGACGACTGGACTATCCTGTGTAAATTTAGGATCAGGTTCCTGGACAAAAGTGAAAATGACAATATGTCTGTATGTAATAAAGTATAATTAATGTAAAAATATGTCAGAAACATGAAAAAATGTCCTGAAAAAAAAAGGAGGCAGGTAAGTTTTTTGAATAAAGTAATTTAGAATCAGCCATTGTACTGTCAGCAATTAAAATATAAGTTTGGTTTTTCCAATTTTAAAATATATGAGTCACTTCAATGTTTGTGACAATGATGCTCTTAGAGATGCAAATAATTCACGACTTGCACAGAACAGGAATGATTGTGGTGCAAGTTGCAACTAAGTAATATAAATAGATTGGGAGCACATCCAATTACTTGAGAGATTACTTTACTAATTATCTTAGCTGGTTCTAGTGTCTTCCATTTTGCATATGAAGCCAACCAAGCAGAGGTGAGAACCTGACACCAGGCTCTGTGGATGAGTTCTGCAGGAAGAAAGGCCAAGCATTTAGGGAGGGAAATGAGCACTGTCCTCACTTTGCACCCCTGCTGTAGCTAAAAGCAAAGCTAAGTAGACCAAATGCAAAACTAGAGGTTTTGCTATTATTGTTACCGAGAAAAACAACCTAAATTGTTAGGGAATGGGTTTGCCGCAGTAGCAACATAGAAACTCCTCTGATTCTACATTGTCAGCCTAGCCTACTCTTTTCCCATATATGTTACCTCTCTTCTGGTTGACACCAAGGCAGGATTTGGGCTCACACCCGAGACAGGATTTGGCAAACATCTGTAAGATCTTGAAAAGCATGAAGAAAGTTAGCAAGGCTCAGTTGTTTAATGTCCCCTGCAATATAAGAACTGAGGATCAAGAAGTCCAGCAAGTAGGTGGGATGGTCAAAACAAGAATAATTGCTCTGTTTTCACAGCTCATTGAAGAAAGTGACAGAAGGCTCTGCTGCAAGGAAACATTGATGCTGAAGTCAAATTTAGTAATTCAATGTACTAATCTCCTAGGAGTGTCTCTTGCAGAGCATGGGTGGCCTCCAAGCAGGGCTCTCAAGTCACTTCTGTGACTAATGGGCAAAGGCATTGGAGGCATGTGGGGATTATCAGCGGATGTGCAGGAGGAAGAAGGTTGGGAATGGTGTGTGTGCCAGGAGGGGCTGGAGCACTGAGGTGCAAAGGGGGTCTGGCAGCATTCACACCCAGGGTGTTGAAGTGTGGGGTGATGGCAGTGACACAGCTCTGCTGTGCACTGGCTGGTGCAGCACTGTGGGGCTAAATCCACAGGGAGAATGAATAAATTACATACATAAATACATAAATAAATTACCTAAATAAATACAACTAGGACCACACTTGGACATTACTACCAAAGACAGTATAAGTGCATACCATATCATCAATCATCACTGCAGCTTGTCACTATATAGAAATTAGTTATTATATTATTAGAATTGTAGATATTAAATATTCACTAACAATTGTCTAAACTTAATTAACATGCAGGATTTATTTGTGATGTTTATGGCTGGCATTAGTGACAGAACCTGAGAAAATAATTATGAGAGAACATATAATCTATAAGAACATATCACAGTTCTATGTGTTTGTGTTTAATACTGACTAAAAAAGTATGGTGAGAATTCTTTAAATTGTCTGAAATCTTCTGCATTAAAAAAATCTTGTAAACATCTATTCTCTGGTAGATAGGTATTTGAGGTTCCCTGATGTCAAGACATTCCCTACAATTTCAGATAGGTGGTATAATATACCCATTCAATTTAATGTACTTGTGTGGGGACAACAGAATTGCCAGCCAGCATTTGTTGAGGTCCCCTGAAACAGACACCCTAGAGCCTTGATCACCTAAAGATCTTACAGTGCTTTGCAGCCATGAGAGTATTCTGGGGCAACTAGAGATAAAGGAAAACAAGACTAATTCCAGTCAGTGAAGCTGAAACCTTGATCCCTTCCTGCTTTCCTCTGTGCTTCTCACTTCTCATAATCTCAAATCATTGGGATTATGATTTATACTTTCCTGTTACCTTTTATATATGACATGGACCAGCCCTAAATCCCTTCCCTGACCTTCTCACTGAGGAAACCATGGATCCAATCAAGTTCATCTCCCTTCTTTACTCATATGGCTGCCCTCTTTATATCTCTATGTTCCTCCCAGTTCTTTCAGCACACCCAAATGAGTTGTGCTTAGCTTGTGTTCTCACCTGCCATCCTGCTCATAGCTATCACTTGTTGGAATCTCTGCTGTACCATGTTCCCTGCTATAGGACTAATCTCTGTGCTTGCTAGGTCCTCCACAACTTGGTTCCCCCTCAAGCCAAATACATTTTCAGAGTTTTTTTCCTATCCTTGTCTTTCCTGTTTTATACTTGCCTTGAAAGCCTTCCCCTATCAAATGGCATGTATCAGCCTCTGTTTTATCCCATGTGTGGTGCTTTTCTTCTTCACATTGCAAATATTGTTCTCAGTTTTCCCAGGAAGTGATTTTCTGGTGATTCCAGCACACAAGCTTGTAATTTAGTTCAGTATAGCTTCTTTGTAGGCATGTGGAGTGGCAAGGGGGAAAGAAGATCCCTGACAATATTGCAAAATAACTATATAGAGAATCCACTGCAGCCACAAACTATGATGAAGGCATGGACATGGGAAAAAGTAATAGTATGGGGGAAAATCAGAAATATGAGTTTAATAGGAGATACAAGTTTTGTTAATCAATTGCATTTTAAGCACAGGACAAATTACACAATTTTATAGAAGTTTAAACTCAAGTCCACACATTTCACAAAATGAAACAAAAACTTGTTAGCAAAATAAGACTTCAGCCACTTAAAGAGGAGATGTTTTTGGAATGGCAATTAAATGGCACTTTTCTAATAGCAGTACACTGAATGGTATCAGAATTGGGAACTGTGCAGTTTCTTGCCTCCAGCTATCTCAGTTCAGATCTTTCATAGCAGAAGAACTTAGAGATCCTGAGGGATTTTTTTTCCCCTCCAAAACACTGTACTGAAAATAACCCCCTAGGAGGTCATAGGGTTACATGGAAAATAGTAGTTTAATTTATTCATCCTAAATAGCAAAAGGCATATTTTAGCATATATTAAAAATAGACTCATTTTATGCACTTTTCAGTCTAGTGTCTGATTTTGCTGTTAATTTATTTCTGCACAGTGCATTCTCCTTAAAGAAATTTGTGGGCTGTTGTTGACAATTTCTTCAGAAAAACGTGCACGTAAGAATAGACAGGCTCATGGTTCTTTTGCAAAAACGAATGTGCAAGGAAGTTCTTATCTTTCTACATCAATCCCTAGGCACCACCTAATGGTGTCTTAGCTTTCTTAGCAGCATTTCTTTAAGGAGAGGAAAACCATTTTCATCTTTTGTATCTTTGTGTAGCCACAGTTCAGTGGTCAGTGGAGCTGGAGGAATGTGATGAATTTATTTCCTACATATGCTACCATATCCCAAATACACAAGGTTTTTGGGATAATCACAGTCGTTACAGATTTACCCAATAGATAGCTGTGTTGTTAAAATAAATTAGTAACTTCCAAAGCAAAGATAGCCATTTAAAAGAATGCAGTAAATACCATGTTTGCACTGACAGATACATCTGCATTGCAAAATTTCCTCCTCCTGCCTATTAATCTAGTACAAAGGTATAAAGGGACTTGCTTGAATTTATCTTGGAACCACTCACTTCAAAACTGGCTTTCTCCTTCTGTAATGCTCCTACACTAATGATCACAAGACCATTTCTTTGATTGCTCTGTCTTTGAAGAGTTCATAGTTCTACAATTAATGTAATAAAAGCCTGATTTTGTTAGTTTTCAGCGTACGTGGCAAGGCCATATACTGAGTACTTGGGAGGAGCAGTTGCCAATAATGAATTGGTAAAAGTGGTAACAAATGACGTGGACAAGTATGGTACAAGCAGATCACAGCCACATGATAGGCGCTGATGTTATTTATGTGCTTGCATATTTTTAGCTATTGGCAGTGCCTGTCACAGTAGAGAGGGGTGGTAGATACAAATGGAAAGAATACTTTGAAAAGGATGTTATTTTTACACTGAGCTTCTCATATTGCTCAACTGATGTTGTCTCAACATGACACTGAACACAATCAGAGAAGAAGTGTCAGTCACAAGACTGTAAAACCTGCCACACTGGTCAGATAAAGGTCCATCTGTTTCAGCATTCTGTACAACTAGGTGATGTTTAAAAGAAAGTGTTTCCTTTTGTTTGTTTCAAATTACTACACAACTTTTTTGCTTCTGAGAAACAATGAATCACCATAGTTAAGGGACTGATTTTATGTTCCCTCCGCCTTTAATCATCTTTTTTCAATGAAGAAACGTGCTATTTGGTTTCCCTTGAATAGAACCTATTCATTATTTTCTGATCCATACTGCTTAACTTACCTGTATCTTATCTAGTCCTACTACATTGGTCTTGGAGATCAATAACCAGAAGTGCATGTATTTGAGATTCAAGGTTGGTACAACAGCATTATAATGTTTTCCTGGTTTGTTCTCTATTCTTTTCATAAGGAAATAATTGTAATGTTCAGTGTGTATTTCCTTGCCACAGGGCATGGTGTTGCCTATTCAAATAACTCCCAAATCCCTTTCACGAGTAGTTACAGCTAAGAGCTTTCTGTTTTGTATTTTTCTTTCAAGTGTCTGTGTTTGAATTTGATAAGCATACATTGTATGAGAGGTTTTACTGTCTGGCTGCTCAGCATTGGTTAAAATTTTCTTCAACTCCTTGCTGTCTGCTTTAGTTGTGACTTCACTGCACAACTTATCTTTGCAAACTTCCCTGCTTCAGTATTCAGCTTTATGTCGTCATTTGTGAACAGCTTGTACAGCAGGATCTGGACAGCTGTAGATCCACTGGAACCCTATTTTCTTTGTTATTTGAGGAAAATCATAATTTTTTTGGATCTCCCATCCAATTCTTTGCCCATGGATTATCTTTGCTCCCATTCCATCAGAAGTTAATTTCTTTAAAATTTCTTAGTGAGATGCCTTTCTCAAAGAAGCATTTTACAAATCCAAATACATAAAAATCACCAGCTTAACCTCATAATTACAACATTTGCTACGCAAATTCCATTCTCAAACACCATATTGATTATTCCTTCATATTTTAATTTACTCAAATTTCTACTTGTTCTGTTTTACAATAATTTCAATTAGTTTGCCACCCATGAAAGTTAGACTTGGGTATTGTTGTTCCTCAGATAACCCCTGAGAGCAGTAGTTTTTAAAAACTGGTGACATGTCTGTTGTCTTCTGTTCTCCTGGTTGATGGAATGTTGGGTTAAACACCACAGTTTTCAAGTGAGGAATTTAATGTTTAAAATTCTTAAATGACCTTTCCATGTCCTGGCAGTAATTTACTATTTCTTTAACTGATTAATTTGACAACCTTTCCTTATGACATATCAGCATAAGAGAGTTCTCAGATTATTTTTCAGTTCTTGAAATGTCTCACTACCCATCTAAGACTTCCCCTCTGCATCAAAGTCATTCCATTCCATCAAAAGGCATTCTTACAAAAATTGATCTCACTCAATGCCTATAGTTTGATTTCCTTCAATCCTTCTGAACTATGAGATGTTTGTAATTAAATGCACATTTCAATGGAATCAAACAGAAAGACCAGAAAGAAACTGACTATTTGGAGGATGATATGAAAGACTGTAAGAAATAATAATAAAGTAACAAGATTGAACCAAAACCAGAAGAGGAACATTTTCTTTACCTGAAGTTTCATAAAGAATAACATTTTTGGAACAGTTTTCATTACGTAGAGGAATGCTTTGTTGACATGTATTAATATACTATCCAAGGACTGAGAAAAGATGATCAGGGAATTTCAGTAAAATTTTATATAACTATCTTTTACACTATGTAAAATAAATAATTACTTTTTTTGACTCAGTCTGAACATAACTCTCCCATTTCCCAAAACTATTCAGAATAAAATTTGTATTTGAACAACCATTCAGAATAAAAAAATGTGAAAGCAAAGCTATTGATCAGAATTTTTTCTCCCTTAATGGCTTGTAATGGATGCATTTCATAAATGTAATGATTCTGCTGCAAACAGAGAATTCCAGTGTGTAGCTATCCATTTAATCCCAGTCCTCTTTTGCATTCACTTCCAGTAGTGATTGTCAACAACAAGGTTTATTAAACACACTTGAAGCATTAGATAAGCTGTGAAATTGAGCAAGAAAGCAAAGTATGTATTTGCTGTAGTTTAAGCAAATCCCAAGGAAAGAAAAAAAATTCAAACTTTAGAACTCATTTCTATTCAAAGCTATGTGAATGGACTATGGAAAATTTCTTCATCATAACTGTGCCTTCTCCCTCCACAACACCGGTAATTCCTTCTTTGCCAGTTTGGCTGACTGGCTAACTAGTCCTTTATTGTACTGCAGCCAAGGAAATTAAAGTAACTGTGGAAGGATATTTAACTTTTTTTTTGTCTGTAGCCCTTCCATCTCCACTTATTTAACACTTTAAAATCTGTCCAAAGTGTAGACTTGAAAGTTTCCTTTCTGACTTGAACTGCTCTGAGATTTCCAGCCCTTGGGTTTAATTCTTTCTTACAAGGCAGCTCCCTCCCTCTTTTTGTTGTTTCTTTTTTAACACACACACACCCATCCACCCACACACCCATCCACTCCCACACCACACACATTTCTTTTTAAGTTTAACCATGTTAAGAATGAAAGAAAATACATGCAAGTGTAAAGGAAATTCTCACAGCTGGTTTTCTTTGTTTTGATCTCAGTGAGGACTTGGGTACTAAAAATAGGATTTATCTGAGTTTCAAGGACAAAAATCTGAGTCTGGGATCAGAGTTTGCCTTTCTGTTTGGCCTTCAAATTCTCAGTGCTCACAGAAACACAGAATAATTGAAGTTGGAAGAGACTTCTGGAGACTGCCTGGTCTAAATCCCCTGCACAAAATAGAATCCACTAGAAAGGGCTGCTCTGGATCTTGTCCAGTTAGGTTTTGAATATCTCCAAGGATGGACAGTCCCCAAGTGGTATTTAAGCATCCTCCCAGTGAAGTAGTTTTTTCTTATGTTTAAATGGAATTTCCTGTGCTTCCTTTTGTGACCATTGCCTTTGCCATTGTATTTTTTCAACCCTTGTCTGAGAATTACCAGGCCTGCTGTGGCCTATGCAAGGAACCTCCCAGCTCCCACATTAATGGGAGCCGCCTCCCACCTCCTCTCCCAAGTTAATAAGGATCCAAATGTAAGTGGAGTGGCACATCAATTTCCTAAAGAGATCTGTTTTGTTGGCACATGGAGTTAGGTAAAAGGAATCCTAAGTGCCCCTCTTCAGTTTTAAAATGTGTGTGCAGCTATTTTAGTTTTCCAAAACCAGCTGTTGCTGGATGTGCTGGTTGTTGGCAGTACAAGTCTACTAGTCAGAGCACTCACCCAGAAAGCCCTATGTTCAACTTCCTTCACAGCCCGAGTCCAAACCCTTTTCTCAAGAGACAATCCTGACTGTTAGCTTATAAAGCTGAGTGAGAATGTTACTGTCTCCATTTTTCCTAGTGCAAAAATACTTCCTCATAGGCATTTACACAGGGAAATGAAGCCAGAAATACAGCATGTGTGAGGAAGCTTGGTGGTTCAACCTGTAACACTGCAGCAGGAAGAGTGTCCTGAGTTTGTGGCTGATGGCTGGGACTGGTTTTGATTTCCTACTCCAGTGACTAATAACAATAGTCTCAAGACCAGAGTTCAGTGATTAGGCTGCAAAGTCATTGTGCAGTGAGTGAGAATCCAGAATGAAGGGCTCATATACAGAGGATGGACTGATCCTCTATGGATGGGAGGGAACAATTTCAGCTAGAATTCCAGCCACAGCAAACAATGCAAGACTATCAGTACATTTGTGGAGTAGACAAGCATCAGTGGCAGCAGCACAGTTCCTTGTTTTTCCTTTAAAAGGCAGAAAGGTCAGACAGGTATTACTGAAACTAATAACTGAGCCTGAAACTAATAAACTGACTATCAAGATTTTAGCATTCTTGAAGGGTATGCATGCTATTTAAACACCTTGATAGGTCACCTACTCCCATCATGATCAACTATAAATCCTGCTGTTACTGTGATCATCAGCAGGGTGCCTGCTCAGCATAGGATAAAGGACTGCTGTGTCAAGAACACCTTGAATTCCTTCCCGCCTCCCCCAATGGGTTAAGTGTAACTCACATCACATCAGATGCATGGGACAGGATTTTGTCTCCTCTGAGAGCTGGGACTTTCAAAGGTGTTCTTTGGGATCTAAGTGCATAAATTTTGCAAATTTCCTAAAGGGACTTGCATTCATAAATGCTGTAATCTTTAGGAAATATGTCTTTGAAGTATTTTTTCCTCCTGATTTAGAATGTTAAGTTCTAGTATTTACACACTGGTTTCCTTAGTGATGTGAACACTGCTAATACCATGTGCTTGTCTTTTCAACAAATGGTCAGTCAGGGTAAACTCCAACTTTAACTAGTGAAGACCAATTACTGCAAAATTACCCTTCTCTAGTCTGGGTGAGAGATGTTTATCTTAGTTACTAAGACAATTTCCTCCCAAGCAATTTATCATGCAAATTTTTACCAACAGAAATAACTTTCTTTACAAGACATACCCCACCAAAATCCACATTTTTTCACACAATAAATATCAAACCATACATATTTTTTTCTTAGAGTAAGATTCTATTTATGTACCTATCTCTGTTACTTGCATTCAGTTTGCTTCCATTCTATTAATTTGACCTATTCCGCGATCTGCTAAGCACCAGCTATTTAAGAAGTTGTGTAAGTGAATGAGGGGCAGTAACTGTGTCCACGTGGAACAGGAACTGCTAACTTGCAGGAAACGGTTGTTTACAACAAGGTTCTTTTAAACATCATCAGGACTATAAGTGGACAGAAGATAAGAACGTTAGAAACTTACTAGACTTGTAGTATTGGTAGGTATGGAATTCACCTGTCAGTAAGAGCAATCTAAAAAGAGTCAGCTTCTTTCTGAAAAAGACAAAATCTGAGGGGCCTCTGCTTCAAACAAAGTTGTGGGGAAAAGTGGAGTACAAGCTGTGCCGGAAGAGTAGAAATTGGCTGAAAAGGAGTGTTGCCTCAGGGAAAGTAAAAGCAATAAGCAAAAACTCAAAGAAAAAAGAGCAATTAGCCAAGAATTAGCAGAATAAACACTAAGAAAAATGAGGTATTTAAGTGACTTGTGAGCTCATAAAAGATTTTGAAGTGCTAATAATCCCCTTGTAGTTGACAACATGTTAATATACTATAGAATCATAGACTCGTCAAGGTTGGAAGAAACCTTTAAGATCATGAAGTTCAATTGTAAACCCAGCACTATCACTGTAATCCCTAAACCACTAAACCATATCACCAAGATGCCAGATGCCTCTATAGTGACCACTAATTACTATAGTGATTTCTCAAATGATTATATGACCATGTTAAAAGCATATCACAAACAAGAGAAAAAAAAAATTTTGGGCCTATTTGTTTATAGGCAGCTATAACCACATTTAAATGCATGCTTGAAATAAATGGGAAATGTTTATGCATTTAAATTGAAGTTGTTAAAAAACTTAGGTTAGAAGCTTTAGGTTAAAAGCTTAGGTTACGAGCTCAGCAGAAATGTGAGGCAGGAGCTGCTGCCCACAGAGCAATAGCTTCTGATATCCCTTGCTATTCACAACAAGATCAGCCTGCTGGTAGCATCCTGAGCTGTGTGGTGACAAGATTCAGCAAGGACTTCTGTAAGTCTGTTACTGCTGCTCAAGGAAGCAAAGCCATGCATGATACCAACATGCACTGACTGCTGGACTCAGCAGGGGTTTTGGCAGTTCAGCTGTGCAACCAACCCTCACATGCCTGCAGTGGAGGAGAGGTCAAAGAAGGGCAAACCCCAGTGAGGTCAGGGAATAATGTAATATAAAGGAAATTGAATTTACTTCTATATCAGGTAAACTGGATGGTAACCTTGCTTTTAGTTACAGACAGTTGCATCAGTGAATCATCAGGTTCCAAAATTATTAATAAAGAGCAACGCCTTTGTGAGCCAGTCAGACCCACACTGGGGGATGGGGATAGTGAGGCAGTGCATAGGTAGCTTGGCACAACATAAAGCATAAAAAAATGGACAAATTATACATTTTGAAGTGAGGAACAGTCTTGAGCTGGCTTTCATCCATTTATTCTTTCCAGGTCACTGGGGATGCCCAATGTCATGACAGTGAGCATAGAGGTACCGGTAATGACAATCACATTACAACAGAGAATTATACACAATTTCCTTTTTCCTAAAGCATCAGTACACACCTCTCTCAGTGAAATTTATCTATGTACATTGAATTTGATAGGTTTCTTTGTGTAGCAGAGAAGCAGTGAGCCAAATGGATTTTGATTCTTACAGAACTTCCACCACACAAAAATAATGACACATTTTATGGCAAAATATAGTACAAAACCAGTCAATTAAAATCAGCTCTTGGATTGGTGAATCACTGTGCTGTCACAGAAAGTGGCTTCTAAAGACTTCTCTCCTTACATAGGTTATTTTTTGTCAAGTGAAGAGATTAATTAAAATACAGCTGAATTAAATCTGTACTTTCCTGATGTCATCTATATAAGCCAATGTTATGCTAATATGTTATACTTAGCACACTACAACAAATGGAAGGGGAAAAAGGAGTCTCTCTGTCAAGATTCAATTAATACAGTGACAATACATGAATTATTTAATTTTTTATTTAAGTTACAGCCATCTGCCTTCTGTAGCAGATTAACAAGGAATATATGGTATATGACTGATGAGCTTGCTATGTCTTTGATGACCTCTCAGCAAGTAATGAAGCATGACTGCTCATGCCTAGCACAGTCACAGACTACACTTTCCTTGTTTGTGTGTTGGTATCACTGTAACACTTTATCTGGAGCCTGCTGCTCTTCAACTAGGTGAAGGATTGTGCTTGATTCTGCCAACTACACAACTAATTAAGAACATTACTACTGCTTTCTACAAATCTTGTCTCTTTATCAAGTAGTCTAACCTGGAACTTCACTCAGAACTTACTAACAGGAAGAATTAATGTTTCTCTAGAGAACATGTTTATGGTAAAACAGTATTAACAAAATATGTGTAAAGACTGGCAAATGCAGGAGTTTTTTTGTGTAGCTGTCATGCCACAGTTCATGACAAAAGTAGGTTTAAATTCTGCACCTGCCTTAGGGAAGAAAAGGCTTCCCTTACAGCTCATGAAGGTGACTGTACATATATATTTGCTTTTACAATTTTTTCATCTTCAAGATTTAATAATTGAAAACAATTGCCTCCATCACTAGATAGCCACACCTGTTAAATAAATAGCACTCTGAATTATTACATATACTTAGAGGCCACTGCAGAGACTGATTTTTAGTTAATTAATATTTTCTGAAAAGAGTACCTGTCTACTTCATCAAGTGTAAAAGTGCCATTTATTTTCATAATTGTCTGTAAACTAATGTGCATAAACTAAACTGACTGAACACAGAACCTCATTTATAAAGAAATCTCTCCCCGCTGAGATTTCTTGGTAACAAAAACTGATTTACAGACAGCTTCTTCAGTAGTCTCTACAAAAGCCTAAAATGAAGGATTTCCTCACTAAAGATCAATTTCCACTGATGGTACTGATGATGAATAACTATTATTTTAGAAAATTTCACAATTTAGATGAGACCGCTGATAGAAACAGTACAAACCCTGCAAAACAGTGAAAATGCCTGAAATTAATAATTTTGAGCTTGGTTCCTCTCTAAGTTCCTCTGAAACTGCCAAAACAGTTATAACAGCAGATTTGGACCACTTACATCTTTACTACTTTAAGGAGGAAAAAAAAGAAAAGGTTACATTACACTTAAAATTACTTTCTTTGTATACCTACCTCATTTCCATAAACAGAGAGAAATTACTATGTGAAAAAGCATTCCATGTGGCAAAAATCTGGTGTTTGGAAATAAAGACCTTGGAGATGTGGGGTTCCAGTTTGTGGCCTCCTATATTGCAAACAGCAACAAGGACTTGTGCTGAAAAACACCCCACATCAATAGGTAGTAGTATAATGGCCCCGTAGTTATTATACAGACTAGCAAGATATTAAGAGTAGACTATACTTAAGCTAGGAATGAATTTGAAGTCAGGAAAAGGCAAATACTACACATGTGTTGAAGAAGGAAAGCTGGAAATAAAAAACTTCTCTTTGTCAAGATCTGAGTAACGTTGTTTGAGCTCTCCGGGAAAGGCTCCCCATCCCTCCCGGCCGTGCCAAGCGCCGCAGCTGTCCCTGGATGCAGCAGCAGCTCTGTGCACTGGGCGGCGCTGCACAGCCAAGCGATCACTGGAAAATAAAACATCAGTAGTGATCGAATCTCTTTGACATACAAATAAATCTATAAATCATGCAAGTTAACTTTCAGAAAAATAAAATAACAGGCAAAACGAATGGTTAATTGTATTTGGGTATAGCTACATCACTTAAAAGCTTCTCAAGGCAAAAAAGATGGAATTTGGTCAGAAAGACCTCTAAGGGCATAGCACATGAATTATTCTCCTAGTCAGGAAACTGAAATGTCTGAACATAAACAAACAGCAGCAGCAGCACCATCCCCCACTGGAGATCTAATTATTCTGATTATACAGAAGATCAAAGCTTTGTTCATTCTATTTAAAAATATCCCTTACGCATGCTTAGAATATTCACTGGTAACATCCCAGTCAAATTCAAGTAGTTGAAACTAAACTCCAGGATTACAATTCAAAGTTGTTTGGCCTACCCTAAAATGTGCACTCACTCTTTTCTGGGCCATGCATGTTCAGTACATCCATTTGTCTGGAAATTTCAGGTTCTAGCTACCCACTCCATACTTTTTCTATTCTGCAACTCACCTCTTTGAAATAAACAGCTGCCACCTGCCACTATTCACCTCACCTTCAATTAGCTATCATCAAGTTTCTTAGCAGTGAACTTCAAAATACTGTATCAAGAATGAAGGAATGAGAGTGAATGAAGCCTTATTTAAATATGCAATTTCTCTTGTAATGGTTTCTACTTTTGAGAGACTTGCAAAGAGGCCTAGCAGACAAGACAAAGAATAAATGATAGGTAGGGTATCTAAATAGTCCCACAAGACCTGTGGTAACACAGAGAATTAGTGAAACAAGTGTGTCAGCACTGTCATAAAAACGAATTTCTACCTCATGCAAATCACACATGCACTGGGAAAAACTGGGTGTCACCTGTCCTGTTTAATTTTAAAATGGAAGATGCAAGAAGGGCTGCTGCTCATGATCTCTTTGTTGGGAACAAGCCCTCCAGAGTTAAACATCAGTAAAAGCTTCTTTCTCCTTTCCATTCTCCATTATTCTCCTCATTTATGCTATATAAATAATAGCTGGCTTTCTTAGAAAAATACATATTTTACCTTGAGAAGTCTGCTATTCCTTCTTTGCAATTTAACTGGTCAAATGCTTCAGACTTCAGATGAATAACTGAGTGAATTGGTTAAATTCTTGGTACACACCTTTTATTTTTCCCTGAAAGCAGAGGTGCTGTAGCAGTTCTGGGATCAGAGAGGCTGTGATCTTAGTGAAAACAACCTCATATACATCATTACGTTCAGTCTAAAGTTAACATATGCAAGTTATGTGTTTTATGCAAAAAGATAAATTTATAAGTGGAGAGTATTGAGGATCAATTGAAAGTCATAGATAGGTTGCATTTAATCAAAGGTGACAAATATGTATTTTCAAGGTGGAAATTTAAGTTTCATAACCAAAATCAGAGTGCAGGACTGATAGCTGCTGAGCTTGCTCCTGGTACAGAAAAGAAACTGTGATGTAGTCAGTGCCATGGCAGGCTGAATTCACACTCAAAATACACACAAAGACTTCTGACTACAGAATCACAGAATGGCTGGACTTGGAAGAGACTGCTGAAGGGCATCTGCTCCAACACCCCTGTTCAAGCAGGACCACCTTGAGTTTATTGCCCAGGACCACGCTGGCATGCCAAGTCCAACAGCAATGTTTCCAGTTATAGTTTTCATAGAAAAACTGTGTGACAAGTATATGAGTGAACATAAAATTTTCAGATTACTCACTACCAGTCACATTTAATTAAATAATTCCATTCAGTTCACTGAATTGCATGCTTCAGTTCAAAAATTTTGTAAATCACATACCACAAACTGGTTTGTGTGATAACTTCTCTCAACAGACTAAACAGAAATTTAATAATACTATTACTTCAATAAAGAATGGACATATAAAAGAAAATCCATTATTCTATGCCTAAGAAAATCTACTTTTTAAATGACATGTGGTCATCACTAAAATCAAAACAGTAGTCTGCCTCTCAAATGTGCATTAATGTACATTAAGGGAACTAGCACAGAAAACAAATATATTGCATTTTAAATTTGCTACTGGTAATGCTTCCCTGATAGCCAGATCCCCCTGAGAGTAAAGGCTATGGACTCTGTCTCCTTTCACCCCTTGGACTAACAGTCTTACCTCAATGGATTCAATCACTACAGAGCATTTCGCTTCTGACCCTGTGAATACCAGCAGCAGCAGTTTAAAAATGTTGACAACCAGAGCTGCCTGCTGCCAATCTCTCCTCCTGGAGAGTTAACACATCTCATTTCACCTTGGAAACAATAATACGTGTGCTCACAGCCAGCTGAATGGAGAGGTCAGCAGCATCTGAAGCAGCCCTCACACATCTGCTTGCAATCATCTGCTCACACTGTTAATTGGTATGAGGTATGTTATTCCCTCTGAAGGACTTATGGCAAGTTTTGTATACTCCAGGCCAGATGTAGAAAAGAATAAAATCTAAAGAAAATAACTAACACCCCTATTTTTTAAAGATGCAAATTTTTTTAGAAGTATCCACATTTATCCTTCAGCAGACAGTAAGTAAAGATGACAGCACCAGTCAGCTCTGAATCCTTAGCATTTTCTCCTTCTTACAGAACAGGGAGCCAAGTGTGGACAAGCAGGTGCCTGTACATACACAGCTGTGCAGCAATACACTGCTGACATGACTGCAGTTCTACAGCTGGCCAAACACAAAGCCACAGGAAAGCCTTATTCACAGGTTTGCAAAGGAAAGAGCTTCAAATACAGGGTAATAAAACCAGGAAATAATTGGTAATCTCTGGCAAATATCCTGGAACAAAGGGCAAAATGAGGAATTTCAACAGGTGGAAGTAGAAACTTAAGGAATAAAACCAGTAGTGACATTGCTGCCCTGCATAGCCAATATATGCCCTGTACATATTAATGTATACATATACATTATTACAAAAATAGATATTTACAAAACATCAGAACAGCCCCTTAAGTCAACAGAACTGCAGAAGTCACAACAGCAGTAAGTCTTCTACAGTTCTCACAACTACACATTAGAACACCTTAACATCTCTGTATTACAATGCTCAGCTCATAGAGTTAATAGTAATTGCAAGTAACACTTGCAAATATGTTAAAGTATTTTAAAGCTGAGTTCCAATGTGCCTGAGAACCAGACAGGCTCAGTGTCATGGTGAAAATGAGATAATGTGGTGAAAACTGTTGTCTCTAATTCACCAAAAATGTCTCTGGCATAGCCAGGAGAAGACTTTTGATCTCAGAATTTCAGTTTCTGAAATCAAACACTGATGCAAAGCACAATGGTAGTCTGTAAAAAGGATTTTATATATTACAGAGCCTGTTGGGTTGCTCTCTCAAAAATAAGATCATGTTGTCATTATGATACTGGTACATTATCAGAGTAGGAGAACAATGCTTGCCAAACATAGTGTTGCAAAAGCAATTATGAGCCAGTAAAACATGGCAATTAAAATAAGCAGTGGAAAGTTGTACTTAGTAGGAAAATTGCCACTAAAAACAGCAGAAAAGAATATTTGAAGAGGAAAAATAGAAATAAAGGAAACTTTTATATTAAAGAGAATTCTAACTCTAATGAAAGAAATCACTAATTATTATAAGAGTAATCTTCTAAGTTTAGTGCTTACCAGAAAGTTAATAATCAAAAAACCCAGCAGTCACTGGGAAGTACAAAGAAGATCATAGTGCAGTCCATATTGCCAAACTAATTTCTCAGTCTCAAGGAAGCTCAGAGAGCTTTCCAAATACTTACTGTAAACAGCACACTCCTTCCCTCTCACAGAAATCTAAAGGTCAGTGGTGTCCCCAGGTCTAATCTCCCGTTTCCATAAAATAATTCTGGCTGACTTCTTATTTTCTAAATTTCTTGCTGGGTGCTCTGTTTGCATTCCTGAGGCCTGAACTGCTTAGCAGCAGCAGAAGTGCAGCTTCAGAACAATACATGCTTCTCTCCCAAACCTAAAGGATCTGATGCTAGAAGAAAAAAGGGTTTGTATAAGTTGATATTTGTGATAATGAGTTCTTATTACTGCAGGTTTTTAAGAAGTGCAGATTTGTTCACTGTGAAAGGGGTCATGGCAAGCAAGCATATTTCATAGAATCAAATACAAACCAGTAATTGGTAATTCTCACTGTTCTGTGCTTCTTTAGGACCAGTGGTCTAACAGTGAAAGGTTGACCACTCATGGTCAATCCATCAGCATCCATATTCACTGAACACGGAGGACACCTGGAAAATTTAAGACATCTGTGTTTTAAGAA
>NW_005054303.1:548320-549907 GCF_000277835.1 Geospiza fortis
AACAAAGCTCACTTTGCAAACATGGAACACAGGATCACCGTAGGCTCAGCCAAATGAGAAAACAAAGGTTAAGAAGACACATTTCTCTTCAAATACACTGAGCTCCAGAATCAGCAAAGGCAACACAGGAAGTGCTCAGCTTAGTGCATCCATTTCAAAAGGAATATTTTTAAAGTTCATTCTAGTGCTACTAAGTGTTTCTCAGCTAATGCTGGAATCATCACTAAATGGGGAAGAGAATGTCCTAGGTGAACTTCATCAGCCCAGTAATGTTCCAACCATTCTATAATTCTACGTTAAAATGGAAGTAATATTTTTTGCAGTGAAGTCTTTGAAATTTATGAACTCTCAAACTGTTTGTTGGGAACATTAGGAAATGGCAGATTACTGCTCCCACTTATCTTAGAATCTAAGTTCTCTGGGAGAGGCGTTACCTCTTTATTGTGTGTCTTTAGCTGAAATTGGCAGAACAGAGGCCTGCTCCCTGCCTGGCCCTCATCTGTCACCACTGGGTCAGTCAAGGGAAAATTTGCCATTGGCTTCAATGGGCAATAAATGAGACTCCTCAGTAATAGAGAATATGATCTTTAGGGAGTAATATCTGAAAAGAGGGTCTCAACAGGTTCTAAGAGTTTATTTCAAGGATAAAAATGATTGAAAGTGTTTCTCTTGTCAATCTGGATGATAGAAAGATGGAGAAGTCAGAAACCATCTGTTTTGCACATGTGTATTTGAATTGTTTGAAGCACAGGGCCATCACTCTTCCTTTTCAAGTAGCATGGAAACTAATTTTTTTCAGCAAATGAAATGGCATTACTAAGTCATATTTTTAAACTGCACTTTTCTCAGACATATAAATTAAAATTAATACCATCCTGACTGTACATTTTGTGACCTTAAATGGAGAGAATTCCTTTTCAAGGAAGAGCAAGAATTCATTTTGCCAAGTAGTATTAGAAATGGGATGGAAGGCAAGACACTTAAAAGCCTTCCTGAACAATGGGGTAAATTGGAACTAGCCTAATGAAGTCTCTCTGTTTATCTTCTTTAGGTAAGAGAAGGTGGGCTGGTAAAGAGAAATATTTCCTAACTGACGTCTGCTCTGAGGTAGGTCAAAATAGTGATTAAGTCAGGGTGTTTCCAGCTCATCAGATAAATGCATCAGATGGCTCCTTACCAAAGACTCTGTGGACACCATAAATCCAGTTCTGTGAATTACAAATGAAAAGAGACTCCTTATTCATACCCTCTGCAACTAGGGAAGCAGCAGGTTCTCTCACCTGACTGACAACAACATATGCTGAAATTGCCAAATCAATCTGAGAAGGCCTAATTGCCTTTGAACCATCTATAAGAGGATATAGGGTTATTTACTTACCCATAGGAATTGCTTTTCTTGGTCAACGACTCCCTGATAGCCGTTGTTTCTGCTTTGAACTATGGCAGTCCCTGGAGTGGTGTCGGTGCTATGCAACGGCCATTCCCCATTTAGGACTGGAGTTCACAAGCAGTTGCTGAGGCCGCAGAGCCCAGCACTGCTCAGCACCGCTGCCAGGGGAACGCACGGCCCGTGAAGGAGTGGACACG
>NW_005054303.1:549982-550419 GCF_000277835.1 Geospiza fortis
CATGACGCCTGCAGTGCTCTGTGGGCCACCCCGGTCCTGCCGCCTCAGAGCAGCACCAGCCGCCCCTGACTTTCAGTGCGGCTCTGGCCCCCGTGCTCAGTTTAACAGATAATAATGGAGTTGGAATAAATTAAACACATCAGTTTAACAGATAATAACGGTGTTGGAATAAATCAAACTCATCACTCTTAGTGCTTATTTCCCCTCTAAAAGAACAGAACAGCCGAGGAGCTTGGGAACAGCCCGTGAGCTGGCTCCGCACTGTGTAGATGTGCGAACGCGCATGGAACCGGAGCTGAAAAAGTGGGGGGGGGGCGGAGAGTGAGGGGTGGGCTTGTACTCCGAGCTGACCACAACAGGGCAGGGGAACTAAATCTGCCCTCAAACCTTCCGATTTAACCCAGGCCTGACACATGGTTTTCCGACAGTTCTCCCCA
>NW_005054303.1:550648-592758 GCF_000277835.1 Geospiza fortis
GGCGCGGCTGCGGGCCCAGGCGAAGATGGTGCTGAGCAGGAGCTGCTGGGATGCGCCCGATGGCTGAATATAAAATTAATCCCCTCATCAGAAGATAATAAATAAAACTCCAGGGAGTTCCTCTTTGGCACAGGGAGAAAAATGAAATGGCTTTCTCCTTCTTACAATCCAGCAGGCTGGGGAGCTGTATTTGTAGCAAGTAATAGATTTCCTTAAAAACATGCTCACAGTACGTAGTAATTATTAACAAAGTCATATGCCACTTAATAAGAAATGCTTTCTGGATACCTGAAAACAATATGGAAAAGGACTGTGCATGTTGTTGCTGCAATACTAGAACAAAACTATAGTTGTGAAGCAACATTTCCATTTAAAAGTTGATTTTTCAGGTGATGCATAAAAAGAAATAAACTTTTTTGTTTTGGGTTGACTAAAATGTTTTCCGTTCTACTCAAACCAGAACTATTTTCCACTTGTTTAGTTTGGCCACTGAAGTTAGAAGCTAGTATGTCATTATCCCCACACAACAGCAGGAAAGACATCTGAAGGACAGGCAGGGTTTTAATTAGCTGCACTTCAGTATTTAAGATTGATGCTGAAAGGTATTACAGTCACAATATATATGTTCTGGCCAGGCGTTAAGTAAAAAATGCTTTCTTTTTTAATGTTAATTTTGAATTAGATACTAAAAGCTCAGGAGTGAGTAAGTGCTTCTTTGAATTAATGACACACATATAGAGGAAAGATGGCACTGGCTCAGTGTGCTTGTAGACAACAGATGTAAACATAGAGTTGGGTAATACAAAATAAAAGAGAAATATGATTGCTTATGATGTAGTGTGTGTAATAAGCTACAGTCTCAGCCATTTGCTTAAGTATTGACGTACTAAAAGACAAAACCATACCAAAACAACCCAAACCTACATCACTTAAAAGAAGTCATTGTGCCAAAACACACTTGAGGCGATACCAGACTGTTTACACAGCGGTGTTGAACATTACCATGGGAACAATTGATGTTGAAATCCAAGACTACAAAAAAGCAAAAGCACAAAAACACCCATATGGATTTGCAAAAGTTTCAAGAAACATGATCCAAATTTTAAGAATTTTTTTTATATAAACCCATGGAAATTAAAAAAATTAAGGAATTCAAATACAATTATTCACTCCTTATTTGCTTGTGTGGGAAATGTTTAGAAATTCTGTAATGGATCTGTGCCTTGTACCTTGCTTGGAGAGGCACTATGTGTTGCAAACCAGTGCAACATTTCAATGGCCAGAATGTTTGTCTCCCCTTTCTCCTGGCAGAGAACTACCAGAGCTATGATACTAGTTCTAAAAGGCAATATGCAGATAGCCTGGCTTTTATGAAACATGCAGAATGTATGTCCATGAATATGGACATTAATCTCAGTGGTGCTGTTTCCTAAAAACTTTGATTGAGCTGGTGTGCATAAGACTCTTAAGTCCCTCGCTTCTACAAGCAACACCTTTGCACTTTGCACAGGCTAAACAGGTTTGCAACTAAACAGGAAACAACTGTGAGAAAGTTTAATGTTGATCAACTGAAGACACTGTTGCTGCAAGAAATTACCATGACAAGACTGATCCTACTTCTTGGACACCCTGGCTAAACTTGAAGTGTACATGGAATGAGGAAGCAAAATCCATGTTAGAAATGGCCAAATGGAACAAACAGAAGATCCTAGAATAAGGAAAAAAACCTAAGGTGATTTAAATTTACTGAATTCACAATGAGCTATTAATTCATGTGATCTTTATACATAGGCCTCTTAAATTGGTAGTCCTTTGAGACCGGTTTTCATTGTGCACTGCAAAGTGAAAAGCAGAGAAGCACTTAATAAACTGGCATCAGTCTGTATCCAATTTCCACTTGTCAACTCAGTTACAGGCTGATTTTGAAACTGTAGAATTTGACAGTGAATCTAGATTTTTCCAGATATCCTGCCTTCCCAAGCTTATGTAGCAGTTTGTCAGCCTAAAGCACGATACCAGCTTGGTATACTTTTGTCAAGAAGTTGAAGGAGAAACTGGATGTCCAAATGTCTCCACTATTAGCTGGTAAAGCTTTGATTTGAGGACATAGAAGAAAAAGCCTTTCAGTGCTCTTATGGTCCCATGCCAAAAAATGTGCAAGAATGACAATTGCATAGGGAATTGTTTCTTTCCCAAGAGGCTGGAACACCCTCAAATGTAATTTCTTTGGCATATCCCGTCAGAGTCACCATTTGTATCGTGACCTCATTCACCTGAGGGTGTTACAAAATGTATCTTAGTGTTATCATAGTCATAATATATTATATATTGTATCATATTATGCTATATTATCTTATAGTTATTATATTATATTTACTATATTTATTATAGTATTTGGTATATATTTATTTTATTATATTATCTTAGTGTTATTATATTTAATAAAGTGATAAGATTGATGAAAAGCTTGGTTAGGGTTTGGCTCTTTCATTTGCCAAATCATCCAGGAGTTACTATCCCGAGACATAGGTTTGCATCCAACAGCAGAGTTGGGCTGATGGTTTCTGCTAGACTTAGAATCCTGTACCACTTGGGGAAGGGATGCCTGCTTTTCTAGTCCCATCATCTCTTGCCTTGCCTCTGTTTCATCTGCAGAATTCTGTCTTTGCCAGCTGCTCTGTGTGAGCAGAACCTGGAAATTTCTGGCTCCAGGCACTACTGGTGGCCTCTTTGTATGTTTTTCTGATGAGTGCAAGTTTGCATTTTAAACAGGATGATTGGCTTAGTCATAAACCTCCCACGTCAGCATGTTGATAGAACCTTAAGCCTTCTCCATGTTTACAGGTCATGGCAGTACATCACCAGGCAGATTCCAAGCCCTGTGATGTGCTCAGTCTTCATACCACTCTATATATGACTTACCTGAGCACTTTTCTGGGAGCATTCCTTTGCAGACTCATGTCTATAAGAAAAAGAACTGAGCATAGACCTATACTAGCCTTATTATTTTAAAGATATATGTGCTTTGTCCCTTTTGGGATCTGTAGATACATCCATAATTACCACAGAGAAATAGCCTCACTGCAGTGACCTATTTCACTGCCTAGGCAAAAAGCACTGATGGTTCAAGGGGAAACTGCATATATTCTGGTGATGTCACAAAAAGAAGAAAGTCACAAGGAACATCAGAAACCTCAAGGATCTCTGTCACCTCTGCACCTCATTTGACCTCCAAGCAAAATGTTTCATACAGGCAGGCCCAAGTCAGTAGGTTTTCAGGAACCTTGCAGCACCCAGGACCTGGTGATTCCACTACATTTGCACTGTGAAATGTAAATTCCACTATTCAGAACTTTTGATGTGCCACATTACAAGAGCAGCAAACTCAGGGCCATTGAGGTAGAGTTAAGATTCCAAGTGTCTCTTAAATGCAAAGGATCTTGAGGTTAGCATCTCTGTTAAGTATCCAAATACCAGCATTGTACATATAAAATAAATGAAAAACTAAAATTGTTGGAGAGATGGGCAAGAACCATAATTTCTTTTCCTATATACAGTACTCAGTGCCTAAATATATAGCAGAAGTTAATATTTTAGAAAGCAATTAAGCATTGACAAGGCATGGGAAATCTTCCTCAAACAGATGTCGTGTTACGAATTACAGCATTTATCAGCCTGCTGATGATACCATTTATTGTAAGTCTGTTCTTTCAAAGTGAAACCATATGTTGAATGGAAAAGAGTGGAAGCCTAAGGTAAGATAAGACTGTGTATTAAGCTGTGTTGATGGATGAACTTTCTTGACAATATAGTTTAGAGTTATATAAATTCTAATTGGCATATGCAAACAAATGTGCAGACACCAGTCAGCTGTCAGATGGCACTTCTGGAAGATAGTGGGACCAGTATGACTGGTGCCAAACTCCCACAATATCAAAACCTTGTGTGGTTCCCATGTTCCTGTGTGTGAATAATGCCAGTTTCAAAGGAGCAAGGAGAAAGACAAGTTGATAGTAATTTTTAGTCCGTTGCTCTTGGAAATTTTATGTTGCAGGAGAAGGTGTAGAATCTTGGAATACAAGAGGAAGCCCCATTTCCAGCTATTCCCTAAGAGCTCCAAAAGCTAGAGTCTAGAAAACGTCACCCTGCTGGTTCCTTGGAGCCGTACCCGAGGTTTCAGGCTTGGCTTGTGACTGTGTCAGTCTCCTGCCATGTCAATTGCCTGCAGTGCTTCCTTGGAGCTGCAGTCTCCTTACAGAGAGCAACTCCTAACAGAGCACAATGAATCATTTGAGCTACAGCTCCTATAGGAAGAGATGGGAATATTTCCAAAGTGAGGCTTTTCAGTTTTTGGCTAAGAGACTATTTCTGAGTATTTAATTAGTTAATTTAAAAGAAAACAAGATTTTCCCCAGAAATCAGTCTTTTTGTTTAAAAATGTGTATCTAATTTTCTGCAAAAGTTGTTTCAACCAATGCTTGGAATTAGTCACTGACAAAACTACTTGAAAATGGATTTCATAATGTAGAGTAAAATCCAGACAATTTTTTCCAGATGACTATAGAGTGATGTCGTTATTACTCCTAAACTAAAAATTATAAACCAAGAAAACTTGTAATTAAGGTTAATGAAAAAGTAGCACATTAGAGATACAAAAAATACATCATTTGAGCATGAAAATTACTTCAATCTCTGCTTTCTCATGCTTTAACTTGATAGCTATGAAAAAAAGGTTTATTTGGTTTGGTTTACTCCGTAGCATTTTAAAGCAGCCAGAGCACACTGAATAATTAAATAGTCTTCAGGAATAGTTGGTATTGCCAGAGTAGCACAAGTGTCTAGCCAAGCTCAGCTCTATTGCTCGTGTGTCAGCTGCCTGCTACATTTTGGGCTTCTCTGTTCATCTGGGGGCCTTCATCTGCACACAACTCTCTTGTAGTCCTTCTGCAGGTTCCTCTGTAGATACACACAAACCAGATGCATGAACTCACATACAGAAGCCCACATCAATGTTCTATTACCCCATAGTCATTTGGGCATGGCTTGTTCTGAAGTCTTCTGCTTCTTTCTTGTTCCGTCTTTGTGGAATATACCTGAGACAATGAATCATTAAGAAAATGATTACTTATTTTACTTACTTTCTATCAAGAAAATAAGTAAAATTAATGATGATTCTGTCATTTCTTATTAACAGACCTATTCTCCTTAGGAAAAGAACAGCATTAGAAATTACTTTTCAAAAGTAACTCCATTGGTTTCTAAGGGCCTAAGACCTTACCTACAGACCTAAACTTTTTACAAAAAATTAGCAGCGGAGCTAAATAATAATAATATTGTGTTTTGTCTGTTCCACTAGAAAGCATCTTATGAAGAGAACATGACAATAAGTACTCAATTAAGTCACTTAATTCTGTTCCATTTTTCATGCAGAGCTTTACATACAAATCTTGGAACCATTTATGGCCATTGTTTTTCTAATTTAAATTAATACTCATTCCAAGGAAGAAGGTCTAAGTAATTTGAAAATAAGCTAGATCATCTAGCATATTCATTTTCATCTATAAAAATATCTATTAATTATTTCTGTTGTGATGTTTTTATTGCTAATACAACCTATGCATTTTAAAAGCTTTCCATGCCCAGAGGAAAACTCACAAAATCAGCTGAGCAGAGGTTGTAGCACAGGTGTTATAAGAGCACCTAGTAACACTGCATAACAAATGGAAATGGGAAACTGATAACCACATTAAACGGCTTTGGAAATTAATTTGACACTTACAAAGGCCAAGTATGGTTATCATAGTTGGCCTTTGTCCAGAGCATACATTTATAGTAGCTAGGTATTTGGTATGAGCTAAAATTTGATTATGAACAAGAACAAAACTTTTACTTAAGCTAGAAACTAAAGACAGAAAGGATTTTATAGCAGAATTCTTGCTGAAATTGATTAAAAAAATCTGTTCTACTTTGTATCTCTGAGAGTATCTGGGGTTGTGCATGAGGCAGGTACTCAAATGATGTCACAGCTAATGCTTAGCATCATTTTCTTATAGACCAAATCCTTTCACACCCTTTTAAAACAAAAAGTTGGCATTAGACCACACGATACTACAAAAGGAGTCAAAGCTATATGCCATTCACATAGTGGCATGTTGCCAACAGGAAGCTCCATAGGAAAAAAAAAAAAAAGAAATTGTTTCAATGTATAAATGAAGTGTAATAAAATATCATAATCAGAAAATCAACATGAGACATGATGGTAGGCCCGGTCCTGTTATACCTGAACATGTTCGGGAATCAGCAAATCTGCTTGTGCGTCAAACTCTTAACAAATCTGACTGGATACAGAAGGGCTTTGAAATTCAGGATGTGCTTATTCAATTTCATCTGGATTATGATACAGACTGTACTATAATGTAGATAGGTTGGGACTGAAATGCAAATAAATTAACTGTAAAAGTCTCTGGTGGTGCTGCTCGGGTTTCCAACTGTGCATTACAGATACATAAGCAAAAGTTCCCTTCTTAAACTTTTCCCTATGCACGTGTCCCATCAATACAGAATGTGGGAGCTTTAAAATTACATTTTACTTGTTAACTAGTCAAAACATACTCAAGTTCAAAGCAGCCAACAGTTCACCAAGTTAAGGCAAATTCAGCTTAGAACCAAGAACAGACTATGTTTTTTGCTGCCTGTGTTCTGTTCCAAATTATTAGCATAGCTGCTCTCTCTGACCAAATCCTTGCCATCCCCATAGACAGAAACATTAGATTCCAGATTCCAAGTGAAAAAGAAACTGATGGTACCATGGGATGACACTTAAAATTAAAAAACCCTTCAAATTTAAAGCATTTTTACTGTTTTCAGTATGGTCCCATTTGTTTCAGGAGAGGTAACTGGAACAAATTCCACGCTGGTCATATACCACCATGATTTTATTGCAGGCATCTTCATCTTGTTTCATTTAAAGTCACTGTTAATAACTACAATGATGAAAGTGGACTTGGGCAGTGAAGATCACTAGAAGAGCTTCCAAAATGAGATCAGGAAGCAACACTTACTACACTTCTTCAATAGTACTTTATAAACTCATATTTCTGGCTGATGGCCCAACAAGGAACCCCGTGTGTACTTGACCCACCCCTTGTAAAGAAAGGTGCTCAAGGAAAGTGTGATGAGGCCCCTGACTGAGGAAGTCAATGAACCTTTGTTTTAGCTTTTTGTTCAAACCTGATGTAATGGAAAGCTTATACAGAGCAATGTTTGTGAGACAGAACAGACAATAGGGAATTAGTGGATTAAAAAGTGGAGAAGCTATGTTTGCTAAAAGTTGTACTTTATGGTAATACTACCATTATATTTACCATGTGGACCATTACTGTATCAGAAATAAATATCTGCCCAATGGGTGAATTGCACAAGGTTATTTCCTCAAAAGTGGTGACATGAGTGCATCACACTCCCTTTGCAAAATTAACTTTTGGTCAGTCTTATTTCTGAATACTGCCAAACTACCATGAAAGGATTAAAAAGCCAGTCAAAAAGAGATAGAATTTTGATGTCACGAAAACTTCCCATATATAATTTTTGAACTGCTGGAAAGAACTGTTTTTTAAAGACTCTTCTGCAGGACAGCAGACCAAAGAAGTAAAGAAAACCACCTTCTCATTCAGGTTCAGTAATAATCAAACTTTCAAGATACTCAGGTTGTATCTGAGAACATTCTTTTTGCTTCAGTATTTTGTAGAGATAGTAAAATATTGCTGGGCCATTTGAAAAATAAAAGCAGATATTTTCTAGCTGAAACTTCCACAGCAGGCCTTTCTGGTAAGGGTAGGCAGAAGGTGCAAGACAATCTGAAGTGCAAAGGGAGCACAGTATTACATTTGTATGGAGACACCACATATTCAGCCAACTATCAGACAGAAAGGAAGGCACATTTTGGTACCACACAGCCACTGGGGTATGATATGATCACACTGATTCTTTGTAGTCCATTCAATTTTGAGTGTGCAATCATGTCAGGGATAATATTCCAGTGTGCTGAGGTTAATTGCTTAATTTGTGTTTATCCAAGGTGATTGCAGACCTCTCAAATTACATACAACCTTAAAATATTGAAACATCTCCTGCCAGCTGTAATATTAAAAAAATTAGCCTGCTGTTGTAATTTACAGGAAGGAGATGGTGAGGACAAAACTATAGCACAGTAATTTCTGGAGGTGGATACTGAAAGCACAAATGGGCACAGCACACATTTTCAGAGGGTAAAACTGGTACTTTGTGCTTCAGAATGAAGATTCTTGAGCAGGCAATATATTAATGTTAAAAAAAAAAAGGTAAGTACCATCCTGAGACCATAGTTAATAGTTTTGCACAGATACTGGATTTGTGGCTTGTACTGCCAAAAATTCTGCTGGAGTGTTGATGCAGTTGGCATGGCTCATGTGCTCGTAAGAGTGCTTTGATCTGTTCACACAGAGGGACATGTTTCAAGAAAATGTCCATGCTTTAAGAAATTTATCTTTAGAGAGACTGCTTGAGCTGCCTTGAGAACTTGTATTGCTGGAATCATGATCAGCACTGCTCTGAAAAGCTTCTCTGGCCTGTGGCAGAACAGAGGAAAACACAGCTAAGCCCCAGGGTCCTGAAGCAGCAGAGCTTGATTTCACTCATTTCTCTTCCAAGGTCCACAATAATTTTTGAGCCCATTATTTATCACAGCCAAATTTGACTGATAGCAGGGATGTCACAGATAAGTCTGTCTTGAACATTCAGGTAGAAAAGGGAGAGCCAGTTCACAGTTTCCCAGGTGAAAGAATAACTGCCATAGGCTCACCTCTTATTAGAAAGGTGAGAATCCATGAGAGACAGAAACTCTGTAATTATGTGATGTGCTGCAAAAAGATGGCAGAAGTCGACCCCCTTTGACAGCAAACTCAGTCAGCCACAAGGGATAGATTCATAGGAAATCAGGCATAATTAGGTGTAGAGCTCAAAGGTCAATGAACACAGCAGAATGAAGCCCTATATAAATAGAGAGGATGAATCCAGTCTCATGCAAGGAAGTGTTGGTAGAACCTGAGCAAATACCTAAATGCGTAAGCATCTACCTTTAGCTATGTCAAATAAAAGCTTTGTCAATAGTTACAGCATGTTACATTGCTTTGAAAAGCAATGTTTTTCAAAACAAAAGCACTGCTTTTATTTTACCTCCTTCACTACCTCTCTTTCAAGAATTCCCAACCCAACTTCCTCTTACTGCAGGAAAAGAGACAGCTAAGCATATATAGTTCTACCTCTGTGTTGAAAGGACTAATGATACCAGTGCAGCGGAAAGCCAGCCTTGTTTTGGGGTGTATATGCCCTGTTCTTCTGCAGCGTTCCACAAAGCAAGAATCCACTCCTCTCCTATGACAAGTGACAAAGCTTGGATGTATTCAAACTAAGTACATTCCTATGACTGTTTTTTTTAAAGGCCTCCAAGATCTTTTAGTCAGTTTTCTGCTTCACAGAAATATGTAAACCATATCATTCTTCCTATGGAAAATGTCTCCATTTAGCCACTCCATAGCTCCAGAAAATTTTGCAAGACAAGGATAAAAAATACAATTTGCATCTGACAAAGGATCCCAGTCCCCAGGCTAATGAGGGTTTCCCAGATCATGCATGAAGGGTGTACAGGCTACGCTCCACCAAGAGGTGCGGCTTTTTATGACTCTTGCTGGAGCCTTCCTCTGTCTCAAAGCTCTGCAGTGGCAGTCAAACAACACTACTGTCCTCAAAGGTCAGAAGCACAAACAGTTTGCTCCTTCTCATCACACATGATTTCCTAAGGTAATTTTTGGAGGAGGAAAAAGGCAAATGAAGACACCCAGGTACACATGAAAAATTACAACTAATTTGTCCTGTTATATTCAATGGAAATAGACAACACAGAAATTTGGGGAGCACCAAAAGAATCGTAACATTGAAGCTGTGAACAGAGGTAGCTCAGACATGAAGAGCATCAGACAGAAGCCAAGCCCTAGAATGAAAGCATTCTACATATAGCTAGTTCTTTAAACAGCAAATTACATGTATAATACTGGTCCCAGTACTAGGTAAAGAAGGGGGAAACATTACTAGAAATGCAGAAAGTTAATTGCAAAAAGCAGACTTGTTAACAAACTTGTTTATGCTGAGGGAGAAGAGCAGCCTACAGTCAAATATGGGGGAAGAATAAGCACAGAGCACAGAGGATTTATTTGAAATACTCTGAAATCTATGGGAAGAATTGCTTTACATTAGGATATACAGATCTACTTTAATGAAATTCATTTTCTACAGAAACATCAGTGTGAAGAGATTTTTGTCCATTTTAAAAACAGATTAAAAAAAAAAGCAGTATGTAACCTTTTGTTAGATAAATCATTCCATCACTAAACCAGCTTTGAAGACTGGTTGCTTCTGCTGAGCACAGCGGGAGTTCTGCCATGGACTGAGAGCCAATGGCCTGTTCCTCAGTGCAGGCTGGAGAAAAGAATGTACATGTGCTGGAGCAGTGTTTGTGAAACATGGTGCTGATTTTAGTGATGACTTTTTCCATGCACCAAGCATGAGATCATGTACAGGGCTGTATTTACATGGTGATGTAATTTTGCAGCAGAAGCTGGAAAAACAACGAGGGTATATTCCACAACTATGCAGCCATGTCATATATATGTTGGCAAGATGAAAATAAGATGTGGGACAACCCTGCCCCAAACTTCTAGACAAGCTTATGTTTTGGCTGCAAAATCAACTCATAACTCTAAAGGGAACTTTCATCAGGCAAACAATTTTGGAGTCAAAGTGCATATGTACTTAATTGAATGCTTACAAAATCACCTTTTGTTTTATACAGATGTTCTGCCAACAAAAGGAAAAACCAGTGATGCCTAACGGATTTAACATCATGGCTCTATTTATGTTGTGATCACATAAGATCAGATGCTCAAATACAATTATTTTCCACGTAGTGTTGTATGATAATGTGGTTACAAACTGTTACACCCACTCATCTTCTGTGGTAGAATCTCACATTTTTTTCCTTAAAAAGGATGCCATGGTGTGTCACTGAGACATAAAAACTTGAAAAATAAATTGGTTAACCTTGTTTACATACAGAATGCTATTAGTTATAAATAAATAAAACAGGATTGTTTGATTAACCAGTGAAATTATACATACACTTTTTGGAAAATCTGATCAAGTTTAGTCTGTGGTTGGTTTCTAACTATGCAGGCACAGATCTCTGTATGAATAATATTTAATATAAGATCATAATTGTTCTTCCAGTTCATCCACGTCCATTTGGGAGCTGACCACAATAAAACTGGTGCATCTCTGAACCTCTGCTGCTTTAATAAGAATTGCTTCAGATTAGGAAACTGGCTGAGTCACTGACTAGAAGCAAGAGCAAATCCAGCTATGAACCACGTGTGCCTTCTATCTACAAATAAAGTGAACTGGCAAAATAGCTTTAACAGTATTTTCAATGACAGTAAACTTGGATGTAACCATCAAAATACTGGCTGAGGATGCTTTAGAGGGACAACAGACAGCTGTGACCAACAGAAGAGTGTCCCAGGACACACGTTTTTCCCTTCTTCTTGCTTGTCAGCTGTTAACTCATTGAATCCTTAGATGAAGGGACACAAATGCAGAACATGCCACAGCCTGGGAATGAGCACAGGATGAGGCAATGCCTCAGAGCAGCTCTTCAGAGTGCTGCAGTACCTGGGTGCACCTTGCATGGAGAAGCTTTATGGATCTCCTCTGTGTGTCAGCAGTTAACTCCCCCACAGACAGCACTACACAGAACTGTGTTTGTTAGCTGGCATTTTGTCAGAGAAAAAAGTAGGAATTGAACTTCACTTTGAGATGCTGCTAAACATTAGTATAAACAATTGGGGGATAAGGAATATTTGCTGTTCATAGATTTTATTATGAACATATAGATTAAATATTATCATAACAAAAAAAAAAAAACCAACCCAGACTAGTAACCCTTTAGAAGGCTAAGTGTCCTAAAACAGTCCCAGAAATCCATTTTATACAGCATCCACTGAGTTGCAAACTCTGTAGAACCACTGCTGTGGTAATTGAAGTCTACAAAACACTGGGATATTCCCTGTCCTCCGTTTTAAACAGAACAGCATTCTGCATCAGGAAACAGTTAGTTTGCACTTTTGTTTATTGCCACAATGAATAAAATGTTCAGCCACAATGAATAAAAAAGATCCCTGTATTCAAATAAAGAATATCAGTTCAAAAATATCAGTTCAGCCCCACTTCCTTTTTTCATTTTCCCAGCAGGCCAGGCTCCTCCTGACTGTTTTAACTGGCTGGAAATTATCAGTGTCAGTCAAGATCCTCTGGGCCTACGGGAAGCTTTGCAAAGAGTAAGAGCTAGAACCAATATTTGTTCTCCAAGTAACATGCAAAACCTTTTTTCAGTTCTTTTATAATGACTGGTTGAAAAGCAGAGTATGTACAAGTTTGTAAAAATCCTTCTGTTTTGAAAATATTAAATTTCAACAACAACAAAGTGGATGGTTGAAGTTTCCAACGTTGCAATTATCAGCTGATGAAAAAAAATAATTGTAAGCAATTCCATTTTTTCCTGACACTCAAAGACAAAAAACTTGAAGTAAAGATGCTCTGAGCTGTATGCTTGAAGAGCATGTGCTTTCCTGTTACAGCATTTTCTCTGCTCCCCATGTTCCTCTGACTAGTGAGTGCTCTCACTGCCACTCTAGTTCGTGTCAGATGGTGGGATTAGATCCAAGTTATAAAGAAAGGTAGATTTATTCAACATCTATACCAACATACATATTTGTACAGTCCAGACAGCCAACAGTAAGCAGTGGAGTCAATTAAATACGTATTTTTTAATCAGGTAGTTGAAGTAGTGCTAACAGATCCATGCTTTTAGATTTATACATTATCAATTATATACTTGGTATTTCCCCCCTTAAAAATAACTGTGAATAAACACCTGAAAATATGGCAACTAGAAGAAAATATAATCTTAGGATTTTGTTGGAAAAATACAATTTGCAATAAAAAATGTTAATTTCTTCTTACTGAAACAAATAATAAAAATATACTCCCACACAATTTTTTAGCATCCTAGGCATGTAACAAATACTTCTGCAGTAGCAGCCCATCCTTTAAAAAATCTGAATCCCTTACAGTGCTGCATTTTAATTAATATCAAAAAGCACATAAGTCAGTACATTTTTGCTTACTCCTTTGTACATGATAGCCTGTGTCTTGGCAATGTAAGCAAATGCCAGAGCGTGTTGACTAGATAGGAAGTGGTTTACATATAAGTATTCTATATAAGAAAGCAATCTACAAATACTGGCTCTGATCCTAGGCAGGGTCATTGCCTCTTTGTACTATTCCATTGATTCCAGCCAGAATTTACCCAAACAGAGCAAGTCTGGAGGGCCCCTCTTGTAAAGATCACTAAAGCAGAGGAACTTTTTATCTTTCCATCTCCCGGTTTTGAGAAAAGGATGGAGGCAAGCTCAAGCTACAGCCTTCTGAACAACCCTTCATCCAAAATGGAGATCAGAAAAGCTTATGGGTGCTGCCTTATTGTGTACTTCCCTTTATGCCTTCTCCTGCTGCCACAGCTTCCCCCCTTGCTCAGGCACATCTTATTCTGATCAAATGGTGTCAACAAGCCCAGATGCTCACAGGTACCCAGAATCAAGCCACTGACATGACCCATTCCCTGGTTTGGAGTCTGCCAAAGACAACACTGCAGATGAGCATGATGTCAGTGGCTAGTGAAACAGAGTTGATTTAAGCTGCTTCTCTCCAAAACTGAATTTCTGTGCTTTTATGAAATCCAAAAGGGGCAAATATCTTTTTTTCAAGATGGATTTTGTGAAATCCAATAAGCACTTTTTCCAGTTCTGAAGTCTTCTTTTTAGTAGTATTTAGCCAGTATTTCTCTTGGTGAAACTGAATTTTCTGTTTCCACAGAGACATTATGCAGAGGAGAACTTCTGAAGAACTTGCATAGACAATATATTTATTTTGAATTTATACTATTTTAGACAGCATATTAATTTCTGTAGAAAAATCAGTTCTGAATTTCATCTCCAGTCTTCAAGATGGGCCAATGCTGTACCATTTAACAACAACTTTTTCAGGATTTGCAATGGTATCTTTCCACTGCTCTACTGCTTCACTGTTGCTGCTATCAGAACTTAACCAGATCTGCATTAAGGAAAAAAAAGAATTAGTTTACCTGATATAACAAAGCCCAGCATTTACTAGTTCCAAATAAATACCATGGAAGTGTAGGACAAGATAAAATGTATAGACTGTGACCAAAGGATAACAGCAACAAATACAGCTCTGCTAGTACTAACATTTTGGCTTTCAGCTGGAGTCTGTGTTTAAATTTAGCCTCTAAAATAGTTTAGAGAACCCAGTACATAATAATATTTCAGTACTTAATAAGATGTTTTAAGTGGAGCATTCCTTGCTGTATTCAAATGCTCATGCTGGGGTCACCCCGGGCAGTGGCGGCTCTGTGTGTCAGACACAGCTGGCTCCAGGCCAGGCAGCAACCGGCACGAGCTGTCCAGCACTTTCATGAGCATTTCCAACTGCACACTCCCACAGCCAGGGCCAAACCTGCATTCCACAGAGGTTACTAACATGCCCATACCACACATAGTCACGTAGTAAGAGTCCGTCTCTTCTCGGTATTCGGTTAGCGGATGGTGGCCATTAAATGAGGAAATGAAGTACAAGTAGGAAAATTTCCCCCTTAACATTATCACCAGCCTCCACTGCCAAAAGAATGCTGCTTCTGCAAGTAGGTAACATTATTTACAGGACTCTATTTCCTCAAGTCTTCCAAGAACGAGTCCTTTTAAGACTTCTGAGAAACCTTGACCATGAAGTACATTTAGCCTATAGTGCTGGGGCATGAGTCCTCAAGAAGTGAGAATAATGTCTTCCAGAATACCATAGACAGCTGATGTTTCATCCACAGAGATTCAATGTACATCTTGCTCGTGATTAAAGACATGCCTGTAAAAGCAGCTTAATCTAAGTATTGTCTGCTTAGAACAGCATCCAATTAAACACCATTCTCTGAAGAACAAAGTTAATAGATCCAGCTATATTCATTTTTTCCAGCTTCCCAGCCAATTGCTCAAAGTACATTTTTCCCTGAGCCATATTTTATGTCTTCATGTGTTATGTGGCAATGTCTGCCTTCATGAGCTGAAACAACCTTTTCCAAAAAACCTCTGAGGAGCACAAGTTTTCCTCCTCCTAAAAATAAAATTCACAATGAAATGTAACTCATCAGATGGAGATTACCTCACATATTGCTAGATGACTGCAAAATCACACTCAGTTATTTCCTCCCCTCCAAGGCAGTACAGCTAAGAATAATATTTTTTTTTTCTTTTCCTATTTAAAATCTAATTCCACCAACAGGAAGATAGGACATGTGCAACATGAGGCTACAAAAAATGGAGGAAATTCACATAGCTCTTGCTGGCACATCATTTCTATATCTTATAGCACATGAGCATCTCCTGTAGCTGCATGTCTTCAGCAGGCACAAAAAACATGACCAGAATAGAACAGAACCATTTTTTGTACCTAAGGACAGCGCAGTCCTCCATCTGACATGGGGTGTTACAGTGGGGTCTCAAAATCAAGTCTATATTATTAATTTATGCATTTATTAAAATTCTGCTACGGCATTTAACTGGGTCAAGAAAAGCACATAGCATTACGAACAACTATGGTTCACTATATCAAGAAGAAGAGAGACAGAAAGTACAGGATGATGGTAAATTAGAACAAGCAGGGGAAGAGGATTGAGAAAATAATGAGACCAGACTACTAAGTTTTATGGTGGTTAAATGAATATGATCACACAAAGGCTTTCAAAGAGGTCCTACAGTACAGGACCTTGTAGCTTATGGAGCTCCTGTGGGTGCTATGTTTTTCTTTAGAAAGCTAAAGGCAACCAGGAGATCCTATATCTCTTGGAAGGAATCTGTCACATAGTAATACTCCACACAAAACTGACTTTAGGATTTCTTTTTGAAAGAAAAATCAAGTACCAACTCCCATTCTCATGCTAGTGCATGTTTAAGAGCCCAGCACCATTTTTGCTTGGATTATACATAGAAGAGTTTAGTAGAATTTACTATTTGGTTATATGTCACCTCATTTAAAGTATTTTAAAATTCATACCAAGAAACCTGTGGAACTGGATTTTAAGTAGAGGGTATCAGGCTGTTTAGCAGAAACCAACCTGTCCTAGGAAGTGTTTTCTTCTCACTGAACTTCTGCTGTAGAGCTTGATGAGAAAGCTAATTCCTTGTTCTGCTTGGCTAACTGGAAAAACCATTGTTTCTCCCCACTTCACTTGGCCATTAGTGGACTTCAGAAGGCGAGTCTTCTTCTTATAGATGATCCCTTCTGTACTAAACATTCCAACTTTCACAAAGAAATCTAGCACAAAAGGAAAGGAAAAAGGCATAACACACAAAGGGTTACTCACAACACACCCAAAAAGGAGTCAACAAGATCCATATGTATGCTTCAAATTGCATCAATTTCTCAAAAGTCTGGCCAAAAGAACTCTACAATAGCTTTCCTGACCAGTCACATAAACAGAATATGTTCAGTAATATTGGACTGATTAACACAGTATCCAAACAGCAAGTGCAAGCTCATGCTCTTGTATGTCAGGATTAATACTGGGATAAAAATCTTCCAAAATACATAAACACACATCTTCAAACCAAACAAAATGTAATCAAGTAAGGCATCTGGGGAAACAAGCCTTGGCAATGGAAATCTACCACACAATGTCTTAGTCTGAGGTTTGTAAAGAATGTTATGAATTGCCAACCCATTTGAGCAGCAATTTACCTGTTATAAATGCTTTCAGAGAGGAGGCATGAAACAGCTGATGTGACTTACTTGAAGACAGTGGCGTAGATGAAACAGGAAGGTTTTGTGCTTCAAGAATCTGTAACTGTATCCTCCTGTTTATTGCTTGAAAACAAGTTCCTATTTGAAGTTCTGCATGGCACACCTACAAGCAGAAGAATGTTGCCATAACATCTGGATTAAGTTGCTTATAAACTCAGGGAACACAGGAATTTTGTCATATGTTGGGCTCCCACATTTCTATCTGGGATTTCCTGGACAGAAATATAAGCATGTGTTGCATACAGAACCCGCAGATGCACAGTAAATGCGTCTTGCACTTGTCATAGCTGCACTACACGTGCTCCACTGATGAGCTGCTTATGTGTGGTCCACGTGTGGCCCTCGTGGGCTGCAGCCAGGGATAGTGGCCAAATCACCTGGTCCTCAGTTTTCACCTGGTACAGATTCTGCAGTGGTAAGAGCAGACACATATAGGGGAAACCAGATGTGCCCTTGCAACTTTACTAAATCTGGGTGTGGAAGTGAGAGAGAGTGTAAGCTCCACTGACACAAAACCTTCAGAGTTGCCCTCCCACACTTTTGAATTTTGCAATATGGAGATATAAGCAATGGTTTCCATTGATAGAAGGCCCTGTCACTTAATGTCATGGGTTCTTAGGGTGACTGTGTACTGTGTAGTTTCCTGTGCTGTGAAAGTACTCATGTTTTACTTGCCCACACACATACACCACTGCCACACACACAGTGTATGTATCAAGATCTCCAGTCTGATTCTTGGATTTTTTTTTAGAATTTGTGCCAGTGGCAAAGTTGCACTGAGTCATCCTCTTTGCTCTCCTGTCACACTGTAATGTCCTCAGAACACTGTAAAAGCAGCAGGAAAAGGTCAATGGAGACCCACTTTTCCTGACAGCCTTCATTTAAATGGACTTGCTAGTCTTTGTTGCCTTCAAGTTTTATGCACTTCAATGAACCAAAATGCACTAAGCAAGAGAGCAGCAGGTTAGATAAAGAAAAGTCAGGCCCCAGTTCATCAAAGGGACCCAAATTCTCTTTGTAGCTCAGCCACAAAATTTCTGTGTAACCCTGTGAGGAAGCCACTTCGATGACTCTGAGCTTTGGCTTTCTATTGGCAGAGAGGTTAGGGTTTCCTGCCTCACAGGGCATGAATCCCAGAGTGTCTGGAGGGCTCTTGGATACCATTTTCCTCTGTCACTTTATCTTACTGCTTTTGAAGCAATATGGTTATTCACATTAGAACTAAAAAATGTCAAGTGTAACTTATGTTAGAAATCAAGAGTATCATTCATATTACTCAGACACACTTAAATAAAATTTGCTTTTGAATTGCTAATTCAAGTTTAATTTGGTGAAAATACAAATGTCTAGACACAATCTAGAAAAGAAACAAACAAAGTGAGGGTAGGGGGAAAGGAAATCCCACTGTGAAAACCACCTGCTTCTTATTACACTAATGGAAATGAACTGTCTGAATTATTACTTCACAGCATGCAATCTGAACATTAAATATATGGCTGTCTCTGCAGTTTCATGCCACTGAAGATCTTAGCACTTTTCTTCCATAACAAAAGCAGATTCCATTTGCTCTGAGCTCTTGCTGTGAGTCCTAAGGATCTTCTGATGCTTTTTTGGTCAGAAAAGACAATTACCCGGTGTTCTTTGCTGAACATTTCCCCAGAATGTCCCTCCCTCAAGCTGTGAGCCACGGTGTGGAAGAGCTTGCTCTAGCTCTTTTCCTAGAAACATCTGCAAGTTTATGACCAGAACAGTTATGTGCAGAGTTCAAAAGTCTGCATTTTTTCCCCATCAAAATGCCTTTCTCCAAGGAAGTAGAGTAAAGGGGGGGGAATAAAAAGAATCCCTCTAGTTTTTACTACTGAATTATTTTACTTTCATATCCAGCAATCCCTTCCAGGAGAGATAAGAAGATACATTCACAGTATTGGCACTTACAGGTGCTTTGGAAGGAGGAGATATATCCAGCCAATGATTGGACTCCTGTGAGCTCAGCTCCCGCAGTGCCAAGGAACATTCTCCAATCGTTTTTTTCCTGGGAGTCTGTGTCTGGATTTTAAATACCAGTCTGACAGCCTGCAGGCTTTGCAGTTTAATGGCAAAAACAAAAGTTTCCATAAATTCAATGTCCTAGAAAGAAAAACAGATGAGTAACATTATCATTTTAAGAGAATCCCACTGTGCCCAAACCTAGAAACCAAGGCATCCTGGCTCTATAGTCATTGCTCCTGACTGCCACTTTAGGTTGCCATGGAAAAGTGTGCTTTAGTGCAAAGTCCACACACACTCACCCCTGTGTTGTCACACCCTGGCTGGGCTGAAGTTTTGGATTATTTTTCACTACCTAACAAGTTGTGGCCATCTCTTCTGGAGCTTTACAACAGCACACACATTGTGATAACAGATTCTCTAACCTTTTGCTACAGTCTCTCCAGCTAATTTTGTTTTCTTTCACCTTTGGCTCACATTATGGGAGATGTATGCTGCTTTACTTTTCACCCCCTTAATATTCCTTTACTGCCACTATCAGGAATCTTGTCTCACATAACCAATTTTTACTATTTTCTGTAGAGACAAAGTGTGAAATTGTCTCCTGCCAAATGAGAGGCAGTACCTCAGCTCCCTTCCCTGGGATGAGTGTGCACCTACAGGTATGCCCAGCCTTCCTCTGGTCCCCACCACGGAGGTGCCACAGCCAGCAGCTCATGGTTCACTGCCCTGTGAGCAAATCTGTCCTGCCAGCTTGTGAGAGAAGGAGGGCAAGACTACAATGCAAGGCAGGATATAGGGGGAGGAAGTGGAATAAGGCTTTTAATAGGATTTTGAGAAGTTGGGAAAAGTAAAATACACCTGGGCAGTTACCACAGCAAATATGGCACAGGAGTGGATGCTTGGTCTATTTTAAAAATCCATTTACCTGTCGCATTTATTTTTTTGTGGGGAAAAATATTTATCAGTATTTTGCATGCCTCTACTTACATTGCAGCCCTCTTTGACAGAAGATTTGAAATGCACTGGCTTGGGCAGTGTGAGAATTCCCTTGACACAGATACGAGGATTTTCCCCACAGCTAGAAGGCCAGCTCAGGTCTTTGCACTGCAACATTGAAAAAAGTCAGTTTAGACAATGCAAGATTTATCATTTGATGTACTTACAAGGTTTCTGTCTACTCAAAGTTCCCCTGCCTGAAAATTATTCACAGTTCTGGAAGTATATACAACCACCATAACAGTATCACATTGACTGACAAAAAAGCCTCAAGAAGCTACATGTCCTCAAAGTTCTGTTAGGGTTCTGCCCTGAAGGAACTGTTAGATTTAAAGTCATAGAATCACAGAAGTCACTTAAATGGTTCCTCCACAGCTGCTCCCATTTACTGCCTTCAAATTTTCACAGGTAAATGTCCATAGCAGGACCAGCTTATGAGCAGCTCAGCTTTCCAATATGTGCTGAGTAGTTCCTCACTTCACAACCTAAACATATGTTAACATATGTGTAGTAACATCAGGAATATATGCTATTTCTTCTTATTGACTGCAGCAGAACAGAGACTGCAACAAAAAAAAAAAAATTAAAGGGGAGGAAGATGCTTTGAAGCCTAGTATTACATTTGACTGAACTTTGTTTATATTAACACTTATAAATAATTTAATTTTTTCCTAAAAGTATTTATTGAAGTAACAGAGACAAATTTTACGACAATTACCACTAAGGATAGTAGAATAGTCATTATTTTAATAAACAACTGACTTATTAATATTTGCTTACATGTAAAACTGTGATCCAAATCTGTTCTACAGAAGAAACATAACACAACTTCACATTCAGTCTTCCAAAGTCTTGTTCATCACCTGATAATGTAATGGTATCTATGGAAGAAAGCCAATTAATATTTTTATAAGTAATGCAGTACCTTAAAAGTTCACTCCAGAAATAAGGGAACTCATTAGTAAGTGGACTGCTTATCTTCACAAACTTCTCTCAAAATAAGTTTGAAATATTTTAACACCGACTTTTCAAGGACAAAATATCCACCAAGTCCAGTAATCTGACCTTCTGCATGGCTAAAGGCCTCCACATTTCATGGAATAGAATAATGTAATCATAGAATATCCTGAGTTGGAAGAGACCTTAAAGGATCATAGAAGTCCAACTTCTGGCCCTGCACAGAAGACTACACCAAGAATCACACCATGTGCCTGGGTTATCTTTACTGAACTTAATAACTTGTGTTATACAAACAACATTAAGAAAAAAACCAAACATGTTCGTGAGACACCCAGAACACATTTATATCCTATCACTTCCCTTCTTTCACTGTTAAGTTTATAAATTGGTCTCTTGTTTCTCAAATTTCAATTCCAGTCTAGTAAACATTTTACTATTATGCTGTCTCCAAGCCAGAAGAACCATTTAATAACCAGCATTTCTCTGTCATGACTGGAACCGGGTCATTGCCTCAGTCTTCTTTTAGAAGGAGACTGGGTCAAACTTTGACTTATTGCAGGGTGACTTTTGTGGGGACTTGATTAGTTTTTGAGGGTTTATTTTTCTGTATCTCCACTTCTTAAGCATTCTTTCATAAATAAGGATACTGGGTTTGCATGCAATATTCTAATCTAATTACCAGTGTAATATGGATATTGGATTTCAGGCACCTCACACAGAAAAATACCGATACATGAAAACGGACTAGACCTGGGACCTGGTGCTGCATTCCATCCTAACAAGGTGTCTGTGATTTCCTAGCACACTTGGGTAGTAAATCCAAGAATGAATTTCTCAAAAGCATGAGAACTTCTCACAGTCTCATCTGCTCAGTCTCCAAACGACAGGACAGTGCAAGTCCAAAACTCTTAATTTCAAATTGCCAAGTCATCTCCAGCTGATCTCCCAGTCAGATTCATCTCAAAAAAACCCCAAAAGAACAAAAACATCAACAGCCGAGTAGAAACAGCTTAATGTTTCATGTGCAAAGGGAAATATTTCATTACAAGGTAAACAAACAAAACATTACCCAGACTCCTGTTACTGCCTTGCGAATCCTTCCTGGAAGAAGAACTGCTAGGTACACTGGAGACTGAATCATATCTCTGGGGACAGGAAAAAAGGAATCAATTCAGAGCAACAGATGCAAAATCCAGAAATTATGCCATCAGACAAGATACGATGAAAACTAAATACTCCCATTTTAAATAATTGCCTGATTCCTTACTAGTTTCTTGATCCAGCAGCGTGCAATTACTATTTTGATGCAATGAGCTAATAGAGGACCCATTGGACCAGCAGACATTTTTTTTCTTGCTCATGAATATATACACAACTTCATTGCTATGTAAGACATGATTATTATAGAAGAAATGAATAAACACAGAGGTTTGTGTCAGTGGAATCTTCCAGTGTTCCACTGTTCACCTGATGGGAGAAACCACAAGATGATGAACATGCTGTCTGTCCTGTCCTAACAGCCTACTTGGGTTTCTCAACAGCCCCTCTGGGGCCAGAACAGCAAATGTCAGAGGAGACACCAGGAAAAAGCCTCTTGAAGTTGGTCAAGATGTTGAAATTTCCCCTCCAGTCCTCCCAGTGTACAGTGCAATGCCCTCCAGTGTTTACTCTGGAAACAAATGCAGTGGGAACAGATAGACTGAGTAAGCTGAATTCCCAGGGTAACCCTGGCTCCAAGGGGAGCTCACCTTGATGAACCGGTGAGGGGGGCTCCTCAGATCAAACATCGAACGGCTCACATCGAGGGGTCCAGCCAAAGCACTGGCTCTTAAATCACTAACTAATAAGACAAAAAGAACAATAAAAATCACATCAGCACCACTGCTAGGGAAAAAACTTAACTAAGAATAACTTTCACAAACTGCTGGAAATAATCTGTTCAATCTTACAGATTACAAATGACCAAAATGGTTTAAAGGCAGCATGATCTGCTGTTATCTAATAATGTTTTTCAGGAAGATGGGGATGGGGCAGGGGTGAAGAGATGGTGTCTTTTTCAAAAAATTAAATTTCTAATGAAAAAATGTCAATTTTTATACAGAAAGCTGTCTGTAAAATATTAAAAAACATATGTTGTTTACCGATAATAAGTAGAATTTCAGAAAATCATTAATGAATTTACTTTTCAGTTTGTTTGCGTGAAGTTTTTTTTTAAGATGAAGAGAAGGGGGTTCACATTAAAATTCAAGAATTTAATTTTGTAACTTCCAAATAAATACATTCTGTAGTTCTGAACCCACACACATGAAAAGTATCACAGCACTCACTGTGACAAACTAGGTTTAGAGTTTTGTTTTAATAGTTTATAGATGTATGGAGTTCTAAATTCTGAAACAGCTGTCAAAAAACTCTGGAGGAAAAATTTTAGAACTGTACTCTAGACACTCTAAAAAACATTTCACATGTTTAAACTTACTAAGACTAAACTAGTCAAGTGTTCTCTTTGCTTGAGGAAAAATGGAAAAAGAGATGATGGACTGAAGGGAAGATGTTCAAGACAGTTTAATAAAACCCATTTGGCTCCCACCACAGGTGCTTACAAAGCCTGGTAAAACCATATGTGTTAAAGGCTGCTAAAATTCTACATGTGTTCTGTTCTCTTAAAAAAAATGTATGGAATAGTCTTTTCATGTAGTCTCTATGGTGATTCAGAATTCTTTTAAAACAGAACACAGACTGAGACATTTTCCCCCAGCTGAAAGTAAGAATGCTATACCATTCTAAATAAAACATCTTTAAAAACGCGAGCTTCCAATTTCATGGAGAGCGTGTACCTTTCCTGGAGTGTTGGAGTTTTCTGAATGCATTTGCCTTAGCAATCACAAGCAACAGCTAGTCATTTACTTCAGTCTGAACAGCATTCACTAGAGGACACATACACCAATGAACAGCACAGAAGACAATTTTTACCTAGGTAGCCAAATACTTCCTATCTAAACTTTTACTATCTCGCAGCCCTCCCTCATTCTTGCACACTCAGAAGTGGGGACATTGCTGTAGCTTCAAAAGCAAATGACAAAAAATTGGCATATAGCATCATGCCCCATTTTGCACCTGTTCTTATCATCCGCTCCTGAAGGTTTTTCGGTGCTTTCTCCTCTCCCCATATATGTACTCCTCAGGCACTCCTCCTACCCAACATACTGCCTGGCTTCCTTTTTCTATCTCCCTCGCTCTTCTTACTAGTAGCTGAAATCTCCAGTACTGCATCCTGATCTAGAGCAGAGGCAGCTACAGTATCTCACTTTGCCGATTTCTCTACCTTTGTGTGATGCATACAAGCCTTCTTAAGCCCCTAAAAGACAAAAAGTAACAGTGCAGCTGAAAATTAAGCAGAGCTGGCTCTGCAGATTGATTCACCAACCAAGGAGTGTCTGTAGCGCACCGACCAGCTTGAGAACTGCGATAACCAAACAAGCCTTCTGTAGACTAATGGCTTTTATTCCTCTTACCTATAAACCCTGAAAAGGGGAGGAAGGCAGAGAACCTAGGGTGTGATCCTCCTCACCTGATCCATACAATTTCCTGCTATCTGCTTTTGCTTGGCAGCGCCTGATGAGATCAGGTGAGACACGATGCTCCAGATAGAAGGGGTTGTAGATGTCACAGCCGGGCCACTGGTACACGCCGTGCAGCTCTGCCTTCCGCTCGCCAAACGAGGCTCTGGCTGACTCTGTGAGGCACAACAAACAGCAAATGCAAGAGTTCCAGACATAACACATGCTGCCTGGCTTCATAAGGCAGGCAGAGTGCCTTCAGGGCAAAGGACAAAATATTTCAGTATTATCTACTCTGGGTAAAAGGGAAAAAAAAAGAAAAAGAAAACACACATTCACATTATGTCAGGTTTCCACGGTGTGTGAGCAAACACTGAAATTAAATTGGCCATAAAAAACTATGCATACCCTCTCTTGGGGTTTTGCAGTAAATGCCTAAGTAGTTAGAGAAGGTTTCAAAGACAGACAGCAAGACAGAAGTTAACAGGAAAAGTAGCACTCTGTGTATAGAAAACCTCCAAATTATTTAGTTACCTACCCCCAGCATGTTCTTACTGAACTAATGGTTCCCCAGACCTTCAGGAAGATCTTGTACAGAAAGATAATGCAGCTTGTGACTGCAGTCTCCTTATCTACTTTCCATAGCAAGTCTGTCCATGATAAAATCACTAGTCCAAAATTACCTGAATTGTGGGCTGAGGGATAAGTAGACATATCTGAGACTGCTTGAATCCCACTCCTTTACTCAGCTCATAATAATTTCAGGAAAAACATGTATGCCTCGGTCAGCAAAACAGTGAGGAACACTGCTGTAGTGTTCTTTACTGTCTGGACTGAAAGAAGCCATATGTAACAGCACATTAGAGAATGGCATGACCTGGATTCTGCCAAACTCTGCTATTTGCTTCCTTCTCTTCCCCTCTCTGGATTTCAACCTGCATGTGTTAGTAAAGTAAAAACTTAAACACTGAGATGGAACATGGGTAGTGATAAAGCAAGAACTCAAGCAAAATGGGCTTGAGCATGATGTAAATCAGGATGAACACTAAAAGTGAGGCCACAAAGAATTGCTACAGATGATGGAAAATCCGGTGTTCCAGACCAGGAGCACTACTTCTTGTGAGCTTACTTCTGTGAGAGCATGAGACACACTGCAGTGAGCACTGAAGAGAAAGGCTGCCAGAACTTAATTGCTTTCAGAAAGTTGCCAAGAGCTAACACTGAGCATGTCCTGTTTCACTAAAGGAAAATGGCCAGACATGCACAGAAAATGGTGAGGAACTGAGAGCAGCACTTGGACTTCTACAGATATTTAATAACAGTCTAAGGAAAAAGGACTCTGAATACATTTTTTGAGTATGCTGGTGCTCTGGCTAATGAGAAAAAAGAACAACAGCACACTTCACTCTATTTAGTAAATCTCCCTTAAAAGTAAACACTGCATTTTTAAGCACAACTTTATGCAGCTTAAAGCTGTACTTAAAAAAAAATAGTATTTATATTTGGAAAGAGAAATGAAAGTTGCCTACTTGATATAAGAGTCACTTTTCAAATATTTGTTCAAAAATTTAAAATAGTTGCTCAAGAGTCAGGTCATCCTGCCAGAAGATCTAACAGCTTGTAGCCTAAAGGACCACTCTGTACAACAGGTCACTCAAATTATCAGGAAGCAGAATTCTCAATGTAGACAAGTCACTGACTGTTAAGATTGTGTAAGAACAGCATGAACAAGGAAAACATTCATCTAAAGGCTGTTAGACACATCTTCCTTCTCTCTGGAGAACATCCATGCCTCAGAGCCCTTGATGAACTTCTCTGTACTGTATCTTGAGGATGAGATTGGACTAAGCAAGGCAGAGCCTAAACCCAGATCCAGTAAGAAAGGGGATAATCAGGAGCATGTCCTGCTTTTCCATGGCATATCCAACCACAGACTTACAAGAACTAGCTACTGAAACAGCAGGCAACTGGGGAGATCAGGCTCAGAGATGAGGGAGCCTCACATGTTCTACTTCTTCAGCTGCCTGTTAATGGCTGCTGACATGCCAAATGAAGCCCACTAGAAGATGGGGCACAGAATGCAGTCTGTACTGACTTAGCTTGGCCATGGTGCCAGTGGTACGTGCAGCAGTGGGTGGGGAAGAAGTTTGGTAACAGCTCTGCAAGAGCAGGAAAGAAGCAACAGCAGGGACCTAGGGAAAAGAAGAGGGAAGGGTGGGAATAAAACCCCACAAACACAAAAAAGTTAGGTAGTACTGCATTAGTTGTTATGCAACATATGATTGCCTTCTTTCAGTTACTCAGGCTTTTCACCTTCAGAAAGGAAATAAAGTCACATGGGGCTAAGAACACGCCACCAACTTATCATGTCCTTGAGGCAAAGCAGTCCTAGAGAAAACAACTGATCGGGTATGTCTCTGTGCCAAAATTTTCCCTTAGCTAATTCTCTGCATCTCCTGGCAGGACTAAAAGCCTAACAGTAGCATATGCTCTGTAACTCACATTAGTGGGACAGAATCCTATTCTTTTTAAATGCCACTGTGTCTAAATTGCACGTACCTCATTTTGGCAGTTTGAGTATGGGAGTAACAGAGGATGAAGTACAAGATTGTTGTGATGCAGAAAAGAAATAGTATCATATGAAACCTCATAACAGGGGATCTGTGCCCCCTGGCCTCCCAAAAAACAGCAAAGGGAGCAGGAAATAATAGGGACAAAAAATTCTGCCAGATAGTAGCACCTGCCATCTACTGGCAAAATTTGAAAAGGAAAATGTATTAGTATGTTAAAACATACCAGAATATTAACCATGAAAGCCAGAACACCCTCCTCCTTTTACTTGAGAGATATGGATACTGGCAATATGTTAGGTCTTTCCTTGTCTCCACTAAATTCAATAAATTCTTTCAAAGATTCCATTTCTTTTAAGCATCTTCCAGTACTTTTGAATAGGAGCACTGGTGTGCAATCATCCCATTCAGTTTTATTCATACAACATCACAGAGATTCATAGTTGGATGACATACTTCCCAAAACCTCTCTGGGTGTCCAGAGAGAAAAGAAACAAGCTCCTCATTCTCCCCAGGGACGTGGTCACAGCAGAAGCCTGACAGAGCTCAAGTGTTTGGACAATGCTCTCAGGCACATGGAGTGACTCATGGGGTGTCCTGTGCAGGGCCAGGAGCTGGATTTGATGATCCTTGTGTGTCCCTTCCAACTCAGCATAATCTATGATCCTTTGAAACAAGACCAGGATTCCAGCAAAGTTCTGCAAACACTTTTTCAGTAGGAATACTTAATATTCAAGGTTCAGCAGAAGCTAAACCACAATTTCAGCAATACTGTCTGTATTTTACCTTTAATCCCTCCAGCATGCGAGATACCAGGAAGGTTCTTTGGCTGTACATAAGCCATTCTGAACGGAGGGACCACAAATGGCACCTCCTGGCCATCCAGGGGCAGTTTAGAAAGCAAATAATCCTCGGAACAGCCAACTTGACGCTTCACTGACACAGAAGACAATGGAGGCTGCTCTACAATAGTTGGCTTGCTTGCAGCTACTGCTTCAGATTCCTGCACCATGGAAACTGCTAAAAATAAAGAGCAAGACAGACAGTACACATGTGCATTAATTTTTGAACAATACTGTGAACAGATCTCTTTTATTTAATAGTATCTCTGCTTGATACTTTACTTAACAGCTGCTAGTATTCAGTTTTACAGCATTCAGGACTAGCATCAGGAAAAGATATTCATCCTCCTGACACCTGTACTGATCCAAACTCTTTGTTGCCCAAGCTTCTATATTTACAGCTACCTTCTTAAGTGAATTTGCAAAAGAGCGACACTTGTAGCATAGATGAGTTCTTCAAACAAATAAGACACCAAACAAAAACCTAACAGAGTTAAAAATACCAAGATTAAAAAAAACCAAAAAGCATTCCAATTCTCAGAGTTTGAAATATATAAGACCTTTACACAACCTTGGGTAAAAAAGCTGGCTTTTTTGGACACTATTCTAGACTGCAAAGAGCAGACTTCAGACAACTGTTATTTCTCAGTTCCAATTCATAATATTAACAAGCATGGGTTCAATCTCCAAGTGGAGGTACGGAAAGAATTTTGGATGTTGTAAGAGAAATCAAATTTATCAGGGGTAACACAGTCATTCTATTAATGGGAAATCTCATCACTAATGCAGCAAAACATTTATTAAACCCTCATTATGTCAGAACTCACGATCATTTTTTTCCTTGTCCACGCAGAAACACAATTTACAGCAGGTTTTTATACATTCTGTTGCCATTGTTTTCAGTGTTATAATTTAGAGGGGACCTCAATCAGCAATCCAGTGCAGCTATCAGACCTGAAAAACACAATAAAACAAAGCATAGTAGATGGGAGTAAGTAAAATCAGAATGCAGTATTATCAGGTATTTAATATGTAGTTGCTTTTTGTACACAGTCCCAGGATCAATCAGAGAGTTACTTCAGTCATAAAAGGATTAGAGCCATCAGATTTCTCTGACTGAAAAAAATCACTTTTATATAAAAGCACAAGGAAAGAGGCAGTTTTAACATATGGCATTCAAATACTTTCAGTAATCCATCCAGACAGGTCCCTGTCTTTTGGGAACACTAAAATTCTCCTCATATTTGTGTGTGCCACTGGGCTTTGGAGTTTACTCAGCTTTATAACTGTTTTGACATGGTATTGTCAAGCCATTTGCAAGATGTGTTTTTAATTCTGTTTCCCTTGTTCATGTTCCTCCTATCCTCTTTCACTCCCCTACTATTTTCAAATACATCTATACATGTTTACATTTTTCACTTGACATACTCTATACTTTTAACTTGAAAACAGGCTTTATGAATGATGCCAAAATTGCCTTCTTTGAGAAGCTACTGCTTTCTCATAATTGTATACACATGAAACTGAAGACCTGGTTTATTATATAATTGTTTGCTGTGCACACAGAAATAAAGCACGCTGACTTTCAGCAAAATAGGAGGCATGTAATCTACAAAAGAATGAGAACAAGTCTCTAACAGCTGCTTAACATTATAAGAACTTTATGACAATGCTAACTGGCCTCATTTAAATGTCTTTATTCATATCCTTATGTTCTCTTTTCAGAGAGACACAGACAGCTGTGCTGCCTCCTGTCCAAAACTTTAGCTAAGTCTAGTCCTTTTACATCCACCTACAGTACACAAGGTTCTTAGGAGAGCATATCCAAGACACAATTCTACCTCAATGAAGATGAGAAGACACCAAACAGAACATGAACGTAGGTTGAAGGGATGAGGAAGACAAGTAAGATAGAGGGGGAAAGCATGGGGAAAATACGCAGTTTTACCAAAAAATGAAAAATGGACATGTTTGCTCAGTTATTTCAATTGCAAGAAATTTCAAAAGCATCTGTGCACCAACACAGAAACCATTCCCACTGCATCTTGAACAGTGCCATCATATTCTTTGTACGGTCAAAGACAGCTAGAGAATCACAAAAAGTCTATGGAAATAAATGTAATAACCCCCAAATTTTTCTTGCATTAAAAGCCCCTCAAATTCTGTAGATGTCAAGTGAAGATGGTAAGCTATGGACACTTCCTCTAACTCAAACACCATTACTTTGCACAGAATCCCTCTCTCAGTACTTGCCTTCATCTTAAAATTGCCCATGAGTGTGAGTACAGCAAGAGATCTGCATCAAAAATCTTCAGAGGCAATGCCACCAGAACCTACTCTGCATCTTTACAGAAGCATGAAAAGAGGCATGAGAATTTCTCATTAAATTCTCCATGGTTCAAATGATCAGACTTTCACTGCTGCTCCTCCCTTGGAGTCATACTCATGATAGCCAAGGCTGCTAATTTACTTTGGGTTCCCCTGCAGTGATTTTCCTTCCCAGCTGTTATCAGTATACAGCTGGAGTTAATATGCTTCACTCTTGTTCACCATGTTTAAACTGGACTGAAACAGCTGCTCTGTTTGCTCTAAGCTTTGCAACAATGGTATCTAAGCCTCAGTGGCAGTTTGCACAGGCAAAACTGACTTTTATCTCAAAATGTCCAGATAGAATTTATTCGCTACTGCTGGTGAAGAAACCAAAATGTTAGTACTGTCCTACTTTCTAGCGACATAAAGTAGAAAAATTCATTTTTCTGCATCAGAGAAAATTCAGTTCATGGTAGGGGATTGTTTAGCTGGAACAATTAATGTGAGCAAAGAAACAAATGGAAATCATCTGTCACAAGCAGCTGCCTTTCCTTCACAGGGGTGAGTGCCTTACCTAGAAAGAAAGGGCTTCTGTGGGTATTGAGGATTTAACAGTCATAATGCACTTCTCCACCTCCTGTCTCCTATCATTAAAAAAGACCAAAAAGACCATGTTTTTCACAGTAATGCTAAGTCAGCTGTGATAGCCTTTAACCAGTACATTTTGCCCCATTTATCAATATGCAAATGTTCATACATTTTTCTTCTATCTAAAGACAAATATAAAGCAATTCATTACTGCCTACTGTACAGAAGAGTTAGGATTGCAGATTGCTCTTTAGCAATAGGCAAGGCAATATCAATAGTGAATGGCAAAGTATATAGACACACATTCTTAGAGCCTCCATTTCAGTTTTAGCTTAATTACAGGAGTCTGAGAAGAAAGTTCCATGACTAAGAGACTACAGCACTGTTTACACTTCTTTAAGCTTACAAATGTAATGGTTTCAGTGACAAACCTCGCACTTGGGTCCCAAGCCTTGCACCACAGCCATATTACAAAAAAAGGACTGCATTTGCTGAGGGACAGGCCATTTAGACACAGTGCTCCCTCATTCTGTTTACAGCACTTTATGGAATCAGTAACATGGATGGTCTCAATTACTTTTAAAAGTTTTAATTCACTTAATTAAACTAGCATGATAAATATTGTTGGTTTTTTGTTTGAGCAATCCTGGCAGTAAATTAGATGGCTTGGCTCCCACTTCATATATTTTCTTGTATCTGTATTTTCCAAGCTGCCTACAGTTATTTATACAACTTTCACTGCATGCAAAAGTTTTCTCTTAACCATGTGGGAGAGAAAGAAATTTAGCAGGTTCTGTTGTATATTTTATTAACTGAAAATAAACAAAAACATTGCAGAGGACTAAGCAAGTATTTAATGATCTTGACAGAAGTTGACATTTCTATCAAAGGTTAAACTTATCCCACATGCCAGATCCTTTTTGCTGGCGCTTGCTACCCAAAAATCCTCAGCATATAATTTAACAGTTGTTAAATGTTGTACTAACACGAATTTATCTGGGAATATATTTATGAAATAAACCAGAAGAGACATCTGTTAGTGCACCACCAAATCCCAAAGAATTACTGACTTCCCAGCAATGTCTTCCATTTCAACAAGACTCCTTGACTTTCTACTTTACTTTTTGGGGTCAGTTTTTGTTAGACAATATGCACATAACAAGGATCCTCAATTTCTGAGATTCTAGACTAACAAAAGGAGGGGGAAAAGAGAATTTGCCCTCATTTTCAGACAAATAAACAGAGAGAAATCACTTTGCAGAAGAGGGAACTGAACCCACATCTTGTCACTTGTGTGTCAAATTTTCTCTTTCTTGGTGTTTTTCACCAAATTCAATAAGCCATTTCATTTCTCTCTTCCCAGTACCAAGCCAAAGTCAGATAAGCAAATGAAACTCAGCAAGAGTACTTCCACACTAAGGCAAAAAGAGAGCCAACCTTATTACAACATCCTGGAAACAGCAGTTTAAAACCTAACCACACACATACACTGAGCCTAGAGAATTATAATAACTATTATTTTAATGGGTTTAGATGGAAAACATAAATTATCTTAATGATTTCCAGATTCCTCTGATAGAAATTTTGACTGAGCTAAAATCAGATAAACAGAGTATCAAAGACTTTAGCTCCAAATGCCTCCAGAACAATTACAAGACAGAGATGTTTGGAGAAGAAAGTAAATATTTTCAACAACTCATTAAATAAAAAGAACATGATAGAAAACGGATGATAGCAATATTAAATATTAAAAGCGGAAAGCAGTCTGAAAAGGAATGTCAGGTCTTTACTGCCTTATGAGGAAAGGGTGTTTTGCAACAAGACTGCAGGTTGCCAATGAATTTTACTGCATTTAGTCACAGCTCTGCTCCATAGGAGTTGAACAGGTAACACATTTATAACTACACAATAGAAACAAAGGTGAAACAACTGTTCTCAAACAGGGAAAGCGGGCTAAGCCAATGGTTTCAAACATTTTGAGATTTATTGCCAGTCATAAATGTATATAATGCATTCTCAGATCTGCATTTTAGAAACATACCACAGCAAATTTCTAGTAGCAGTAAGTCCTCACACAGCAGGATGTGTAAAACAAAATACCCAGAAAAAAGGGATTATCATAAATCACAGCTCCAGGACCCCCAAAGGAGCCAGGACACTTTGCAACATATGATGATCTGCCCTCTGAAGAAAGTGAGCTCAAGCTTGCTAGTTCACACCTCAGCCAAACACCTCATTTCTGATACCTCCTCTGCTACCTGTTTATGCTGCCCTATGACTTTCTGCCTTTTGGATCCACAAGATGCAGTCAGTCCCAGGCATATAAATTCTTCAGAGAGCATAACAGCACCAGCTCAGCTCTCCAGATGTTTTACAGAAGCACAGCACAGCAAAAGCTGCTTCTGATGTAGGTCAGATGGATTATCTTTTGATGGTGCAGATGCTGCTCCAGGCTTAATTTTCCACAGCCAGCTGTTTTGTGGTTTTGCTTCTGGGGGAGAGTGTCTGGGAGCTGTGCACCCCTCTCAGCACAGCTCTTCACCTGAAGAGAGGTGGCTGATGGCCACCATGTCTCAAAACCAGCCAGCCCTAGTAAAACAGCCTAAATGGGTTTGAGACATTTGCCTCCAGGTATTTTGCTACTACAGCAGCAAGGACAGCACATGTACCCACACACACTTACCAAAAACATAATGTTCACAGTTAAAAAAAAAAATAAAAATACTGGTTTTGTGGGGACTGTATGCAGGTCTGACTTGTACTGCCCACACAGGAGAGACTGGTACTTCAAGGGGGCCTGAGCATGTGAAAATAGAGGACACAGCTTTCATTCCTATTCATTATCAACTTGAACAGTAGCAGGATGTCTGCAGGAATTGCAAAAAATGGAAACAAAAAATGTCATGCCAACACACACCTACCAGGTGCATGATAAGAAGCTCCTTTCTATACCTATTTCTGGAAGTGATATTTGCAGTAACCAGTGGGTGGGTGTGTGAATACATACACCCCCCCCTTCTCTGCTTGTAGCCATAACTCTTGCAAGAGCGTGAAAGCTCTGGAAATTTGCATGCAGAGATTATTCCACTTCTTCTGCCTTCCAAGGAAATTAAGATAATGGGAGGCTTTCTCTTTTTTTGTGACTGGAAAAAAAAAGGGATTTCATCCTGAAAGCAGCAGATCTCAAAGAAGATGCTGAAATTACACAACAGAAAAAGAGAAGTTATGAGGCTTTTGAAGGACACAACCAGAAATACATTCTTGTGAGAGACATGTTACAAACAGTTCAACAGAAACATAATGAAGAGATGCAAAACTCTCCCAGTCCAGCAAATGAAAAAAAGAGTGTAATTGCATATTTAAAACTGAAGAGAAGACCATGCATCATTAACCTAGTTTAGCTGATGGAGATTTTATGACAGACCATTGCACAGCCTGCCTTGGGCAAAGAGGCTGCCAGTGTTTGAGCAGTTATGCAGTGGAATCAGGTAACAGAAATAGATGGTAAAGTCACACTCCATGATGCAAACAAACCACCAACTGCTCAGGAAGCATCTCCCACACTGGTAAATGATGACACAGCATCACATCAGGGGAAGTTTTACAAGCTCCTCTCACTGATCACAAAAACAGGAAACTGAATGGAACAGATCACGGGTCTGAACTGTCACGGTCCTGTGCTGCAACCTCCTCTCATTCACTTACAGCTTGCTAAAGCAGAATTTTGCTTTTGAAGACCAGAAGGCCCATTATGAGCCCATGTCCCATTCCCCTCAGCTTCTGACACCAGTGGATTTCAACAAGTTATGCCTGCACTAGACTCAGCAACTTTAGCAGAAAGACATGTTTTTATTTCAGAAAATATTACAATAACTAATTTCCTTCACTACTAATATTTTAACTATCACCAGGAACTATCTACCTCAGCCTCAAAATATCACAAGATAATCTAAGGTGAGAAAATATTTCATTTAATAACACTTGTAAAAACAAGCTTGCTCTTGTTCTCATAGCACTATTGACATTCCAAACCAGTCCACTATTGGCTCTGCATCCTTCTGACTGTATTTTGAGCAAGTCAAAAAGATGAGGAAGGTGGGAGCCTGCAGACAGCATCTCCACACTCCCTTTGGTGACTGCCATAGCATTCAGGCAAGATATTGCTTGCTGGGTTCTCTACAGGTAACAGTTGTAAGCAAAGTTTAAAACTCTTGTAATCAGCAGGAGTGCTTAATATGTCACTGCTATCACCCAGGATGTGACAACTGTACAAAAATATTACTCAACTTCAGCAAGCTTCTTTCGAGGGAAAGAAAACCACCTCAGATATCAGTTCTTAGCTTAGGCGTTGTCATAGCACTAAAAGCAGAGCTCACTGTGAGCCCATGAGCTGCTCTGCATCTTCTCCTGCCCACGAGGTCCAGCTCTAATTGTGCCAGGGCACAAACTTCTCCTAGAGCAGCCACATCTTCCCACATGCACTTTTGAGGGAACATACTGTGTCCCACTCCAGCTTTGCCTTCTCTTTCCAGCTTCTCTGCCCAGACAAAGATGATCTAATGTATGTCTCTCTTCGTGCAGGCCCTGAGCTGAACCCTAAAGATCACTTGTGCAATCTAGCTGTGGTCTCATTCAGCTCAGCAACTGCTTCTTCCCAGGGCTCCAGTCTGGAGGAGGCCAAAAGGCTTTCAGCACATCTGCACACGCAGCCCAGGCACAGAGCACCAGAGCACATCACAAAGAAGAACTAATTGCTCCTGCCTACTTCCCCTAAGAAAAATAAAGCTGAGCAGGTGTGTGTGCTTGAGCTATTGTGCTACAGGAACAACTGCTTCTGCTTTTCAGGCACCCCTTGGAGAAGGGGAACAAACCCTGGCACGAGTACAGGATCCAAAGTTGTCCTTCTGACAGGGGTCCCAGGGACTCCCTGCCTCTGGTTTAGCACTACAGCCTTGCACCTGCAGCCCTCAAATGTAGACCTAATCCAATCCTACCCCAGTATGCAAAACATTAATAATATAATTTACAAGTGCCAAAAGAAAAAATTCCGTAAATCTGAACCAGTTTTTCTTGTGTGAGATTTATATTTGAATTAAGAAGGAAACATTATAAATCTATCCCATGACAAAGCTTAAAACTTTGGATTTTAATACGCTGAATCCCCTCTGCTCTGGGCTGTAAAAGTTGATATAATGTTTCTTCCTAATGTTGCATTAGGCAAGCAACCAATTCATCCAATTACTGATCTGACAACACTGTTCCTGCGAACAGAAGATAAATTCACTGACTTGGACAAGAATGTACAATATTGTATGTATTGGGGCAGTAAACAAAAGAATAAATCCATTATGTTGGACTGCAGACCTTTCTGGATTCAGATGGAAAACGGCAAAGCAAGAGTTGAAGTCAGGACACCAGAAAAGAAAGCTGAAGAGACTAAAATATCTGTAAAAAAAGAACTTGGCTTCTGATGAGAACATGGAAAGAATTCAACATAAGATAAGTCCTTTGCTCTAAGCAGATTAGGAACAAATCACAACAATCACCAATTGTTACTTTATAATCTAACTTAAAACTTAAGACTTTCTTTATGTATTCTGTGTCAGGTTTTAATCCAATTTTTTCTCTTTCTGCCGTTAATGCCAAGAAGCCATGAAAATAGAACTGTCAGCAGTCCTTCTATAGTTCTGATACCAAACAAAACTGGAAACATCTGGATTCATTTTTCAACAAGACAGCCAAGAAGAAGGTATTTTAGGCAAGAGCATCTGCCTGTGGAGTTCCCTAACATGGCTAAATGTGTCTAGTTTTGAAAAGATGGCCCTTGGAAACCAACTCAATGCAACACTGAAAAAGAGCATTAAATGGCATTCAGGATTCCTCAGCTGCTGCCATGACCACAGAGCCATACAGAAAACACATGGATACACATATACCATCCAGACAGCTAATGCAAACAGCTCTTCTGTATATTTGGGGGGGAAAAAAAAGAAGAAAAGAAAGAAGGAAACCCAAGCAGTTTTGCATGGAAAACTAGTTTCATTACCATTAAAACAAGAATGAAGATGGACAATTTCTTTACATATACTTGCGCACACACTGCTTTGTTTTAGGTGAAGCAGTTTTTAAATAGTTATTTTACACATAATCATTATCCTATTTCATGATGAAGACAAAAACCCTGTCAATTATGGAGTTTCCAAGAGGTGAGGATTCCCTGTTCAGCAGTTCTGCCCCAAACTATCACTGTAGAACCAGTCACACAGTGGTGAGAGGAAGCAAACATGTAGGCTGTAGAGATGGAAGCTGAAAGACCATGTCTGAGATTAAGAAAGGAAAGGTGACTCAAGTACATTTCACATATGAAAACAGAGTAAATGAATGACTCAAGAACAGGAAATGGGAACTGATCTTAAATAATTCAAATCCAAACCAGACTGGGAGTATGGCTCTGCAGGCCATGTGCACTGAGCTCAGGAAGCTGCCTGAACACACACTGAAATAAAAGTCCAGAAGGATACTGTCCTTATAAAGTACAACTATTTATTACTTTTTGCATGAAATCCACCCAGACCAGGAACCCAGAACCACTATAAGAGCCCCAGCAGTGCCTCTCAGAGAGCTGTAACTGGCTGGAGCTGTTGGCAGCTGCCCAGCCAGATGAGTGGTAACCAGGCATTGTGTAACAGATGCATTTTTCAAGGACTTTGCACAGACATGGGGAGAAACAGCAGAAATCAAAACTGTCTCAATTTAATGGCAGTATCTAAGATCCCAATCATTATTGGCCAAATGCTGCTACAAGTCTGGGACATGGTGGGGGGGGCTCTGCTCCCTTCTGAGCAGACAGAGGTCCTGAGAGCAGAAGTTGGCAGCATGAAGCTGCCGTTCCCTGTTTTCCCTTAGGACAGAACTGTTTAACAACAGAGTGAACAATTGCTACCCCATAAATGTATGGGTTTTAAAAAAAATCTATTGAGTTTAAATCAACACTCTTCCTAAGAGATTTTGGACCCATGATTTCACACCCTGGTCAAACTAGATCTAGAAGTACATATACCACTGAACAGAATGAAAGCCAGAGTAATTTAGGCAGATGTTCTGTGTTTTAATAAGGCTTCATGGAAGAAATTTTTTTGCAACTCTGGTCACTGCTGAGAAGATGGAGAACCTGAATGGGAAAGTTAGAGAAAGCTCCCAGTCTAGAGGCCAACAACTCCCTTTTTGCAAAAGTGAATAATGGAGAAAGAAAACCCAACAAAATCAACACAGAATTAAAATTTTCAGAATTTCTCCCTACCTCAAAATTAAACTGCTCTTGAGCATGTTTTGTTGTCACTTAAGAGTGCCAAACAACAGAATTTCTTTCAGAAACAGGATGCAACTTGCTTTTGTATCAATTCACCACTAACCACAAAGGCACTGCTCAAGTGACTTTTAAACCTTATCCTGACCAACCCTCCTCTCTGCATGGCAGGTGCTTTCCTTACTGGAAGATGTACAAACACAGTGCACTCACTGCAGGCCTGACCTTTACAAAGAGAATTCTGCCACAGCCTCACATTCCTCTGCCCTCTCCAGCCCCTGTCAAGTCCTGGTCAAGGGCTGGGCCATCTCTGGCCCCATGAGCCACCTGACCCAGCTTCAACAAGCAGGGTGGACAAAGCCACCTCCAGCCCCCTCTGCCCAGGGGACAGAGAACTCTGGGGAGAGAGGGGTTGCATTCCTTCAGGGAGAAGGGACCCCCAGCTCTGATGATGAGGCTGTGCCACCAAATGCAGGCAGCCTTAGGCTCTCCATGCTTCAGCCAGGGCTGAGGCACTACACTGTGCATCCATGCAGGGGCTCTGGGGCCCAGAGCCAGGCCCCCCTGCCCAGGCTGCTGCACCTGCTCACAGCCAGGCTCCAGCCTCCAAAGCATAGGTGCTAAATTAGTGGAGTGCCATGGAGGTTTCAAAGTCATTGGGACATGGCCCTTCTAGACTGCCTTTTTTCAAAGCTGGTTTAATTGGCAAAGGAGTATCTCCAGAACTCACTCTTCAGGCCACTGCAGCGACCACGAGGACCCCCCAAAGACCAACACCCTTCATTTGGGACCTAATTATCTGTTCTCTTCAGTTTAAGTCTGGCTATTAGATCACTGAAAAACAAAGATTCAAAACAAAATCACCAGGGTACAATTTACAGGAAAGATAAGCACCAGATTGACAACATAATTTATTTTTGGCACTGAATTAATGCAAACTTCATCTGCAATGACAGGCAAACAAATAGTCACACTAAGCTTAAGACAAGTATCCTCACCAATTCTGCATGGTTTGATGTATTAAGATCATTTAAAAATACAATGGAACACAAAGAAGCTCAAGCAAACCCAGGTTCTGAACCTCTTCCCACACGAGGCTTCTCAGTTTAGATGTGAAGATCCATCCTGGCTGCAAAAGGCTGCCAGCCTAACTTCTCTCTGCACAAGCAATCCTCCGGATGGAGCCCGAGCAGCATTACTAACTAGAACAACAACATGGCTTAAACAGAGACTGTTCTACTTCCAGTCAGAGCTTGCTCTGCCTTTCACTTTAAAGAGATGAGATCTTAAGACAGAGATTGGGTGTTGTCCCACTTAGATTAGAGAGAATATTTACCAGATTTAAGGTATCTGGGGAGATAGCAATGCAGAGTAAACAAAGCCATTCTTCTATAAAATTAAACAAGAGTCCAAAGAGAGGAGAAATACATCAGGATATGCATCACATAAAATTCACTAAATGAAGTAAAAAGCACCTTAATCAAGCAAAAAAGTTTAATAAATGTTTCACCAAAGTCAAAGTGTACTGCTGGTGTAAGCCACAGCAGATAGGAGAGACAGGAGGCCTAAGCCAGCCAAGGTCTGGTTTCCTAGCTGAGGCTGTCCTGGCAAGGCAGGTGCTCTGGCTCTGCCCACCACACACGGGGGCTGCACCTGCCTGTCCCAAACTTGCTGAAAGGGCTGGCTGCTACTGGGGGGGGCTGTTCAGCTCTGCCTTGCCAACAGCCACTCCTGCAGGACCCAGTAAACATGCAGCTGCACAGTGAGCTGGCCCAGCTCACTGATTAGATACAAAATCAAATGACCAAAATAAACAACTCCTTGTTTTTTCTTTTACAAAATAAGTAGTTTTTCAACTATCCCTGTGGATGATTGCACAAGGTGGGGTCAGAATGCAGTGGGGAAAATGGGGGGCCAGAGCAGGACTGCCCATTTCACAGCCAAGCCACAGCCCTGGGGAGTGCATTTAGAGTAACTTACAACTGAAACTGAACCACCCACCAGCAGGATGAGTGAAAAGCAAACCAGCAGATACTAAACAAGTGACTGAACAAACAAGGAAAACAACTAAGCCTGAGGTTTAGGACAAAGAAAAAGAGACCAGTACCTAAACTTTTTTTCCAACATTATAAATTAATACCCTACACACACATGAGTGAACAATCCCGCCCACATTCATTCTTTCCACAGCATATGAAGAAAGAAGAATTAATCACCTGGGAATCCATCATCTAAATTAAATGCAGGGGAGGGCAGTGGAATTCATGTGACATCTGTGAAGTCCAACATACCCTCTGGGTGCAACGCTTTTAGTAGGCGTCATTTTTATAAGCATTGGCAAGAATCAAGGGACACTTAAGTAATAAATATATTCTCTTGAAATTAAGTATTGCTTAACAACATATATTCTGCAAATATATTTTAATATTTAGCATACAGTTGGAAAAAGGATGAAAAATTAAACTTCCCCACTCCTGGATTTATGCCCTAGGCACTGATTTGTAAGATCACAGCTCACCTAATGAATATTTGTGTACTGAAAGCAAGGTGAAATAGTTTAATAAGTAAGAAGCCAGAGACCACCAGGCCAGAACAGCACAAAGGTTTATGGGTCTAGCACTCTCTTGAGAAATGAAAGATGCAAAATCAGAACTTGATTCTTCACATGTGCCTAACAGCTATAGAAACAACCTAGAAAGAACAGGAAAGGGGAGAAAAAAGGCACAGCAATGTATTCCCTTACACGGTTTTTAAGTAGTCCTGATTCCCTGATTCCCGACTCTCCAAGAACAGATTATCAAGGTACACCTCACTTCTGAATGCCTGGACAGCTTGGACACCCAGCTAATCACCACTGTAAAAACTAAAGGCACATAATCAGCAAACCTCAATGCATTCAGCAAATATCACTGGGAAAAACCTGAGCCTGCACAGACCAGAGACTGAGGGCTGGGACTGCAAGGGTTCAGCTCCAAGGTGCGGGTGCCCACAGGATCTTTTAGATGGGAAGGCACTGGACAGCTGTGGCCCTGTGGACATCCCGAGATCTTGTTATTTTCCTGCACAATCACAGCAGGCTGACTGTTCCTACAATGCACACTTCCAGTCACAGTACCAACCTTCTCGCTCTTATCTAGAGAAATCAAATCCACATCAAAGGAGAATTACAAGACCAGCTTAATTAATGATGGTGTTTATTTCAGATTGCTGTTTAACACCCTGGGTGATCCAAAACACCCAGGATCCAGCTTCATGGTATGGATTCAACAACTGTGAACAGGACAACTTGAAACAGCTTACAATTATACCTGCTGCTTTAGCAGTACTCGTGGATACAGCAGGACATAACTTCAGTAAATATGTGTTTTCTGATGCTAATTTCATCCCACGAAGAGGGGAAACCGTCTAGCTATATTCACAACTTCCTTTGGAGTTGTGGCTAAACCACATCTCTAATTACTTGAAGCAGATGAAGATGATCTAATTAGCTATTGCTGGCCTGTGACATCACTTAGCTGCTAATTCACACAGAACATTTGACTTTTAGAAGGGCATTTCCATACAGCAATAGCGCATCGAAACTGCTCTACGTATAACTGAAATACAACTGTTCTAAGTACAACTGAACCTCGCACCTAATCTGAAAGAAGAGTCAATTCCCCGGTACTTCAAAATAGTTACCACTGCATTACTCGGTACTGGGAATGTACTGAATGAATAGTTAGAACTTCATTCCCCAGTACTTCAAAATAGTTACTACCTGCCTGCATCTCCCAAAGTCGACAGGACTCACAGACACTCGGCCGCCTCCGCCGGGGCAGCTCCTGCTCCCCGCACCTCCGTGCTCTGCCCGCGGCCCGCTGACGGGGATCTTGCCCTGGCCCCGCTGCCCGGCCCGGTACCTGCTGGGACGGCGCTGCGGGCCCCTCTGCCCGCCGGAGCTGCTGCAGGGCGGGGACGGGATCGAAGACGAAGC
>NW_005054303.1:593154-601569 GCF_000277835.1 Geospiza fortis
CCTGCCCTCCTCAGCCGGGCCGTGCCGCCGCCCGGCCGGCCAGGTGCGCTCGGCAGCGCTTACTCACCGATCGCTATCGCCCAGGGGGAGTTTCCCCGGCGGCTCGGGACTCTCCCGCCCCACCTGAGCTACTCGCCGGGGCAAGCTTGCCTCCAAATGGCTGCCAGTGACTCTTGCTGGACCGTGACACCTGCGAAGTCCGTCCAGAGCTGCTCCTCGCTTTGCTAGAAGCACAACCAGGCTTCTGTTTTAGAGAGAAAAAGCGATTTTTTCATGTTTTACAATGTTTTTAGAAAACGGCATGTCCAGTCGGAATATGGATCCGTGTTAAGCTCACTCGGACACGTGAGAAAGCCCCTGCCACTAGAGCGCACAGTTCGTAGGGTAATTTAGGGATCACACACAGCTGATTGGTTTAGAATTTTCAGCTGGAAGTTCTGGTTTGGAAATTTCTTTGCGGGAAGGAAAAGTTCTGTAAGTGTCAAGGTGGTTTCTCCTTGATTCTAGTTTTGGTAACCTGAACAATACCCCAAGAGGCAAATATGAGGAAAAGGTGGGGCTGGATTAGTAGGGAAAAGTGTGTATTGGATTAGTAGGGGAAAGTGTGTATTTCCCTAAAGAAATGTTTACATTCTGAGAGCATTTAAATTTCCAGTCATTGAAGTTTTGCACAGTTGTCCTAATAGGTCTTGATTTGCAGTCTTTAGTGGCTTCCCCATTCACCAAGACTGTATTTTTTCCTGTTACAATATTTTTCATTTTAAATTTAATAACACCACAGATCTGCTGCTAACTAAGAATTTCATGCCTGTCATCATGCAGTGTAACACAGCTACTTCAAACTCCAGAACCACTGTAAGGGGAGAGAGACCCTCTGCCAAAAGCACAAACTTATAAATTTTGAGCTGACAAAGCATCTCTGTTCATCTCTGCTCAGAGCCAGTTGCAAGTACTGGTGTCACATAGCAGAGAGACTCTGCATTCTGTTAATGGAACTCATGAGGTTATGCATGGTCACTGTTTTAAAGAAATACCAGTAGCCTGGTATGCTTCCAGAATTATCTGAGTCCTCCTGAGGTGCACATTAATCACACATTTCAAGGCATCTCACTGGATTAATTTACACGACCAAACAGCTTAATTTTCACTGTTCACAGAAGTGTGTTGTTAAACTGCTGATAAGGCCCCTGTATGCAGCTTGCTGCTATCAAGTTACCTCGGCATTGTCATGCTCCAGGGTTTTTCAGGCTCTCAACGACTTCCAGTCCTGCCTGAACTGTTCTTCAGCTGCTGGAGTTGCAGGGCAGCAGCAGCCATCCATCGGGACTGCAGGTTGCCTCTCTGATGAAGGAAAAGACATTAAAACCAGTACTTTTGACAAGGCAGTTAGAGGAAAAAAAAACAGTTTGCAATATGGCCTTCCTTCTTCATCCGGGCAAGACCTGTGCCCTATAATTTGAGAGGGTCTATTAACACATCTCTGTGGCTCTTCTGATGGTTTGGGACACTTTTCAGTCTTTTCAGCTGCTTGCAAATTGGGAGGTTTGTTTCAATAAGCACAAAATTCAGCTGTGCATGGTAAGGGATGTGGACAACCTGATCTTGTGTGCATGGGGAGAGCATTACTGTCCTGTGATGTTTTTAGCTGGGATGGGAGACAAACCTCCCTCCTTCCTTGAAAGATTTTTGTTGCAAACAAACCTAGTCTGAAGATCAGCAGTGAAACCAATTTACCTCTTTCCTGTCAGCTGCAAATATGATCTTGCTTCCCTTCCAATGCCCAGAGCACTCCATGCTCTGCTGTATCTTTCTGTAACTAAACCTTGCCTCACAAAGCTGGTGATGTTCCCCTGCCTCACTGGCTCCTGCTGTTGGCTCCCCTCTCCTCTGGTGACCATTCCAGGCTGTCATTGCAGCCACCCATCTTCACCCATTCCTGGTTCTCTGCAGCTGCTCCTGCTCCTTATGCTGCCTCCGCTCCAGGCACCCCCCCGTACTCAGAGCAGGCTAATAAACCGGGCTGCTTTTGGCTGGCTCTGCCAAACCACAGCACTCTCAGCTCCAGAAATGCAGGGCTGAAATACTTGAGCAGACCCATGCAGGGCCAATAGAAGAGAATTTATTAGTCTGGGCTATGCTTCACCTCTCATGTTCCCCAGTGAGGCCTGTCTCATCTGTTTTGAGCCTCTGCACCACAGACTTTTTCACTTGCTGCTGAGCCTGTTTATGCTATTGGATTACAACTTCCCAGTGTTTTTCTTGTTGAAAGAGAAGTAGCCAGAAGACTATAGAAAGTAGCTACAAGCAGGAGTCTATGTTATCATCTCTGGGCTTCAAACCTTTAGGAACTAGACCTGAAATAATAAAAACCCAATGTATAAATACTGACACAAAGCTCGAGTAATTATTTACATCTGCAAACACTTTCAAACAGATTAAGACCCTTTTTCTTCACTCTCTGCAAATGCTCCAGTGAATAAATGGAGGCTGCACCTTTGAATAAATTCGAACTGAATTCTCCCACGTGATCCTTTGCATCAGAAACCTGATCCCACCACCCGTGCACACTTACTGACATGGCAGCTTCCATGTTAGAAATCAAGTTCAGAGGTTGAATCAATGTTTGCACAGAGCACACTGAAATCCTTTAAACACGAAAGTGGAAGACATAATTGCTTAGAAGTTCTTGACTAGTTTATGAAGAATTACATGAAATTAAGCAGCTGATGTTCCAAATAGCTTTCCCAGCTCTCTCCCAGCTGAGAATCCTTCAGAGCAAGCAAGCATTTAACACCACTACTTATGAAATATTTTAGTTGCAGAAACTAACATCAAGTGATGTACTTATGATCAGAGTTAAATTCCAGGGTATATTGCAGTAGCCAAGTGATGAGCTCAGCCATCAGGACCTAAAAGCAGGGCGTTATCAGGACAAGTCCAGCACACAGCCTACACCATCTCATAGCCAAACTCCCTGTGTAACCACTAAATTAGGTTTTCTGAGGCAGGGAGCTTTTGAGAGGAAAAAAGGATTTCGCAACTTAGAATAGCAGAGTGGTTTTCAGCTGAAGTCTCAAAGAAGTTAATACACCTTCCTTACAAACAACTTCTGCAGCCAGAGGATTTTACTACCATTAAAGTTTTTGCAGCAGTAATCTTTGTCCCCTGAGGGGTTTTTGGGAGCAACATGAAACTGTTTCCTCATCCTCCTTGTCCTGCTCTCAGCTGGAGCTGGTTTCTTTCCATTCCCATAATAACCTTTGGGTTTAGCTGACACCTTCCCTCCTCTGCCACAGATGCTGGGTGTGGTCCACACACTTCATTAGAGAAAGCTGCTATAATTCAGTCCGTGACTGTTATTTTTTATTTTCTCCTTTTATCGAATGCATATTTAACATCACACTTTCTTAACCTGTTGTAATTCTGTCCACCATCTGAGACTGCAGCCATTTGCCTTCTCCCACAGAGCTGCAGGAGGACAGCTTTATTGCACAATGTCCAGTACCATTTGAAAATGTTGCTACAATGCCTAGACAAGCAATTACATGGAGATACTCTGCTGTTCAAATTAGACACTCTCCTTAACTCATTCAGATTTGCTGTACTGTGAATTTGAAAATAGATTTTCTGGCTTGTTATGTTTTGCCTTATGCTGTAAGGCAGATTTTCTTTGCACACCCACATCATTAACACATTCTGATAATAAATGCAAGGAGGACTCATCCTTTGTGCACCAGAACACTTTGGTCCTGTCTCTCCAGAGCCAGTCCCACATCTGTGTGAGCTGCAGCAGTTCTTCTGTGCTCCACAGTGGCCTTTAACATTGTCAGTGCTGCCAGCCCCAAACTGTCCAAAGGTGAGGAAAGAAGGTTCCAGGGTGGATAATCACTGAGGCACCAGGGTGCTGCTCTGGCCAGGCCATCGGCTTCAGCCCAGAGTGATGAACAGGAGGAACTGCGGGTGCAGGAGCAAATGGTTCTGTTTTCTCCTCAGGAGACATTTGTTGCTGCTGCCACTGTCCAGGGATCCAAGATCATGAATCCAATAAACTCAGGAGGTGTTATAAACCTTTATGTGTAGTTGAGAAAAGGATGTAACAGAGCCAAAGCATGGTCCTTGCAGTGTTTTCTAATCTTATCCTTTTCTTGCTTGACTTCATTAAGAGCCAGATGCACTTAATCTGGCACAGGCTTGGGAGGACATGGTCACATCTACTGAAAAAAGACAAGACTAAATGTTTATCAACATATTGACACCTTCAGATATTTTTATAGATTTTATACCTGAAAGATTGTGGGTAGGTGGTTCTAGCCTAGCTTTAAAATGAGCTTGCTACATCAAAAATCAGTTGGCATATCAAATGTATCATTTGATACATTTGATGAGATCCAAACAATTGCAGTAGTTTCCTCTTTGATTTGATGCTGTAAGACAATATATTTATACAGTTCGCAGTTTAAAAATTAAATTTTTCAGGGTTCAGGATAAAAGAGAAAGAACCTTATGTGCTGCTGAATTCAGGAAAGATATGAAAGGTGAATTATCTTAAAAGCTCCTGTCTACCTTTCAGTGCAGTAGTTGGACTTCGTTCAATAACAGGGTTTCAAACTGTTCCCAAACCTTCATTGTTAGGGGAAAAACAACCCCTACAACAAAACAGGAAAGACCTGTTTCAGGAAAGGCTGTTGTATCACTGAAAAAGGGCCCATGGAACACCTGACTCTGAAATATGCTTATTTATTATAAATAATTTCCATGGCGTCACATTAACAAACATAAAAGGTCGCGAACTCCTGTATTTGAAGAAAATGTGTTTGACATCTGGGATCTGGCAGAAGTTCCTCCTGTGGGGTGAATTGTTTGCACAGAGCTTTATTGAAGAATAATATTAAGAATGAATTACGAAATATTAGTGTAACCTAGTAAGAAATTATTGTATTTTACAAGCCAGAGACATAAGAGATCTTACAGAACTATTTCAGTTACATCTGATGTAAAAGCACATCAAGGAATGCTAGCTGTGACCAGTCAGCAGTCAAAATCTGTGGGGCTTAAACACTGCAGTTAGAAATGGACTGAAGAGAGAAGTCCAAATGCAGGCAATGGCTTAAATGTTTGTGGTTTTGTACTCCCTGCTCTATGAAGGGAGCGGGGAGGGAATTGGCAGGGAGCCTCAGTAGCTGGGGAAACTGAGGGCTGAGTGGGAAGCCAGCCCACCCCTGTGCCCCCCAGGCAGTGAGCTGGGCAGCACCCCCAGACCACCCTGTGCACCCTGGGCAGTGAGCTGGGCAGCACCCCCAGCCCAAGGCATCTGACACCTCCCTGGGGCTGGGGGGAACATCAGGGCTGTGGGGAGCTGGAGACTGTCACTGCTACCCTTTATCCTCTCTCCCCTGTCTTAGCCATGCCAGTGAAGAGCTCACAGGCGCAGCCCTTTCCCTGCCTGGGAAGTGCTCCCTGGGCTGTTTGTGAATCCCAAGAATATGCTCTCCCACTACCCCACCTCGTGGGGTACTTCTGGGATGTCTTCCCAAACACTCTTACAGTCCCCCTTGCTTGTGATACTGCCCAGAAATGCCTCTTTCAATGTGGAAGAGTGGATAGGAGGCAGCTTGGCCTGTCCCAGCCTGCTCAGGGCCTGGGTCCCTGCCTGTCCAAGCAAAGGGCAAACCTGGCCCTGCCCTGTATTTTCACACCACCATCTCTCTAGAGCCTGTTGAGAGCCTCAGGGTTGGCCTGTCTCCCAAAAGCAGACACAGGCTGCCCAAGGAGAAGCAGATGTTCCTGTCCCCAGGAAGAAGAGGCCAGCCAGGTGTCACCCATGCACAGAGCAAGGACAGCACACAAAAGAGCCTTTCTGAAAGGGACTGAGTCAAGAAAAAGGCCAAAAAGCACAAAAATAATCCACTATTTCCAGTTGTAAAAAAACCTTTTTTTTGGTCTCCTATTTTCAGGTGAAAGTAAACCTCATTTCCCTTGCTGAGAGGGGGTGATGACAAAAAGCCATTACAGAAATCACTGCAGTTTAAAACCTCCTGACCCCTTTGAAGTGAGGGAGCTCAGAAGAAGACCCAGGGAGGCCAGTGACTGGTTGCTCACAGAAGCTGGAATTCTGTTCTTCCATCAAAAATTGCTTGGTTCAAAAGGAGAACACGCATTGACCTCCAAACTGGAGCTTTGGGCACATCCCCCTGGGAAAGGCAAGGTACTTAAAGCCATTCAAGAAATGACATAACTAGAAACAGAAGTTACCAGCCCACTCTACACTAATTTTAACACTCTAACCCAGCTGCAGGTTGTTCTGCTCCTTTCCCAGGCAAACACACCAGCATGCAGCACTCTTCAGGCCCAGGAAATAAGGGAAACCCAACCTGCTGCCCACATTCCCAGCCTTGCCTGTGCTGCAGCACTGGCTCCTCAGCCTTGCAGCCAGAATCACTGGGAGGTAAATGTGCCACAGCCCTTGCTGATATCACTAGGGGCTATAGGGCAGGAGTAAGGATGAACTCTCACTGCAAAGGTGAGGATTTGCATGTTTAACCTCTGGTTACATACAAAAATATTCAGAGAGGAGAGAATATACAGCCCTTGAGAGGCTGCTCTGCCAAACAGGCTGAAATGGGTTACACCTTGGTACCACCCAATGATACATCTGAGTGGATGGGTGCAGGTGTCACAAACCAGTGCTTTACCAGGAAGTTTAACAGCTGAAAACTGCAGGTTATTTATTCTTGGCAGTATTTTCTTCAGAGATTATTTTCAAGAACCCAGAGTCAGCACCAATAACTGTAGGTACAAATATTTGTTTATGGGACACAGTATCTTTGCTATGCTATTTACCTGTAGTCCCCAAGCCCAAAAGTTTATATATGTATGACTAAGGCTGGCCTTCCATGGTGACCAAATACCCACTTGCCTCAAGTATTTTGTTGTCACTATTGCTTTAACTCTTCGCTCTATAAAAACTAGATTGTATAGTAGCAAGGAATTCAAGGGTGAAGGGTTAATTATTTCACTGCAGCTCAAGGATTTAACTTGACATTAAAACCACGTGCATTTGTATCCAAGTAACATAATGGAAAGTGTGGTAGAAGAAGGAAGGTGCAGTCATACAAGCAAGCAAGGATTTATTAAACTAGTTCTTCTAGATCTTAGAAAACCTGATTGAACACTTCTCAGCCAAAACTTGGTTGGAACTGGCTGTTCCTTTGCTTAAACTGACATGGTGATCCCATGAGTGACAAGGATTTTCATTAGCAGGCAGATGGAGGATGTGTTTCAGTAGTGGATTTTAGGAGGCCTTGATGATGATTTTGGGATGCTGTGGTGACTGAACTCTGCCAGAGCCCAAGAAAGGAGGAATAAAACAGGCTAGAAAGGGTAAAAATGGGAGTGCAGAAGTGCTGTTAAAGATCAGCAGCCAGCTGCCATTCAGAGCAGCCCTTACAAACTGGCACAGACTATAAACATCATTGTGAAAGAGCTGAGATCACTCTTGCTGTCCTAATGAGTAACTGGCTTGAGAAAGTGTTCACCTGTATGAGACAGGGAGCTGCTCTCTGACTTCCTGGAAAAAACCACGTAGGCTCATTTTTTCCATCACTGATTTGGTTATGTGCAGGCTGACACCAAGGACAGGTTAATAATATTCAGCAGTACTTGTAAGCCTGAGGAGGAACTGGTGCCACCAAAAACAGAGAGGGAGGAGATAGCAGGAGTTCTGGTACACAGAATACAGCCCATGGGACTTCTCAAGGAAATACAATTCAGAGTTTACCCTTAAGGAAGTGCAGCAGGAGGTTAAAGCCCTGCAGGGTATCAGTTTTATAGCCCAGCAAAACCCCATCTCTCCAGCAGTGCAGTGTCCTTTACCAGCTGGCTGGATAGCACTGACAGAAGATTAAGTACAACTGATTTCAGGTTTGTCCACATTCATGAGTCAGCTTTGGAGAGACAATTTCCTTATCCACAGAGCTCTACCACTCTAGCTGGGAGGACACTGTCAGAACAGATTGGTCTTGCATAGTGAAAAGAGCAACAAAGGGGAGGGGATCACGCTATTCAGTCCCCTGTGCAGCCCCATGTTAGACAGACATGGTAGCATGTGTAATAACAACCTAAAAAGCAAATGCTAAACTAGAGAAAGAAGGATAAAGTGACTCAGGGGTGGAAAACCTGTATTGGGCTACTTCAGCTGTATGTCAACACCAAAGTCAGAGCAGCTGTGTTTTGTGAAGTGTCCATTCTCTGCCACATTCAGTGGAAAACCAGCCCCTTGTTGCCTTCACTCATCAGGACACTTCAACCAGAGTGGACTGTAGAGCTGTAAGCCTTTGATCAAGGGTCACACCTACTTTCTCATTTTCTTTGGGTAGTTCTAGTCAGTTGTTTTCTTCTCAGAAGAGAAATTTTGTA
>NW_005054303.1:601608-694576 GCF_000277835.1 Geospiza fortis
GCTCATTTCAGTGTAATTTCTCTTGAGCATGTGATTCAGAATTGATGTGTTTGCAGCGTAGTGAAGGGAAATGACGCGTTCTGGTGGTGCTGGAAATGAGCGGCGGCGCTTCCTTTGAGTGCAGATCAGCTTTCAGAGAGCCTTGTAAATCATCACAAGCCCAGTCAATGACCTACCTCACTTTGCAGTGAGTTGAGTGATGAGAATGTGAGAGAGCAACTGTGTGACCTAAGTTCCTTTACTTTTCACAAAGCAAACTAGAGCCAGTTTTGGCTGTCCTTGCAAATTGCTGAAATAAGAGCATTCCACCTGCAAAACACAAACCCAAGCCTCATTAGGCATGGGTCATTGAGTATCATGTGGGTGGAAAAGCCTTTGTTGTACTGAAGTCATAAGAAACATAGTGCAGGCAGGAGTGAGAACTAGCCACTGGTTAATGATTTATATATGAGGAAGCCAGTTCAATTTAAATTATCTTATATTAATGTTGTCATCTTATTGCAAAGTTCCCATACCTTCTTGTTGATTTCTCATGGGCAGCTTCTTGCAGCCCTGACTCCTTCTTCCTCACAGCACAGCCAACAAACTCCAGCCCTCTTCTCAACCCACTCTTTTGTAGCACTCTTCTTCTTATTGGACACAGCTGCAGCATCTTGAGGCAGGCCTGTTCCTAATCTTTGGGGATTAGTACAGCTGCAGCTCCTCAGGTGTGAGATTACCTTCTGCACTATCTTTACTTTCTTACATTCTATCCCCCCACAAATTAACACTACTTGTTATGGAGACAAGTTTATTCTGCCAGCTGGAAGCCAAATCCTGGCCACAGCTTCATGGTCACTGCACAAAGCCCTGCCTTCACTGGCTCCAAAGAGCCAGGAGAACTGGGAGAGGGGTATGGCACCATGTCAGGCTGGGAGGAGAGCTCATCTCCTGGGATTCTCTGGGAATACTTCCAAGGCATACAGCCTGTACACCCTCCAAATATGCTGGATAAAGCATGGCTGGTGCTTGAGGGGGAACTGGGCAAGGGAGCCATCCCCACCCTCAGAAGCTGTGACCTTCTCCATCCTTCAGGGAAATTGCAGGGGGAAGAAATGCCTGAGACACGTCAAGCTCCTAGTACAGATAAAGTAGTATTACACAAAATGTTAATTTGAGTCTTATCACACATAAACCCACCAGGAAATGAAGGTAAAATACACACAGGTACCTCCAGTTATGGACAACTGTACAACATAGAAACTGTGAAAAAAATTAGCCTCTGGAAAATTAATTGTATCTTTGAAGTTTTCTCTGCTATTGCCTGTATGTTACTAGTGTTTATGACCAGTAGGTGTACCAGTATCACTGATCCTCATTCACCTTGCTTTCCAAACAGGTTACATAATTCTGTCATGCATACTTGCAGAGATCTTGTATGAACGCCACTACACCAGTTAACGATGAAAATAAACTAGAATTAAATTATTTTTTTTGTTAACAACATACTTATTTTTAAAAAGCCTTTAAAATAGTCCCTATTGGTGTATTCAATGCAAATTGTTCATAAGCTGTAGAACAATACAAGCTTTAAAGCTCATTTTCTGTTAGAAATTAAGTAATGGTTATAGGCTAAAGGGACAGGATGAGGGGCATTGAAACTATCCTTTTAAAATTACAGTAAAAAATTATTCTTAAAAAAAACGAACAAAGAAGACTTCACAATATAACATGTTTATTAATCCAGACAGGCTGCAACTAAGAATTAGGGAAAAGATTGTTTCAGCAGCAACACTAAGGAGCATCTTTTGAGCTGGGCAGAGAGTCCTTCTCCTTCCATCTCTACTGGCTGCAGGATGAACTCTTGGAATAAGGTGATAGTAAATGTGCTACACCTAAAATTGTACTTAGAGGTTTCTGGTATCCAGTGCATCTCATTGGGTGACAGATTGGCCAGGGCATCATTTTTTTGTCAGCTGATTCTGCATTCAAACACATGAATGCTGCCATCGTCCCCCATGCCCTGCCACCCCTTTTTATTGAATTCCTTTATTCCTTTATTTTTTATTGAAGTGACTGTTTGTGCTTCTCAAGCAGAGCTAAAATGCTTCATACAGCAAGAGAGGTCTGTCTCAGAGATCCTGCACACCGACAGCATTCTTTAGGATTTTTACATTATCTTAGTGTGGCTCCCCCTTGCCTCTGGCCATGCCTGCCTCTTTCCTGGCTCGACCATCAAACAGCCATTGTGTCTGTATCCTGATATGGATCAACTATGCTTAATCCTGCTGTGGGAGACAAGGTCAAGGAGTGAATTCTTCCTTTTACAGATGTTGTCTGGGATGTCTTAATTTCAGAGCTATTTATAGGCTACATGGGTACTTATGTTTCTAAGGAGATAATCTCCTTTTTAATATTTTGTGTTTCTGGTTGAATATTTTAATCCATGTCAATGACTTCATAACCAAAGCACTGAAGGTTAACTAATAAGCAAGGTCTTTTTTATTAACTTTCTGGTTCAATTGTAATGGTATCCCTCTGTAATTCTCTTGTATCCATGGATATGACTACACTGCTGTGAACCAAATGCTGTCACACCACTGTTAACTTGGACCAAATCAGGCTGGGTAATTCCAAGTGAGCACAACCCTGAGGAAAGACAGAGGGATACACTAAAGCTTCCTGCCTGTGTTATGTATGTGGTAGGTAACAGCTTGGTCCTTTTAATTTTGGTAATTTTAAATTTTGCATTTATACAGACGTATAAATGCAGTGAGAAATTTTATAGACATTATGATGTAAATCTGTACTTGATATCATTCAGAAGTCAGTGAAATTACCTCTCCTTCAGCTCTATGTCTCTATGAGCTTTGTTTGTTCCTCACTGACCTGGTGTGTAGACTTGGGTCAGCAGGTGTTTCTGGTCACTGTAGGAGCCCAAGGATCTCTGTTGAGCAGCTGCTGTTGTTTTGGAAGCAGTCAGTTTTTCTGTCCCCCTGCTCTACTTGAATGGCATCAGATGTCAGGGTCCAAAGGAATAATTTTAAACGATGAATTATATTCCAATATTCCTGGGGATACTGATTTTAATAACAAATCTGTGTCATTTTGGCAGACCTTCTTCCTCTTTGTTTGCATTTCACATAATCTACAAAGCAAGTTTACTGACCAAAATGTTTCTGAAAAACAGGAATTTCTCATGAAGACTGGGGAACTCTTGTCCTGGATTTTTGAATTGGGTTTGCATTATGTGTAGGCAGCCAAGAAACACCATGCTTTGAAGATTTTTGTTGAAAACTAACCTTTGTAGCTATGGTTCCACATGTTGGTTGGAGAACATGTGCAGAAAGTTGCTGATGAACAATCTCCAGACTAAGGTCCCAGTCTGGACAAACACATGCGTGCAACACTGCAGAATCTCAAGGAAGTCAACAAAATCCCTCATAGGTTACAGAGAGGAACAATTCCTATCAATGATGTGACTATGCAGAGGCTTGGGTGTAGCTTCATGCTTTAACAAAACAGAATCTAGTGCCTGGGCTGGCCTTTAAAGAGCAGGAGTGAGGAATCGTTCATGGAAATGCATCAATGATTGTCTTGAAATACCACAAGAAGTTTTGAAATGTTAAAGGTTATCTCAGGAAGTCACAAAGAACCCAAAGATAGTGCCCACAAAGACAGAGATACTGCAATCATACTATTATTTATTCACAAGAAAGCATCTTTCAGCTCTACTCTAAAAATAATACATATCTGCTTACATTTATGCCACTGACACTGAGATTTGAGACTTAAAGTAAAACTGGGCTAAATCCAGACCTGAGGTGAGTTTAGTGATCACTGACTTCAGCACAGTGATGACAATGTTGAACTCTCTCTGATTTGGGCCACATACTCTGTTTGCAAACTGGAAAAACCTCATCCAAGGTTTGTGAAGCCTAAGGGTGTATTGCATAAGCCTGTCCTTATCAGACTTCTTAAAAAGCCTTGAGTCTGTCAAACCAACCCAATAACAGATGCCATTTCCAGAGAAAATCTGTACTTAGAAGACCATCTTTCACCTTCAAAACTGAGGAGTTGTGGGATATTTAAAATCTTGTTCATAAATTTAGGCTCTACCAAGCAGGCTGGACAGTCCCTTCAGCCATTCCCAGCTCATACTTAGCTGTAAGAGTGCTTAGAACATAGCAGTGCCTGCGTCTCCAGTGAAACACATGAAAAGCTTGAACAGGTGGTGGCTGCAGAATAACATGGTGGGAAAGTAATGGATCTTCCCTGGATATGAGAAGAGTAATTGAGGTCAGTCAGGCCCTAGAAAAGACAAATAGCCTACAACTGATCTCCAAAAAGCAAGTGTTAAGTGCCAGAGAAGAAGTGGAGTTCACTCAGCATGTGCATGCAGTGCATGAGCATAATGAGATCATTTGTCCAGGACAAACCAGAAAGGGAAAATGAGGGGAGTGACCTCAGGGATATGGGAAAGGGAATTGGAAGAGATTGAATATTTCAGGAGTTATTAACTGCTGTAGTGTTTCCTACAGATCCCTTCACTATTCGGATACATTCCTTGATTCTTACAATGAGGTTACTGCATCATTATTTACTTACTGCATCATTACTTAATTCCTGGTGTAAAAGCTGTACCCAAACTCTCCCTCGTGTGGCTTCACCAGTGTTTGTTGGGTTACCCAGGGGGATCAGTTTGCAAACCACTAGAGGGATCTCAGAGGTTTGAGCTAAGAATGAGAATAGGTGAGATTTCCACAGCTGATGTGCAGTTAAAAACTTCAGTTGCACTCTGCACTGACACAGGTGAGGAGAGGGGCAGGTGCAGGGAGCAGGCAGCTGTCACTGACATCCCCACACAAATGCCTCTGGACCATTGCACTCCCTGTGGCACTGACCCTTTGGCACATGTCACCGTTGTGAGGCAGGCTTTCTGCAGAGTCTCCAAAAGTCGAGTTATGGCCATCATCCTCAGTCTTCATGCATGGCACCTGCTTTGGGGCTGAGTTATTCAAAATTGGTTCAAAGACTTACAACAACAAAATGTAACTGGTGTAAAACACTTGTCTGGACTTGTGTCAGATGAGGAAACAGAATTTGCTTGTGCCATGTTGCCTTACAGCTCTTTGACTTCCAAATGCAGAGCGACACCACCACTTCTGTAGCTCCTGTAAATTCTCCTGTATACAGATACATGTACAGTGCTTTACACAAACACAGGGAAGATTCCAAGGATTCTTGTTATCTTTTCATTGAAAAGCATCAGTCATGCAGATTGACACCACCTGAGGGGTTTGTCCATAGAGGATAGAGATTTATTTTGACAATAGTGCTTGTCAGGATTGAATAACATTAGGGCATACTTTTATTTCTTTTTTTTTTTAAACATCTTTGCTTTATGATATTTCCCTTATGCTCTAATACAGCTACATGCCGTGGAAGATATTCAGTAGCATATTATGTGAATAAGCCAGACTGGAGAACTTGCATGAACACAAATTGTACTGATTGTATTGTTCTGCCATCTCTAGACAGAGAAAAATTATTATACAAGTTCCGCTGATGCTGATACCATGTTTATGAGACAATAAAAGTTTGCTCTTCTGAAGGCTAAGTAAAAAAAAAAAAAAAAAAGGTAAATATGTATACAGGACTCCAATTGAAGAGGAGAGAGCTCGTATTAATGGCCCTGGACACTACACTCAGTGATGGCGGGTGACCAGGTTCTCAAAAGAAGTTGAGATTTTTAAACAAAGTTTATGTAGTAACAAAGTTATTGTAGTCAGTGAAAATCACCAGATCAAAAGCGATTCTGTGGGATCCAGGAAACTCTTGAGTGAAATAACATTTTGTTGTCTGTGTCAAAAAGGTCAATTCCCTAAAAATATCTCAAAGTCAAATAAGCAGATGATAGGATTCATTCTACTCCCTCTGGCACCTAACCAAACTAGCATGAGCCAATTTTTTCAATTATCAAAACAGCTTCTCCTTCCCAATTACTGTGATCTGTATCAAAGATTACTGCCATATCTGCTTTTTTTTACCTTTATTCCAGTTATTGCATTGCTAATAGGTGCTGTATACACAGCGGAGCGCAGTTTTTCTGCTGAGAACCTGTGTTCAAACAGACCTGACAGCTGACTGGCAGGAGAGGCAAAGAGCTGTCCCTTCCCTGCCAGCCTGAGCAAGCAGAGCCAGAGGGAAGCCCCACACACCCAGAGCAGGGTCTGTGCTCTCCCTTGGTGCTGGTCACAACACTGGCCATTAACCATATGGCAAAACTCTTTATGTTAGAAAATCATCAGCAGTGGATTAGAATAAAGTATCATTTTCTGAGCAGACCTGGAATTCTGTCTGCTTTTGAGGAGTCCTGGCCTCAAAGAAGAACATAAATATATGAAACAGTTGCATGTTTACATTTTTAGCTTTCATGCTGTAAAAACCTGACATGCGTAGTCTGCTTTTTTTATTTGGTGAGAATTGCTGTAATATTTGAGTCTGCAATGGTCTATTGAAAACAGACCCCTGACTACGAAATAGAGAGTTTAGATGTTATAACCTGCAAGTAATTTATTATTTTGAGATTGGCATATATTTTGGCAGAGTTTCAGTTGGCTGGAGTGATAGTGAGTGATGAAAGATGTTATGGCAGTTGAGAAGTGGCTGAATTCCTTTGTTTCCAGACTTTTCACTTTTTTTTAAGGCACAGAATGTTTATATAGAAAGTGTAATATTGTTTTATGAGTATTTGCTGGACCCTGCTAAAACCAAGCACTCAAGCTTTACTCTTTTAACAAAGTGTTTTGTTATGGAATTCCTCTGGGTTTTGATGTTTCTAAATTAGGGTTAAATCAGGTTGGTATGTGGGGGCCATGGGAGAACAGGCCAGAAGTGACAAACTGTCTGATATCTAACAGGGTGTGCTTCCACTCCAGGAGGTGATGTGGTGGCAGGAAAAGAGGACTCCTCAACTGGGCATGAAGAAGCCAAACACAAGGGCACAAAAAGGGGGGAAGAGGGGATTTGAAGTGCTGGGAAAGCTGTCAGCATTTTAAGAGTTGGACATTTTCAGCGCAAGACCCTGTCTGCCCCACGGCTGCTATCTGGTCCACCAGAGCCTGCATGCTTCCCATGTTTTATTTCCATCATCTGGAGCAGGAGCACTTTTAGTCCCATGGTTATACATTATGATTCTTTCTTCCCAGTCATCTCTATTTTTCCCTCCAAGACTGTGGTACTTGATGAGCCATGATACACTCAGGAAACAAATTCTTGTTTCTGATATTTCTCTGCCTATTTCCTCTGCATTTATCTCCTCCAAGTCGGCTGCTCATAAAACTCATTGGCTTTCTGCCTTCAGCTTGGCTCACTAAACCCTGGAGTCAGTCTCCAGGCTTTTTGTTTTTACAATAAAGGACAGAGCTCTGAGCCACAGCATCCTGGGATGTTGTAGCAGCAGAGAGAAAACCTTTAAACCATTAAGAAACGGAAGCTGCTAAACTCAGTGTTTCATTGCTGAGAGCATCAGGGCTTCCTTCAAGCTGAGTACAAGGAAAAAGAGCAGAGTTTCTACTAATTCACAAATCTTACTGGGAACAAGAGGCAGCTTTCTGATTGTATCACGCAGTCTATGTTGTAATAACTTTCCAAGTCTGTATTCTCCCATTTAATACTCCACTTTAATGAAGACTTCACATTGCTACTCTGCTCCTAGTTGCTCATATGATAATCTTTGTAAACCTCTCCCAAGTAGCACTGAGCACTTCCAGTTCTCAAAAGACAAGCATAGGTTATCCTTCCTGTCCTAGCAATGCTAGAGCCAAAAAGCCAGTAAGGAAAAACAAAGTAAAAGAGCTTGTTTCAAACAGATATAAGAACAAGGCATATAAACCCTCATCCCTATTAAAGTAAAAGACCAAAGTTCCAGTGGCTTCAACATGCATTATACCTTCCAACTATACAATTTTTAGTTTTTTCAAACTATTAAACATATGTATAGATTTAGCTTAGCACTGAGAGGCCTCAGCTGGAATACTTTTCACAGTTTTGGGCACTGTGCTTCAAAAAAGATGTGAACCAACTGGAGAGAATCCAGATGAGAGCAACAAGAATGATCAAAGGTCCAGAAAATGTGATGTATGAGGAAAGACCAAAAGAATTGGGTTTGTTTAGACTAGAGAAGAACAGTCTGAGGGGAGACATGACAACAGTCTTCAGACATGTTAGACTGCTGCAAAGGGGAAGATAAACTGTTCTCAATTTCTACTGGAAGTAGGCTAAAAAGCAATAGATTACAATGGAGATTCAGATTAGACTTTAGAAGAAACTTTTTTTTTTGGTTACAGCAGTTATACCTGAGAAGACAATGCCCATGGAAACTGTGGGATCCCACTGTTTGAGATTGGGGTACTGGTATAGGCTGGTCTGCATGAATAAGACTGCTCCTAGTCCTTTTCAGCTATTTCCCCCCATGTTAGAAGTGTAGGTGAGAGACTGCAAGTGGAAAAAAATATTTTATGAAGGAATATGGACAGGTCTGACCTGAGTGGTCTTTGAACAGAAGATTAATTGCAGCCATACCTACAGAGTTAGTATTACTACCTTGTAGCCATTACACACTCTTTGCAACTATCACACTCAGGAAAACAGGGAAAAATAAAATTCTGATTCTTATCTGCTCTAAAGTCTCTACTTATGCTGGACACTATTCTGGCAGTGGAGGCCTGTGTCAAAAATCTTGAGTGTAAATAAGCATAAAATCCTAAATGTTGTAAAAGACACCATCCAGTGATAGATTTCTATCTTTGTTACATAGAAAGATTTAATACAGAAAGGAACCCAAACATGTGACACTTTGTCAGAAAGCAAAAGATTACATAGTACAACATGTTTTTTGAAATGAATTTACAATGAATTTTAACTATAAAATAGAATGAGAAAAACCAGGTGAAACTAAGACAAATGCAGGGTGAATTGAAACAAAGTGCCTGACTGATAATTCCAGAGATAATTGAGAATGCAAACTGGGACTCCTGAGGTCCCTTGTTTCAATAGGTGGATGTTTGTTTCTGTTTCTGCTTGTTTGTCTGCTTTTCATTTATAATGAAAAAAAATTTTAAAAAAGGCAAGATTGCAAAAGCCAGCTTTTTCCTCAGTTTTTTGGTGCTTTCTGCTAAGCAGCCTTGGAGCTACAAAGGTTCACAGTCTTCACATAAACTCATGCCCTAGAAGTGTTTACAGTGAGAAAAGTCCTTAAAATACATGACCACGCAGACAATCGTATGGGATCTTCAGATGTTTGCATCCTGCTCGGGACTGTGCATGAAGAGGCCTCTAGACAGGCATAGGTCACAGCTCTGTGGAAATAGTGATTTGGTCTGGAGCTTCTATAGGTACTGGCTTTTGAGGAGAGAGTTGTGCAGAGGAGGAACTGTCTGTTTTGGCTTAATGCTTCCAGGGCACAGACTGGAGGTTTAGAAGGAGTACTGTGATACAAATATCCTCAGCCGGATGACAGAGCTGCCTCTGAAGTTGATGACGGTGTTTACAGTGATCATTTCCAAGTCCAGCTCGATCGTGCGTGGCCCCTTCACGGGCCGGGTCATCACCAGAGTGGCACTGATGGGTCCCGTTTGCTGTGCATGAAACAAGAGAAAGCAGGTGAGATTGCCAAAACTAGTTCTTCAAAACCACTGACTCACTAGTCTTCCAGCAGCTAAAATAGGTGTTTTCTGTTCCATTGTTTGAAACCACTGCAACTGAGGGGACAGAGTTTCATTTCAGCATTTGGCTTCTTTTCAGTGTGAACTGTCACCTTCTACCGTTTGTAAAGCCTTTGGGAGCCCTGCACATTAAAGCAGCTGTTGAACATAGACACTTGCTATAGCCCAAAGAAGAAAAAAGTTGAAAACATGGGTTTAGGGCATAAACAAGTAATGTTAAATGTTTGTTTGCTTGTTTGTTTGTTTGTTGTACTCTTTAGTTTGATGTAAAGTTACTGCGAAGCAGCAGAGACCCAGAAGGGCTTTTGTTCAAGAACCTGGAGAACAGGTGTTCCCATGTGAATGGGGTCTGGGTTTGTGGTACATTGTGTATGTTAATGGCACAAACCTTACGCTCCAAAGAGAGCTTTGAATATGCAATAGCACTTCAGAAAACCAGTCCTTTATTAAATGGAAGCAGACCTTTGCAATATCTGACCAGAACAGTGAATTATGTGCATTTAAAAATCACATCTGCTGGTATTTAAACCAACATTTAGGACATTCAGATAACAACAAGATGCTCCATGTTTCCTCCAGGGAGCACTGGACTTACCCGCATGTAGAATTCCCTGCCCTCGTTCCCTGACTTGATTTGGAAGATGTAATAGGCTCCAGGGTAGCGAGTTGTTGCTTGCATCTGAAAAATGTCCGAAGGCACAGACCTCCCAGACACCATATCCATCACTCTGTACAGGATGGTGAAGGGCTGATCTCGGCACCCAGGGTTTTCAGCTGGACACATGCAGCGGCTGGTTGTCAGAGATAGAATAGTCAGCAGGGGTTACAAATTGCTGTAATATTTGATTATTTATATAAATAAATGTGCATAAATAAATGTGCATAAATAAATAAATAAACAAATAAATAATGTTGTTGATCAGCTAAAAAAATCAATGAAACTTGTAATCATTTTCTCACTTTTAGCATTTTCTGTGTTGCTGTTCTTGCTTATATCCTGCCTCCTTTTTCTTGTCTTCTCGGCCAAAATACCTTGGCATTCTCCTTAAATCACTCAGAAATGTGAACTTCTTTTGAAGCAGCCCTGCAGGTGTACAATACTCTGTACATGTTTATTATGATAGTAATTTAAACTGAACTGTCCCCAGAATATTATTAGATCATTTCACTGGTAGTACTACATAAACAGTAGTGATTTTTGTTTCACTATGTTTTGTCCACTACATGAAAACATACAGTCAACATCCTGGATCAAACCAAAGCTCTGACATCAAATGCAGAGCCTTAAGGAAGAAGAGGATATGACAAGCATACAACACTTCCACCAACAGTCTCCAATTGTTTGTGACTTAGGGAACCACTGAAACAAAAATTTCTTCTTTCTATTCGTCAGCTATTAATGCATTTCTTATCCATCAGCTTTTCCAGCTTCCCACATTAATTTTTGGCATCCACAGCCCCCTGTGGCCAGAAGCCCCACAGCCCCTTTCTTCTCTCTTTGCATGGCCTCTTTCTGACTTTATCTGATGCTCCTAGCTGTTCACCTGAAAGGAGAGCAGCCAGTCAATCCCTGCTCATCCTCCTCACCCATCTCAGGGCTTCATATCTGACCCTGTTCATGGCTGAACTGCTCTAATATGGCTGTTATTCACAAGGAAGCTATTCCATACTTTTGATCATCCTCATTGCTTCTTATGAACCTTTATCCACTTATTTTTCTTTTGACAGGAGGGGAAGGAACTGCACAGTCTTAAAGATGTGGTACACAACGGCATGTGCTTCAAGGATATTCTCTACCTTTTAACATTTAAAATTCAGATTGCTTTTCTGACCTCTAGTGAGTACTGCAGATCATGGAACTAGAACCCTCAAATCTCAGTTTGCATGCATTATGATCAGATCAGTGGTCCTTATTTAATTTGTGAATTTGGGATTTTCTTTTTACTTTAAATTCATCTACACTGAATTTCATCTGCCATTTTTATTGCACAGTCATTGAGGCTTATTCTATAGTATTTTTCTACCCACTTTTATCTACTGTCTTCAGATATTGTTGCAGACTTTGCCCATCTCATGGTTTATTCTTTTCTCCAGGTTGCTTATGATGGACCAAGTAGGTCCAACTCAGACCTCTGCAGAAATTCAGCATGAAAGTTGACAATTTAAAACTATCTTCTGTTTAATTTCTGTCTTTCAGCTTCTCAATCTTCTGTTCCAGGGTTTTTTTCTCTGTTACTTATGACTGGCTTATTTCCATGATAACTGTGTGAGGGTCTTTTCAGAAGCCTTGGGAAATGCAAACACTGCATCAGTCCATGTGCCCTACCCACATGCTGCTGATTTCTTCAGAGAACTCTAAGGAAGTTGTAAAGCAGGATATCCCTTTATAAAAGCCATGTAGGGGGAATTTACTGGGCAAGGGTCTTTTGGACTATTTTTCTAGAACCTTCACTGCTGACATCAATTTCAGACAGTGCATCTGCATCAAGAGGCTCTTGGCATTATGATCACCCAATTCCTTCCACAGAAAACACAGATGCAAGGAATTCACTTGGCTTTTACACTGACCACTTCTGGACATACGTCACTAATTAAGTGCAGGCCCATCTAGACATGAGCCAAAGCCACCAAACACAAAGCTCAGAGGTCATGTTCTTATGCAAGCTGCTCTGCAAGGACTCTGTAGTTGGGCTCTGGGGAATTTAGATACAGAGGATTCAGTTATTTCAAATTCCAGTCTAAGACTCTTATCAGCAAGGTAGGAGAAACCCAGAACTAGACAGACACTATGTGTCCACTCTTCAGCTGCCCTAGTTCAAAAAACAATGTAAATACACTCATAGATTCTAAAGGAAAGAAACTAATTACTAATCTTTTACTTTCTATAAAATATATTAGGCTACCAAGCAATTCCAGGTTATTGGGTTTAGTGCAAACCTTGTGGATGAAATAATGTGGACTGCAGTATATTGAGATCTGTCTGGAACTGAAATATTTTGAGCCCCAGCAAATACATACAAATGTAAAAGAAACAGGCTATTTTAAGAAATGTAGGGTTTATTGTTTGCCTGCTCAAATGTTTCCCAGTTGAGACAGTGACAGTACTAAAGCCCCATCCAGACACACACCTAATTTCTGGGCAAGGTGGAATCAGTCTGTGAACTATTCAGAACTTTTAACCTTTAAGCAATAAGAAACTATTTGTATCCTGCTCTAACTAATATTTTAAAGTGCTTTCCAGGCATAAACTAGTTACCATTTGCAGGAAATATTCCTACTAATAAACAAGCTGCATTTGAGCATATATGAAGTCAGTAATATAAGTAAATGTCTCTTATTACATCACAAGCCTCTCTGTTTTGTCAACTGATAGCTGTTTTTCCAGATCCTCTAACTTTACATACATCTGAGTATGATATATCAATCATATCATATCATATCATATCATATCATATCTATCATATATATCATACCTGGCGACCTGGTAAGCAATTGCAATTTATTATTTTTATAAAGCTTACCAGTGGTAAATTTAGCAACAGTATGTATGTATAGCTGTTTAGATAGATTTCATGGCTGTAATGTAAAATTGCAGCTTCTTTGGTTTACCTTAGATACAACTTTTCCAGACAGAATTTGCTTTTGTGGCTGTGGGTATGTTACTCACTTCTCATTAATCTGGAGATAGGGCTCCTCACATCGTACTGGATCTAAACATTTATATTCTCCTGGGATATTGAAACATGTTTGCTGTGAAGTACAGGTGAAGTTTCTGATTTCACATTCATTGATATCTAAAACACAAGGAATAAGAGAATGGCTGAAGCAGGAAAATATGTACAAGATACCACTCCTACAAACTGGTTTCCATCTTAAAGAATTATCCCAAAATTCATAAAACTCTTGCGCTGTGAGAGGTGACCTTTTTATAACTGTTCCCTCTTTTAAGATCAGTTTTTACTCCATTCACTTCTGCTAATTAGAGTGCTCCCACATGCTGAATGCTGAAAAAAAAACCAAAACAAAACGGAATTGGCTGTTCAAAGTCTCCGACCTTAGAGAATGGGAAAAGTAGAGATGTACAGCAGAGGGGAGAGCATTTGAGGTCTTTCCTGTGTAGCTGTTTTCTAGCTATGAAGTCTTACTTAACACACCAATTCACCTCAGCAGGAATATTCACGTGCTGACATCCTTACCAGAATTGTATAATTGGCCCCTACAAGTATTTCACTGTTCAATGCCAAGACCAAGCATCTCAACTCTTGAAAACCTCTTTCTAGACACAGGATCTACTTTGTGGTCCCCATGGGTTTTAATCAGTGCAGAAATGTTACCTTGGCAGCTTCTACTGTCATCAAGCAAGTTATATCCTGAAGGACAGGTACAGTAGTAAGAACCAGGCCCGTTCACACATTCGTGCTGGCAGAGGAACTCTGAGAAGCTGCATTCATCCATGTCTGCAGTGGGAAAACAAAAACCAAAGTTTAGTGTCTTTGGCTTTACTGTCAAAAGAGCAGTCCTGCAGGCAGGTGGCCGCCCAGACCACCTGCCCATTACCTCAGCTGGAGGCTGGCACTCTCCAGCTTCCTAGAGCTGTGCAGCAGCCTGACAAAATGCTATACAACAAGTTCTTCATTAAACACTTTTTTCGTAAGGAAACAAAAACTGCTGCTGAACACAATGTATGGCTTTTAATTATTTATTTTTCTTTTCTAATACCTGTCACCACTTGGCCATGTTTTCATTCCTGTTTTACGTCAGAGATAGATACTCTGACAACAAAGCTGCTACTGTAATTTAAAAGGAAAGACTTGGCAGCAGTTTTATTTTATTTTTCTTCCTTCTTTTGGAGAACAAGCTTCACGTTCCCAGGGTTCCAGCCACATGGGTTCCAGCAGAACTCCTGCAGCCAGCCCTGTCTGTTTCATATTTTTGAGCCTCTAGTCAGTTACTTCCAAGTCATTCCAGCAAGACTCCAAGAGCACATCCCAGCCTGGGTCAGACACACTGGAAGGCCCAGCCCTCTCCCAGATACATGGGAAGCCAGGCAGTCTGTCAAATACTGATTGAGAGTACAAGCTGTGCTCTTTGCCCCTTGCTGTCATGAATTGACCAGTCACTGTGTTCTGCAGAGCTGTGCTCAAGTGACAAAGATGAACTTCAGAGCTGCACATGGAGCCATGGCTGACTGAGGGGAAAACACATGCAAAGGCACGAGGCCGAGGGAGGCTGCCACTAATCATTTCCTTATTTCCCTGTTCAGGGGAAGAGAGAAACAAAGGCCACAGCCCCAGCCAGGAACTCCCAAGTTCTTATTCCCAGCTCTGACTTGTTGACTCTCCCAGGCAAATCACTTTTACTCGTCAGACTGAATCTCCCTTTCTTCTAAATTGGGCTCAGTCCATTCATTCACTTCTGGTGTTTTGTGCAAATGGATTGGAAAGTATTTGAAGTCCAAATATGTCCAAATGGCTTTAGGGCTGAAATCAGATTCTCAAAAGGAAGATGAAAGGAACTCTACACCTACAGAGTGCTGTTACTGTGTGAGTTTCCCCAGTGAGTTCACTGAAACAAACACCTTCCTGAAGCTCCATGGACTGAGGGCTGACTCCATAAAGTGGCTGAGATATCGGCCACCCTCTGGCATCCTAGCCTGGACCTCCAGCATATTGGATTTGTGTAACTGGTGCTTGGCTGCTGTCAGGTGCTGAGGGACTTAGAGCCCCCAGGGCCCTACATGCCTGCTCTTGGGCCCACAGTGTTCCTAAACACTCCTGGCATGCTCCTGGCTGACTGTGTGCAGACAGCGAATGGGGTGGTTGTCATTTGAGAGCACGTCTAATGCACTTGGAAGACCTCTGTGATTAGGAAAATAATGATGATATTGGGAAAGCCAGGTTGAAATCTCTGCCTCTCTCCTTGAATTGGGGCAAGAATGCCTTCCAGCTTTGAGGTAAGTTGGCTGCTAGGCCATGGACTAACCCCACTCCTATTGAAATAAATCTGAATCCTGGGTGTCTCTTAAGAGTGTCCCCCTGACCAGGCATTCCCTTTGCGAGCCTCAGATGTCCAGTGATTGCTGTGAAGAAGCTCATCCAGAGAAACTTCACCTGCTTTGTCAAACATCTCTTGTACAAGATTGTCAGGAAAAGATTTTCTGCTCTGGATCTGGATGGTGGAAAGACCCTTTTGCTGGCTTAGCTCTCAGACATGGATGAGGCTCAAGCATCACCTTATTGGCATTGCAATGAACTTATCTGATTCAGACCCCCAGGTAGCTCAGGAGGTAAACACATACAAAACATTCAGGAGTCTAACTTAGACGAAGAAAATCCATTAGAATGCAGGACACTAAGTTAGGTGTTTAATTCCTAAGACCCTTTAGATATATATATAGGGAAAATATCTTGGGAAACACTAATCATATACACTGCATCTCACATACCTTCTCTCTCAGAAACAGCTTATTACATCTGTTTACTGTAAATTAAAACTCAAGTATTTTCCAGTGCATTTTTCCAAGACATATTGGCTGAATTTTCTAATTTTATCAGGCTGATGGTACAATAAGCAAAGAAATAAGTTTTGCCTTCAATTAAAATGAAATAATACAACAAAAACAAAATCCAGAAAAGAAAAATTACAGTGACATAAGCACAATTTATTCTGCTGTATGCTGAACAGGTCAGCAATAACTGTACTAAGAAATCATATATTGTTTTTAAAGTGAAGCCAGAGTCATACAGGGGAAACTGGGGAAAGTTTCAGGCAGAAGTGAGCAGTTGTTAAGAGCAAGGGAAATACATGCATTCAACAGACAAATGGAAAAGTGCTTTCTATAAACTATTTCTTTAATCATGGAAGAATGTCCTCAGGCTGTCTCTACTTGCTCTAATAGAGCTTCCTGTTCAGCATTACAGGGTGCTTTCTTATGTTTTGCTGTTACCTTGGAGCTTTTGAATATTTAGCTTATTTCTTTAAAACCATTTGTGGCCCTCCTCCACGGAGTTTTCCTGGGTATTTGCTGAGTGCTTTAGCTGGAAAGAAGATCATATCAGTTGCAGCTATCCTGATGCTGCCATGGACCAAGGCAAAAAACTTTTAAGAAAGTTTGTAAAAACAATGCCTTTGAAAAAGTAAATGTAATAGAGCTAAAGAAACCAAAAGAATAAATAAGAGAGTTACCACTGCAGTTAACTCCGTCAGCTTCCAGTTCATAGCCAGGTTCACAGCGGCAGAGAAAAGAGCCATAGGTGTTGACACAGGTCTGAGTGCAAGGGTTTTCATTTGTACATTCATTCACATCTATGGGAAAACAATGCCAAATTCATCAGTGACTTCTCCCCAAACTCCATTTTCATTTTTGTTCTGCAGAGCATTTCAAAGAGATTAGCTGTACAGTCAGAACGATTTGTTCTGAAAAAATATAACCAAGTCAGTGTTGTTTATTTGGATTCAGGTTGATGCCTGGGAATAGCATGTTGGAAACATGACGTGTGGAAGTGAAGCATTTTGAGAATGACCTCAATTAAAAAAATAACATGGAAGATGGAGATGAATTTTTTATTATAAATGTTTCTGTCCTTATCCTGCAATTTGAATACCATTGAACCAATATTGTCATAACAGATCTAAGAAAAAGGCAGCAGGATTTTCCTGAGAAAGATAAGGCAATGATGAGGGGTCCTTATGGAAGCCTTGGGCTAAGGCAAAAGCAGTCTTTTTTTTTCCTTGTAGGCATTAACAACTTCTGGTCATCATGAGCACAGACCTCCTCCTGCAGCATGTGGGAAGATGCTCTCTGCTTTGCCAGGGAGACTGTGAAAGGGTTTTGTTGACTTTGAGGTAGCACATCACAGAAAAAGGTGGTCTAATGCTTAGGACTGCAGTCTGGAACCCTGGAGACTCCAACTTACTGATCTGACAAAGGTTTCCTGTCTCAGTTGGGTCACACAACCTCAGATTTTAATAATAAATTCAGTGCCTGAACACTTGGTAATTCCACTGAATTGAGTGAATTGAGGTTTGAGCCTCTGTGCATATTTCTCCTGATATACCAGTCCTATTGCACCTGCACGCCTTTGAAGTACTTTGAAACTCCAGAAATATCTGTCTGACCAACCTGTGAACATTTTCAAAAGCAATGCTGGGAAGGTCACTTGTGCTCTAAAAACCAAGAAAGTCTTAAGGGTGTGGCTGAGGGGGCACCAAAGATTTCAGGCCTGGTTCACCATTCTCCTACCTTGGCAGGATCTCCCATCGTCGTTGAGGGTGAAGCCAGGGTTGCAGGTGCAGGAGTAGGAGCCGGGCACGTTGGCACACAGCTGCTGGCAGTAGCCATAGCGACATTCGTCTATGTCTGCGGGGAAAAGGAGGGAAACTGGAGTGCTCTGCATCTCCTCATGACATGCAAAGCAGCCAGCACGCTGAGCCAACAGTGCTGATAACACAGAAATACCCCAGCACGCTGGTCATGGTGTCACAGCCAAACTTCCAGGCGTTCAGACATGGAGTTAGAGTTGAAATATACCTGTCCCCAGTAGAATGTGGTAATGTGGTGTTATCCGCGTCTGGCATCTACCAGTGTGTCTGATGAATTGATTGGCATTGATGTAACCTACAGTTTAAATCAGGCAGCCCAGTTTGTTCCTTTAAGCAGCTCCCTCAAAGGATACCTGGCTGCCAGCACAACCACAGCCAATGTTGCAGCAAAATTTTGGCAGAATCAAAATAGAAACCTTCTTTGCCTCCACATATACCAAAGCTGCTCACTGGAACAGCAGTGTTTGTTACTACAGGCTTCTTTTTTGAGTGAGGATATTTTTGAAAGATTTTTTTCCAAATAGTCACATTCTCTTTTTATATGAATTTTTAACTGACAAATTACAGACTGTATAAACAGTTAGTTTAATGCCAAAATAGCAGTTTGGGCTGAATTGCAGCATTGGCAGTGCATGCAACTGAGTGCTATGAGCACAAGAAAATGCTCTAAGACGTGTAATATGGTAAGTGCTAGAAGATTTTTGCCTCAGAACTAAAAACTAAAAGGAAACACCTGGAATAGCTGTCCTTTCAAAGCCTTAACATTTCCTTTGGTATCAACTGGCTTTTGATTTATGGAGATTTTTTTAAATAGCTGTGTTAAAGCTTTGAAGCTAAATTTATGCAATAGAAAACCCAGTATATTATATGCAGTCAGCAAGATAACTTAAAGGTCAGATCGGTGGTGATAAGCACACCAGCAGCAGGCTTCACCAAATCTTCCAAAAATAACAAGGGTTTTAAGTAAATTAATACCTCATTCACAGACACAATGCATTACATGAAGTACATGCTTTGTCTTTTCAGGACTGTTATCTCAAGAGTGCTACATTTTGAGGGTAAGGACTTCTACAGGACTGCTTCTTGTGGGTGGGTCATGTGGACACTGCTGCACTGGCTTCTCTGTGTAAACTTTACAGGATAATTGCAACAGATAGAAGTGTAGGGTTTTGTAATGGTGATTTACTAACAGTAATTGGTAACTCCACTGAATTCCACTGCACTAATAACAGTGCACCAAAAAAATTTGTCTCTAAACCCCAACTTGGCCCTCTGATTACAGTAAGTATTGCTTTACTGCTTTATGGCAGCAAAAATCACTTCTCCAAAGCCAGTATAAAGTGTGGAAAACTGAGACTTCTTTGAAATTTAGGGGAAAATATAGCAATTCTAAATACAATTTTCTTTTCCCTTTTCACATTGCCTTGCAATAATCCACCCCATGATTACTTAAATAGGGCAATACTGGGATGTTATTCCCTATTTTAGATAGCATAAGCAGGTACTCTAATCAATTCATCAGTACAGCTATTTCAGTTCTCTGCTATAACCACCAAGCAGAAGAGTATTTTAGATCTGTGTTCAAATCCTGAATGCTGCACACAACCATTTCATTTGGCCTGTAACTGGGAGAAGTAAATGGGTAACAGAACAGGTGACGCAGAGCAGAATCTGCCTTCCTTCCCTCCCTCATCCTCACCCCATCACATACACCTGTGCATTCCCCAGTACAAGCTTTGAGAAGTTGATTTATCATAGATTAAGGAGCAGGGGCCTTGGAGACTTCTTACCCCAGAGGAACTGCAAGACAGTGACTCCCTGAAGAGGCTGTGGCTGCACAGACCCCAGTTTGGACAGGGCTCAGCCTTGTGCCTGCCAGGTGAATTACACAGCAGCAGTTAGGAAAGCAGCCAGGAATTCATGGAATTGGTACTTGGGAGGAGAAAGCTGGAAAATAACTGGAGATGCTCCAGGGACAAATGGGCAGGGAAAGCCCATTCTCCTTCCAGTGGAGATATGACAGGATGGTCCAGCTCTGCGGAGCTGGCACCAAACAGCCTGCACTGCAGGGAAAAAACTAATAATGGGTAAATTTTCTTAAAAAAAAAAGTTGTATGCTGATTCCTAGGTCCTACCTGTGTACCTAAAATTAACATCTACATCATCATCCTATGAGCATGTCAGGTGAGGGGAAAGGGCTGGAGGAGAGGAGAGATGGAAGCTTTGTTTTCCTGTGCTGTTTGCTGAGCAATATTTTTTCAACAGGACCAAGCTAAAAGGATGAACAGGACATTGCTGCAAGGAAAATAATAAGATTGAAATAAAACTGCATGGAAGATTGTGAAATGGCACCCAATTCTCATGTAGGGAGAATTGTAGGGGGGCACAGTATGTGATCTTATTCCCCAATGAGTTGCAGCTCGGGCCAATTAAGAACCACACCTGTAACCAATTATGAACAAGTAGCATAAAAGGGTGGAGTCAGAGTAAGAGTCAGAAGACTGCAAGAACCAGAAGAAGACTACATCAGGAGATGGCTGCTGCAAGAACCAGGAGAAGATGGTGAGTTCCCCTGGAGGGGATGAATAATCCCAGAAGAGGGATCTCCCAGGAGAGGAGAATCACAACGAGAGGATGGACTCTGAAGCCTGTGAACATGCCAGGGCTCTGTAGCAGTTTAGCAGCAATATCCTTCATTGGATCGCTGCTGGATTAGCTGCAGATGCTCCTGGCTGCGTGCTTCAGGAAAAGCCCCTGGAGGGGAGGGACTCTGTAATGTTGTTGTAATGTTTACTGTAGAGTAGAAGCGTTGCTGTAAAGTGTATAGGGCACTGTGACCCACTGGGATGGAGTGGGGGAGGTGGTGTTGGTGTAGCTGAGAGTGGCAGGTGGAAGCCACAAGGAGGTCTGCACCTGATGTTCTCCAATCAAGACACCTGGAAGTAGGTGAGCCACCAACTAGTAATAATGGGACATTTGAAATCTCTGCTTTGTGTTGTGACCGCCTCGACAAGAAGAGATAGATGCTGTTGTAATGTGACTGTTATAATGTATTACTATAGTGTAGAAGTATAGCTGTATAATGTATTGCTGTAATATATAAGTATTGTAGTAAATGTGTGTAATACAACAAGTTCAGAGGTAATTTTTTTCTCACCCCCAAACAAAAGGATTGGTTGACTTAGGATTTACCGTCATTCCCATTTCTTGATATCAAATACGGATCCCTTGAGGTCCACACTGTCACAGTAATGAAAGCTCAAGTCTGTTTGGGCAAAAATCTTCATGCACACATGCTTGCAATTGATCTTACATGAAAGGGAATCCTTCAGACTGGGAATATGAAAAGCCCAGTTATGACACTATTATGATGCTAGTCATATGGCATTTCCAGCTACAGTTTGGTTCCTGGGGGACCCTCTCTGCCAAACACCTCATTGGCACTTACAGAGACAAAGGAGTTTCCACGTAGCTGAAGGTTTAACTGTGTCCCTGGCAAAAGTGCTTAGTTTAATTCAGGGAGCCACATGTACAGGTACACGGATACTGTAGCAATTGAGGATTTTACCTAAACACTGGCCTTCCAACAGCCAGTAGCCTTCAGTGCAGGAACAGGTATAGCCCCCTTCAGTATTTATGCAGATCTGGGTGGGGTTACACTGGTGAGAATCTGAAGCACATTCATCCACATCTGCAACACAAATACAAAAGGAAAATGTTAGAAATAGCAACAACAAAAGATTGTTCATATTGTACAGTGTGTACACTGCCTCTGTGCAAGGAATCAGAGTTTGGAGGAGTAGAGAGAATGACTATTAGCTGAAGGAAAATCACAATAGTAAATGTCTGAGGGCAATGGGAATTGAGGATGCACATCAAATCTCTCACTTCTGCAGGTGACCCAGCATTTCAGTTTTTTTCCTCAAGGAAAGTCTCTCATTATCTCAAACTTTTGTAACTTCCACACTTGCTATGTCACTGAGCTGGGATTTCCATGCTATAGAGCAGTGTTCAGTCCTAGGGAGAGGCTGCTGAAAGGGTTGTGCAACCCCATTGAAAAGTAAGAGATGAAGAGGAGTTTGAGAGATGTACAAACACAACTCAGAGATATAAAAAACAATACTTCCTACCCCCACCAATGCAGACTATCTCACTGTAGTTTTTCAGACAGAAAGTTCAACCAAAAATCAACCTTTACCTGGCCAAAAAATGTATACTTCCCTGGAATCAATTTCCTGACAATAATACTATTTTCTTTTAATTTCCACCCCCCACCTTGCCATCTTTAGTGGGTTTAATGTATTTGGGTTTTTATTGCAATCCCTTAGGGTGTTTTTGTTGTGGGCTATTTTTTTTTTTTTTGCAAGGGAGGTGAATAGCATTCTTACATTTATATAAGCCAGGAGCCTGGAACCTAACTGATTAAAAATGCCTTTCAGAGTCAGAAATTCATTTTGAATCACGCCTTGCTCAATATCTTTCCTGATGTTTCAGGCATCAGGTTTGCCTCTAGATGTCAGAAATAGAAATGCCAAAAGATAAATTGTGTCATTTTCCCAGCCAACCTAAATGTTTATGTTTTATTTATTGATACCTAAACTCTTTTTCATTCCAGCATACTGTGCACTGGCCTTTGCTGAAGCACTATGTCACCCTAGCAATGCTACTCCCTTGATCCTCCCCTGATTCTTATTAACCCAGACTTTGTTAGGTCATGACTGAAAGTGTCTCACCAATGCCCTGGGCTGGAGCAGGCAGCAGAGGACAGGAATTCCATCTCTGTACCTGCCCCAAGGCAGCAAGCACAGCCAGTCAGCTGTACAATCCTAGCAGTCATGAAATAACTGATCCAGGCTACCACAGCAGCATATCTAACTTGCTCAGATCCATAAATAAATACATGCATATTGTACATATGGAGGGAGTCTAGGGTTCTTATCTTGCCAACATCTGTACCGGAGCAATTTATGGTGAGTCAAAGCTGGTAAGATAACAAGAGGGGCACAATTAGAGGTAATTAACTCTGTCAGAAGTCGGTTCCCATGTATTTATTGGCCAGATGAAGATTGGCAAAATGGTGGGGGAAGTGGGAAAAGGGTAAGATAACAAGTCTAGACTATATAGGTCCATAAATATGTTGTTCAGTTCAGCTATTGCTTCTGTGATTGAGCTAAAAAATTTGGATCCTCCCTTAATAGCATATCACACATAATTGGAAGTATCTGAACAGAGATTTTATCTGACCATAAATTTAATAACAATGACAATAATGTTTTGTAAATGAAAAAGCTTTGTATTTGTCATGCTTGCTTATTGTTTTAGGAGTGGTACCTTGGGATCTGGCCAATTCTGCTTTTTCTTAGTCTGGACTAAGCTTAAAAAGGAGAATTTCATTTTCCATGTTCCCTGCATCCAGTAATATTAATAGGTGAAGCAAAGTGAAAACTAAATGAGGGTCATGGTCTCACCACATATGGTAGCAAGACAGTTTGAAGACAACAGATCCTCCACTCTTTGGTGGGGCATTTTTCTTGCAGGGATACAACATCTTTAATTTAAAGCAACAGGTGGCTATGGGATTGGTTTTGTTCCCAAATCATCCTTGTAGCAGCTGCTTGAGCTCTACTCCAGAGAAGTAAAACGTTGATCCTCTACCATTTGCTTTATAATAATCAGATTTATTTGTTTACTCCCCATCTTCACCTTTTGTGGTGGTATTTGGAAGAATTTTTCCATTTGAACACAACATTTTTTGCAATGGAGGCCTCCTGTGGAGTTTCTGCCAGAAAACCTGATGATCCTGAAGTTGTCTGTGCAGAACACCTTGACTCCTTGCACTGAACAGTACCTTAGTGACTCCACTAAGGAAGCTTTATGCAATCAACAGGTGTAAACAGCTTTACTGGTAGCAGCAAATCTTTTTGGTTGGGCCTGAGGAAGCACACCCAGTTCTGTGTTTCATGTCTGGCATTCTCTAAGATTGCCCCTTACCATGAGGTGCCATTAAACTCTTACTGACACAGCCAATACAATCAAATAAAGTATTTTTGGCAAGCAGCCTTCACAGTTAAAACAGGTAATATAATCCCAGGCTGTCTGCCCTGGATCAATCCACATTATATGGGCTCACTGAGAGCAGATATTTGTGCATTGAAAAAACTATTGGTGCAACAGTTGGCCATACATTAGGTATCTTCTTGAAGGACATCAGACCTGGGAGACATAGGGTGTCTTGCCCATTTGCACAGTGCAGCATACAGTTAGAGCAGATGTGGTTGGTAAAGTCAAAACTAGACATTTGGCAGGGAAAACAACAACAGCAACAACAAAAAACCAACACCAAAAAAACCCCAAACGATCCCAGATTATTTCCACTGGGGAGAAAACTAGCCATAGAACTTCAAGAGATTGCCTGTAATGGATAGACATAGAAGTTATATCAAAACACTTCAAGGGCATTTTTGTTTGAATGGAAAATTGCAAGAGGTTGCAAATGGAACATGACAATCTATCAATGAGGTGTGAATAATAATTTCTTTGTCTGGTTGCACAGCTTATCTCTGTCCCATTTAAGCATAAATCTTAAGTATCTTCGTGCTCTAGGACTTCAAAGCCCATTTGTTCTGCCTCTGTGTAGGGTCATACACAATACCTGAGCAAGCTAATTGCACATGATGATAGATTTTCAATAGTTTTGTAGGTTCAAAGCAGATAAGACAAATTCAGAGAATAAAAAACTGTAAGGCCTACTCAATGCAAGGATAGCAGAAGTGGCTAAGAAATCCCTGAGGTGCATTTTCCTGAAGTTTGCAGGAGTATGTCTGACACAGCACAACTTATGTCACAGTCTTCACCATGGACAGAAATGCTGCAATGAATCTTCACCTGAGCCCCAAGGTAGAGTCTAATCAGATGGAGGTCAGAATTGCCATGAGGTGGACTGGGAAGGAAATACAAATTAGATCTGTCCTCAGTGAAGATAGATTAAAGTACCTGGTGGTTACTGTGCAGGACAGGGAGACAGCACAGATACACTGACCACACTGTAGCTCATGGGCTGAGAATTTATCTTTTGGGAACTCTTCCTTGCCTTTCATCTTCCATCACCCCACTTCCTGTTTGAAAAGCAGGGATTACAAAATGCATAAAAATCCATTATCTCTGCCATAGTCCAGTCTCCCTCGCTGTTTAGCACCTAAAACTCTTCAAGACAGAGCTTGCCCCGTTATGTACAAAACCTGTTCACAGAGAGTCTGTTTTTATTTGGTGCCTTCCAATCCTAATACAAATCAAACTGGAGACTACAAAACCCTGCAATATCCCACTTGGTGATAAATACCAGTGCCCCTGGATTTTAACGAGGAAATTCAAGATTAAGGAATTAAAGGACAAGCTTGTGACCATTTAACAAAACAGAAACAGGAGCAGGTGACAGACCTTTCTGTCTTGTAGTCTCTCATGTACAACCTGCCCCTATTATATGAACATTTCAATATACCACTTTTTCAGAAATTTTGTGCAGACTCTACACTGGCTAGTGAGATCTAAAATAAAAGATTAACCATCATTCTGAAAGCATTATGTTCTACTAGAGGACCTCAGAAGCATCAAAGTTTCTTTCAGCTAAATTCTATGGTACTCAGAATGTTGCTGTTCTACCCTAGTGTTGCATGGAACCTCAAAGATTCCAGCAGTTACTGAAGCAGGAAGAGAATTATTGATGTAGTCAATGGCAAGTTAAAAGAGTAATGTGGCTTTCATACCTCTTCTTACCCTGACAGACAGGACTGTGAGTGTTGCTGTGAAATCATGTATGAAAAAAGTGAGGATGTTAAAGGTTGTCATACCCAATAATTTTAAACAAATTCAGATTTTTCCAAATGAGTAGTGGCTCTGGATGACTCCTTTGAGAGAGCAGTTCAGCACTTTGTAAGCACATTAGAGAACCAAGGCAGGATAGATGGATTATTGTTCAGAACTTCCCTTGCCAAGGAATGCTTGGCCAAATCTGGTTCTAGTTCTTTCAGCTCTTGAGTATCCTGCTGTGTGCTATTAAATTAGTGGTCATCTATATTCTCTCACTCATTCTTCCAGTTGCTGTATTCACTTCTCTTATCCATCTTTCCAGTTGTTGTATTCACATTACTGCTCCCACAGCTAATTCCAAAGGCAGAAGTTTGGGCAGGACTCCAGACAAATTAAAATCTGACTTGAAGTGGGAACGATTTACTTTGTTAGTTCCCAGATGAATACTGAGAGCAACCACATGGCCTGTCCAGACCACTGCTCTCTGCCTCCTTAGAAATACCACCTACAATGAACAGAGGCTCGAGATTGAAAGATCTCTGGGTTACTGACAGAAGGAGAGAATAGGTAGATGGCATCTCCATATCCCTTTGTAAGGATACATGGGCTGAAAGAGCCAAAGCCTGAACACTCCAAAATGAACCACATCCCTCTCTCTTAGATCAGTGTGTCTGCCTTAAAAAATTATGGCTGTGGTGGTTTGGTTTAGCAGCTCTGGGGTGTGATGTTGTCTTTACTTGACATTTTGACAAGAGGTGAGGTGGCTGGGGCAATGGGATTTCATTTGGGGATTGCAAGGGTGGAGCAAGTTTTTTTAAAAATCTCTGGCTGCCTGCCTACCTTTTGTAGGATGTGATGTGCTGATGCTTTGTTTTTATTGGTACAAATTGTATTTTTAATGGATGGCAGGATGCCTGGTGACTGGATAGATATTATTTATAATGTCAAAATAAATATGTAAACTCATGGTGTTTAGCATGCAAATTACCGGCTTTGTGTTTTATTATCTGTAAAAGCTAATATTAATAGATATTAGTGGATTCTTTAGAATTTAGCCACATCATAGCACAATGAATAAAATTTTTAATTCACTGCTCATAAATTAAAAATAAATAATTTAAAAGCCATGCATGCACAAAAAAAATGGAGCAACATACTAATATAGAAAGGAAAGATAGATGTGAAACTGCAGCACAACACTACATCTCACCAGGGAGGCTAATTCTTATCAGGAGGTCTTTTTATGGCACTGACTCATGTTCACCAAGAATGCAGGACTGAGACCACTCTTATTTGTATTAATAATACTGCAAAAAAATCACAGCATAAAAAGAAAACCAACACTCTAGCCCTTTGAATGAAGACCAGATATATTCGGTACTTTTTAAACCAGAGACTAAGACTAGGAGTTCAATAATCTCAAGAGAGAATCATAAATGTGGAATTCTGAGGATCTGGTTTTGGCCCACTGTTTTCCACATTTGTGATAAAATGCAGAGGATCACAAACTGGTGCAGTAAAGAACTAAAATGTGAAATGAAGTCTTATGTGAAAGTATTTCCCTAGGTATGGTGGGCACATTTGAAAGTGCTTTTAAGACAGACAAATGCAAGGTCATATATCAAGAGTAAAAAATGTAGGTCAAAAAAAACCCTCTGGGGTTGTTACAGGTAATCACTTGAACATGAACTTTTCCTGACATCATGTTGCTGAAAAGACAAGCATTACCATGAGCACACTGAGTAGACACAGGAAATTGTTCTTACACTGTACATTGCATTAGTGCAACAATTACTGAAATACATTTCTGGCATCAACACTTTGAAAAATGATATTGCAGAGAGATACCAAGAGATTCCAAAGAATTATTCCAAGCCACAAAAATTTATCTTAGAGCAAGATAATGCTCCACTTAGTAATCTATTTAAGGAAAGGTTCAAGGTATATTTGTTTGTGATCTGTAAGCATCTTCATGGGAACTATGTTCTTATCTGAGATGGTCACTAAAGCAAAAGACAAAGAGATATAATTCAGTGTTTAGAAGACAAATTCAAAATAAAAATAAGACATGTGCTTTAGTGCTTCTGATTAAGCATCTGAAAAACATAATAAAACACATGCTAGAGGGTGCATGGAACCTCAAATTTTCCAGTAGTTACTGAAGCAGAAAGAGAATTATTGATGCAGTCAGTAGCAAATTGAAATAATTATCTGGCTTTTACACCTCTTCTTACCCTTACAGATAGTACTGTGAGTATTGCTGTGAAATTACTTATGAAAAAAACTAGGATGCTAAAGATGTTCCTGTCCTTTAGGGTCTTATACCTCAACAGTATTTATGCTTTCAAACAAGCTGCAGCAAAAAACTGTGTCTTCAAAACACCACGTGATTGGTAAAGTTCTATGTCCTGGGTCACAAAAAAGATAGATTATGTGGTCAAAATGGTGTCTTAAAGTATTCACTGAATAATCTAACACCTTTCAATGTTTAGTTATTTTTGTCTATATCCATAACCTGAGATTTTCTGTTTGCCTTACCTCATTTTCCATTTCCTAGGCCATTAAGAAATCTAACTGGGCCAGCAAAAGAATTGAAAATGAGAATAGGAATTTGAAAAGTTCTTCCAAATGATTTTTCCATTGCAAATATTCAAATGTATGTGTGTGCATTTTTTATTTTTTATTTGTAGTTTAATCAATAAAAATGGTTTTTAGTGAAAGAAATTGTACCTCTAACGCTTTTAGTAACTTCAGAAATATGTGGAAAACATAGAAAATGTTAATAACATTTTTTGTGGTAGAAGATGTTAAGTCATAAGCCTAAATATGTTGGGCATGCCAACCACCTTCCTTTCAGTACACACATAGTGATTGCTTCTTTGTGAAGGATGAACCAAGTAAAAGAGGAAGAATCCAAGTAATTACCACAGACAATTAATTGAATCAAAGACCCTCGAGAGGACTAAACTGAAGGTTAGATGATGTGGTCTTGCAGGAAGTTGTAGATTTTTCAGCAATCTAACTTTACAAGGTGGATAGCCAGGGAAAGAAGCCAGCAGACAACAGGAGAAGGAGCAGAGGTATTTAGGAACTGGGAGCACCTGCCCTCTGGAAGGTGTGGTTCAAAAGCTGTAAACAAAGACACTGCCTTTCTTCTGCTCAGAAAAAAAGAGGATTGTGCATAAACAGGACTTCATGCACTAAAGAATACAGAAGGAAACAAAGTCCTTAAGATCAACCCATCTCTTCAGAGACTTTTCAGAGCCTTTCAGGTAAGGAAAGATTTTCTTGACAAAAAGCTACTTTTAAAGGATAAAAAAATCTTGGTACTGATGAGCATGTGGTTAAATACCACAAGACAGAGTAAATGCACAGATTGGAAAGTTTACCACGGGAGTTCCATCCCAAGGAGATGATTTGCACCTGCCCCAACAGGAACAAGGAAGACTATTGTCCTTCAGTGCATCCAGGGGTGGTGAGTGGTGGGATCTGTGACTGCATTCATCCCTCCACAGGCATAGTCTGTGCTTGGGGCACTGTGAGCATCCCACTCCCCCATGGCAGCTCCTTTCCCAGCTGCTGACAGTGGGATAACAGCACTAGCAGAGAGCTGTCATGGAAGGATGTGGGCTTATCATCTCTGAGCTAGAACCATGCTCTTGGAGACCATTTAGAGACCAATTAGAAGTGAAACTTTGCTTGGACTCAGTGATGAAGGGGGAGGCCAACGTGGACAGAAGATTTCCAAGACAATATGCTTTTGGCAATGTGTGCTGTTTCGCAGATGGACTGTTACATTTTGTTCTCTTTGGAACATATTTAGCATGCATGACTTCCTTTCTTAAGTAATGAATTCTGATAATCATGCTACGAATTTCTGTGGGTCACAGTAGTAGCTAAGGCTGCTTTTCCCTCTTTTGGTCAGCTATTGACAGAAGTGGGTATGCTTTTGCCATCATGACTATTTGAGAGCCACTTGCACCATGGGGTTCAACAGAGCAGTACTGGAGATTAATTTGACAGTTGTGAGAGCACAGGTCTTGCAGACTGAAAAACATTTACTGTGGAAAATCTTCTTCCCCCTTTTACAAGAAGATGTGGGTGATTTTGGAGCCCTATGTCTTTATTTTATTCTGTCTGTCTTTTAGTCCCACTGTTTTACTGTCACAACCCCAGGAGCTAACCCGGCTCTTAAGATGCAATGATCTGGAAGAGAGGCTCAAAGCTGACACCTCGTTCCAGAATCTCTGTCTGCTCAAACACTAAAGCTCATTCAGTCATTTATGACCCTCAGGGCTCCATTTTAAAATAATACAAAGATTGGATGTCTGTTTTTTATAGGCATAATTGCAGGCCAGGACTAAACATCCGAGCTCAGTAACATGGGTATCAGGTCCAAGATTACTTGGAACAGAGCACTTTCCCCAGACTTCTCCCCCACTCCTTATTTGGACACTGAAAAATAATTTCCTCAGTAGTAGATTTTTACTCAGTGAAATCACATGTTTTCTCAAAACTTTTTTTTTTTCTCAAGATAATTACATTTGATAAGAAAAGGGAAGAAATAACAATGCCACATTCCTAAAGTGCAGACTGAAGCCAAATTCAAACTGCTGCTGTGTGGGGTCAGTGTTTTTTCCAAGGACAACTGACCCCGCTGAGCTTGGACACGATCCAAGATCAACTCCCTAAACACCTGTTTAATTGCATATTTCATTGTCTGAGGGCTGGCCATTGATTGCTGAATTAATTTTCTATCTGCATCCCATATGCATTAGGTTATTGGCTGATGGCTAAACAAGGATTAAAGTGAGTTTTTTCACACAGAGGGTCAGTCTGGAAATGGATACTAAATAAGTGTGAGGCATGAATCTGTAATTCTGCTCCCCCTGCCTGGTATGAAAATTGCTCAACATGTGTCACAGGTTCTAGGTCTCCTGCCAGTTATCCGAGCCTTTCCTTAGCAAGAGCACTTTTGACATTACTCAAAGATGATAAACAACAGCTAAACTGTGAAGGACTTTGCTCTTTGAGCACTGTTCTAGTCTTGCTTTTGTGGCTGACATTTACAGGACAGCCATGCAAAGTGCATAGCAGGGGGACTAAAGGGCCAGCAGCCTCTCCCCTCTCTGCTCAGACCTGTGCGTGGTTCATACACTTGGCATCACCTGCATGACCACAGATCCTCACTCCCACCAATTCCCAGGGCTCTCTGTTGGGACAAGATCACAGCCACTTGTGTGGACTATTCCTGTTGTCCCATGAGAGCTTTTTCACAAATGCACAGTCAGTATGCTGACTCTGGGATCAAAAAAAAGACAAGCTACTAATTTCAACCAAGAGCTTTACTAAAAGATGGAAACTCCATGGGCTGGAACATAACTGTATTCTCTTGATTCATGACTTCCTGCTGCAGATTCTGCACATGCATGACCAGTGCATGTGATTTGGGAATCTCACCTACTTCCCTGCTGCACTTAATCTATGTCAAATAGCTGCAGTATAACAGAGCAAGAGTGACCCAAGTACCCTGCAGAAGTGGGGTAGACATGTTGCCATTCCATTGATGACACTGAACCTGCTGAATTAGGAGGTACAAAGAAGTTTTTGCTCAACATGGTTTTATCTTCATCATCAGAAAATATATTTTCAGCTGAATAAATTGTTATTGTGGTTTCTCAAAATTATCTATTTTTTATGACCATATGCTACACTGTGATCTGCTGGCAGAGTGGTAAGAGGAGCCAGTGAGCTTTTATTAAGAATACTCTCAGCTGCTGGGAGGTTATCTAAGTAGCACTTTCTATTGCAATGGAAACAGAAAATGTGCAGTCAGAGCCAGAAAATGCATGCTCAGAAATAGAAAAAAGATTCTTACAATCATCAGTTTGCTGCATGATATGGAATAGTCTCATGCAAGAATCTCTAGAAAAGGCTTATAAAACTTTACAGAAGATGTGTAGAACTATTAATAGTGAAGAAATGAGTTTTCTATGGCTGAATTGTATATTTCCTCTGCATTACTGTGGGTTAGTTAAAAAAGACCCTGAAAGAAAGAATATATCAAAACTATAGGTGCTTAAAGCATTATTTATAAAGCTTTTAAACATGTTGGTCAAATGCTGTTGGCTTCTCCTCCAACAAATTCTTTCAAAGACTTTTCTGTTAGGGTACAGAACATGAGAAAACTAAAAGCAGAGAACTGCTATTCCCACTTTTGTTCCCTGGGGAGCTTTGAGAAATCTCAAGCACAAATAGTCCAGCCAGCTGGTTTAGCCAATTGGTGGTCAGTTTACATTTCCTCTAATAAGTGAACTTCTTGACCGTACATTTTAACTGAGTCATTAAGAGCTCCTTTTCCAAGTGTTTTGGCAGACTAGAGAGGTCTGGGATTGTGAATAAACCACAATAACTAGTAAAGAAGAGAACAGTCTGACTTTTAATATGGCAGAAGAAATTGATCCAAATGGATCCAGAAATTAAAGCCACAGTGAAAACAATGGGATACAAATATCCACCTGCAGGTTATAACAGAAACTTTTATTGGAAGGGCTGCTTCTTCCACTAAAATGCAGCCACTTTGGATGTGCAACACCAAGTGTGTTGTGCAATCAACTGAAAAAACAAGTGAGATTCTAGGTGAGCAATATGTACATACCCATAGAGAAAATTCAGTATGAATGCTGTAGTTACTCTGACTTGAAATCATCAACTTATATGAAAAGAAGACAACAAGGGATCTCTGTCATGACATATCATGATAGAGATCCCTTGTATGGGATTTGTCACTAACTGATCTCTCACAAAAGCTTCAGCAATAATCACCAGCTGAAGCAATAATCACCAGCATCTCATTCAGTAAAGCACTGGATTCAAAACAACTCGGCTTGAGCACACAAGGAAGCACCAGCTGGAGGTGGCATGGCTGTAGATTGCCTCATGTTGCTTGAAGCTACATGAGTCAAGCACACATATAATGGGTACTTTGACTTTCTCCAAGAGGCTAACACCTTACTCCCTTAACATAGCCATTAAACCAGGGAAAAGAGCCTGGCTTGCAGAATGTGTGTCTCAAAGTTCCTACAGTGAAGTATTTTCTCAGTTTTTCAGTGAAATGAATCTTCAGTTTCACAGAGAGAAAATTCGGTCAAGACCATCCAGATGAAGACTTCAGTTTTATGCCAGGATCAATACAGAGGAAGAAGAACTGCCCTTATCTCAATTGATTTATTGTTTGACAGGTGGAGGACAGGACTCCTGCAAATGTTAGGTAACTTTTTTTAGAAATTTTCTTTGATGCAGTTGTAGCCTCACATCTTGTCCTGCTTGTAAATTTTGCAACCATCTAGAACCTGGTCATGGTCCTGCTCAAAACTGGCAGTTCTTGGGGCAAAACAAAACACAACTTTCTGCCTCTAAAGGCTCAGCACATCTCCTTTGAGATCTTGCTATATCAGAATTTCCCAAATCTAGAAATTTTCTGTCTTAATTTAGGCCCTACAGGTAACCAAAAGGGGCTACTGAGAGAGAGAGAGAGAGAGAGAGACTGAAAAAGCCCTCTGAGATGAAACACCTCTTTTTCTAGGGAGCCATGAACTGAGAGTAAGGAGAGCAGGAAAACTGCCGGTAGACATCCACATCACACACTAATTGGAACAAAGTAAACCTCCCATATCCACACAGTTTTCATTTATCCAGGACAGTTTGCAACTCGGTTGGCTGGCGGTAGCTTTTGGAAAATTGCAAGAAAATGTGGTTCAAGCATTATAAAGCAGTGAATGCCAAATCTGAGTTAAAGCCAGTTATTTGAGCAGGGCTTATAGGCATTTTCCAATGATCACCACCACTGAAATAAATAAATAGATGTCTTGCTGTGTATACACTCAGGGGGGAATGTAGCCCAAAATTCATAGCTCTTTGCTATTAAGAGTAATGAGGACACAGCTGTCTGAGTCTGGAAGCCAGTATTTGCAGAGATTTTTCTTCTCCACTGGCTTTATTCCACTACCCATTCTTTGCTTATAAAAGAGCCCCAAATGTCCTAACATTTATACAAGAATTACCTTAGCTTTGTGGCACTTTTGAGATTGTTATAAAACATGCTGACACATGGACAGATTTGAAACTCAGATGAAATATGAAAAACAATTTTCTCCCCTGATAAGGTCCCCAGTGCCCTCGGTGCCAAGGATAACACTCTCTTTAGTCAATCATGACAGCTTCTGGAGCAGTTGGCAGGAGTTGCTGCTGTGGGCAGGGATCTGAAGGTCTCCCTTCTTAAAAAGGACCTCCAATTCTCATTGCAGACCCTGGGGTTGTGATGTAAATTTTGAGTCACACTTAACTGGTCAGCTCTGCAGAGTCTGCACCCCACTCCATTCAAAGATCTGACAGCACTTTAAAATCAGTGCTAAAACTCATAATCCATGTGACAAAGAGAATATCACTTTCATTTTATGGGAGCCTTCGATATATTAAAGGCTCGAACCAGTATCAGACACAGGCTACTGCACTTCAGGCACTGCAGTTTCAGAGCCATGGCACAAGGCATGTTGAAGTTGGCTTCTGTAAATCATCTGGTCTCAGCCTCCACTCAAAGAAGGGACAATTCAGTCAGGCTGCTCAGAGCCTTTTCCAGTTGAGGTTTGAATTTCTCCAAGGGTACAACCTTTAGCTACAAAGTTTTTGAACATCTTTTCCAGTGTTTGACCACCTCACTGCGATAAAATTTCTCCTGATAGCTAAGAACTTCCCATGTTGCAACTTTTGCTCATTCCTGTCCACATCATCTCTGAGATGGATCTGGCTTCATCTTCTCTACGCACTGACATTAGACAGTGGAAGGCAGCAAGCAGCTCCCTCATAAGCCTTATGTCCTCAAGGCAGGTTAAGTCCAGTTCTCTCAACTCGCCTTGTATGACATGTACTGCCACCCTCTAACCACCACAGTGGTCCTTTGCTGCATATCTTCAGTGTCCCCAGGCCTTTTTTATGCCAGGAAATCAGAATGGTTGGGAGATTGGGTGCCTGTAAAGGCAGAAATTGACTGCACTTTGAATTCTCCTCTGAAAATAGTTAAAAGAAAATAATTAAAATGTGAATCTCTGCTTAATTTAGTAGCAGCTGTTGAGGTTGGTGAACCATTTCATTGGATGCTGAACAAACAGAACCAGACTGCACTACTCACACACACAGACCTGCACACATTTGTCCTCAGATCTCTGAGGTAAGCCAACCTTCCTTATACCAGAACTCAGAAATTCCTGACTAGTGCTACAAGCTGACAGGACTGGCCACATGAGCAGTGTCACAGGCAGTCCCACCAGCTCTCACATTATCCATGAAAGCTCAGAAAGACATGTTCACACTGAGCATTCCCAAGCCAAACAGTTCATTTTCAAGTGGCCTGGCCTGAAAAAAACCCTATGTTCTCTTTGGGTAATTAAAAAAAATGAAAAGTAAATAAATAAACAAACAGAAGAGACAATGTTCCCAACCAGCAGGAACACTTAATCTCTGTGATTATTCCTGGACCAAACTCCTGCTTTTACTCTCTAGAAGGTACATCCTGGTGAATTTTCCATCATGTGGGCCTGCTGTAGTGGAAAGTTAATTTACATTTTTTTCTTTATAGTATTCTTTTATTAACCCTTATTCCCTCAAGGTCTCAGGTCATACTGAGTCACACAAGGGAGCAGTTCCATTTTAAAAGGCACAGTCTCCAGGACAGAAGCAGGCCTAGAAAATTCTTAGCATAATTAGCATTCTACAATTCATGGTCTTGCTAATCATCTCCAATCAGATACTGCAGACAGTGCTTAGTTTAGCATTTCATGTCCCTCCCCAGGTCAAAGGGAATGAACCATGGATGGATCATGCATTTATGAAACAGTTTCATGTCCCAATTCTCTAGATGTCAGCTTGTGATTTTTGTGGAGCAGAATATGATAGTATTTTGTATCTTTAGATGATTAATTTACCAGCTCCAGAATGCATGTGACTTGCTGGGCCATTAATGGATATACTGCAAATTGTCAGCCACTCATTATCTTTAGAGGCATTCTCTAGTCTGTATAGGACACACTATGCCATGGTTCTCTGGACTCAAATCTATATGTGGGCTTATTGCCTGAGAAACATGGGGATAAACTTTTTATTTCTTTCCATTAAATTCATGGGCAGTGTTTGAAGTCTTATGTGCAACCCTGTAAAGTTCTCTTATACCACTTTTCATTTATGACTAATAACACCCCTTGAAAATGTTAACGAGAAAAAATTTTGTCCCAAAATGCAATTTACCACGTGAAAAACACAATACAGGTTTTACAGAACTGTATCTTCAAACAGCACTGATTCTGTGGAGAAAAACACCTCCTTTCTAAAGCTGGCATGCTACAGTCTTTTGGGATGACTGCATGAAATCAACTGATAGCTGTCAATGCACAGGTCTGGGCTATTCCATCACAAAGTCAGTCCTGCTTTTAATTAAAATAATTTCAATCTGCTTCTGAAATAAAGCTCCAGATGCAGTGCTTAGTGAATTGCTGGCAATGAGTGTTGTATATATTGCTGCAGTCTACCTCTGAAGAACAGGAGCCTGATCCAAGGCTGCCCCAGCCTATGCTGGGTTTGGGATTCCCCACAGGGTTTGCAATAGCAGGAAATTAGCAGCATGCTATGGCTTTCAGATCACATCTCCTCTCCCTGGCCTGGTTCCTGCTCCAGGATTAAGGAGTGGCAGTCTGGCAAACAGACTGTGCTCTGCTCCAAGATTCCTCCTTGGAAAGGGGATGTCAGGCTACCCGTGCAAGCTATTGCAGCTCTGCATTGCTAAGCCACAGTGACAGAAATGTTGTTTAGTAGGTGGAGGCTCTAACCCATGCTATGAGCTTTTCTCTGCAGAGTTAGATAAAGCATATGGGGACTTTTTTTGTGCCTCTGTGCACACTGAAAGCTGGAAATATATCAAAGGACTCAAAAGTACAGCAAACCACACCTGACAATATTTATTGCATCTCCAACTTGAGTGAGACTCTTTCTTGCTAAAAATTGTTCCAGGCAGCTTTTAAATGATTCTACTGTTACATTTTGTACTATTCCTCCACTACAACGTACCTAGTGTGTTCTTGTATAACCTGATACACTGCAGTGCCATAAAGGGCTTTATTATGTTCTGTCTAAAAGTAATTTTCCTTCCTTTCAGCAAATTTTACCCTATTCAGCAATAATCATTCTTTTGTACCACCCACCATACAAACTTCTACTTCTGTCATTTACAATTCCAATTACTGCCATCTTACGCTACGTTTTACAATCCACTTTACCAGTTCAATCAAAGTCAGCCTCAGTAATGGCCTCAACTTGCTGCTGCTCTATACTGACATTTCCATAAACTTGTCTACATTTTTCTGGTAGTAAAGTACTTACACCTAATGGCAGTAGTTTGGAGCCATTCTCAACAGAACATTCTGAAGTACTATTTGCTCTCTGCTCTGGAATGAGAAGTCTTAGTAACACTGCCAAAACTGCCTAGTGCTACGCTGCTCTTGATATCACTGCCTTCTACCTATCATCTTCCACCAGATGACCCTGTGTTAGGTTATCTTTTCACCTACTGCTGGGTTCCAGTCCCTTAATTTCCTGATCACAGTTTTAGCTTTCCTAGACTTCTGTGAATTACTGTTTATAATTTTAGCTTTCCTAGACTTCTGTGAATTACTGTTTATACAATCTTCCCATTCAGTGTTACCTACAGATATGTTGGTTGTACCACAAAGCCAATTAATGCTTTTAATCCAACCAGCAATTTACTGACTCACAAGTTAATGCTTCAAGAATTTTACTTAAAAAAAAAAAGTAAAACCAAGCGCAAAATGTTATAAAAAAGCAGATGTTAAATTTTTTTGTGGAAAAAAACAAAAGGAAATCCAAAACAAACAACACAGTCTCAGGCCAAGCAGTAGATTGTGGATTCCTTCAGACCCTGCAAGTTTATGGTGCATTCCTCTCCCTCTTCTCCTAGACTCTCCCTTTTTAACTGAAGCACTTTTATTTTCAATATCTGAATGCTCCATGAATACAAACAGATTTATTCTCACTCTAGTAGCATGTTACTGACATATGGCTAATACATAGAAAAACCAAGAAAAATTTCCAGATGGACTTATGAGTTTGTATGTTCAAACTTGCAGATGCCCAAGAGAAGACACCATTCTCACCCCAACTTTCAGTAAATGCTATAGGTCTCTTCCTGAAAACCCAGACCCCTCAAGGGTTTCCAGATGATTGCTTGGATATTGAGATTCCTCAGAGAAGTAGTGAGTTCTAGAAGCAATATTGAGCAAAGAGGTCTGAGGCAGTACTGTCAGCCCATGACAAAGGCTGCAGACCAGACTAATGGGCATTTCTACACTAAACTCCCATGGAAGATGCAGGTCAGTGAGAGCAGGGAACTTCACCAAGCTTCGGGGACCTGGGCCTGCATTTCAGCTGTCCTGACACCTAAACTGCTGCCTATCATCTGCACCATCCTTCTCCTCATACTGCAATGTGCTCTTATACCACAGAGCACCTGCAACCATGAGCCACAGCTGAAAGAAGAGAAGGTTTTGCTGGTGTTAAAAATGGAGATGGATTTCAGCACATCTTGTCATCCCCAAGGGGCAGAACATCCCAGAAAAGAGGCAGAATGGTTTAAAAACTGCCCTGAACTGGGCTGGTTGTAACTCACATTTATCTTCTAGCAGCTTTTATTTTCTTTGAAAAATTCCCTCATGTCATTGAGGTAGTAAAATGGGAAGGCAGAGAACTGGCAGATTAAGGGGTCAGAGCATGTTAAACTCCATGCAACATCTTACTCCAGGCAGCTCTTCTATTTCTGTGTGGCAGCTCTGTCATGGGTCTGGTGTTTTAAGGACAGGACAAAGGAACAGTGCCAGCACATTATCACTTTTTATATAGTCTGGCAAAACATATGGTCCATTTGGCTGATTTATACTGGCAAAGACGAGAATTCATATTTTCTATATATTTTGGCTTAACATCTATATTGTGACATATAACCATGGCCAATTTCAGGCTGGAACCAAATGAAAAGAAACAAGACTGACCCAAAACATATAAGGGAGAGGCCAAGAAAAACAGTGACTTTTAAGTCATTGAGAACACTGCCATCTCTAGGCATTGTGGGTGATGCAAATATATGCAAAAATTGACATAGGCTAGAGTAGAGTGCTGGTGCTATGAAGGGCACTGGAATAAATCAGCCTTCCATGTGAGGAGAGTCTATCACACACTGAACTCTGCACATTATGCCTCAGGAAGGTAGAGAAAGTGTCACTCATAGGAAAATGAGAGAAAAACAAGCCAAAGAGCTGACAGACTGCAGCAGGGTACTTATGATACCTGTCAGTTTCCCAGCACTGTTAAGTGACTTGATTTTCTTTTCCGCCCTGGAATGGCCTGGTTGGTGGGACTGTCTTGCATGACAGCTATTCCATAAAGGAAAGCTCATGAAATCTACCCCAGAGCAGACAGAGCTAATCTGTACATAGTGGCCTTAACTGATTTGGCACTGCTGAAATCCCTGGAAGTAAGACATAATAAAGGCAAGGCGGCAACAAAGCCCCACGTATCAAACCAGGGCTGGCAGGGAGTCTAAGGAATCACTCTGAGATTAATGGCAGGGGTGTGAGCCCTGCCCTGGCAGCACATGCCAGAGGATATGGCAGGCTGGGCATGATTACTGCTCCTCTGAATTGAGTCAGATGGAACCTCCTGCCAGCCCACTCTGGGTGACAGCTGAAGTCTGTGTATTGCTTGGCTCAGAGCCCAGTGAGCAATAACCCCCATTCAGAGACCAAGCATAACGGAGGCCATTAGCCCAGAGTATCTGTTGAACTTCTCCTTGCATAGCCTTTCCCCCTGTAGTCTACAGGTCTCAAGGGAGATGAGATTCCTGGGTTCTTGCCACTTTGTATTCCAAAGTATCATACAGTTCCAAGAAAGAGGGAAAATTGAAACACATCATGAGATAGAGAAGTCACAGTCTAGAAAAATTTCAACCTTCCTGTGTCTGGACTGTACCCTGCACATCTAACAAGATATGGACACTGTCTCTTCTGTGCTTATGCCCCTTCTCTGCACACAAACTCATTATGTTATAACATGACCAGTTCTCATCCAGCTGTTCCCTCAGTATGTCACTGTGCTTCCCTCCTGGCTCACAGCTCAGTAAAAAAGAAACTAGAAAACTTTCAATCACTCCCAAATAGCAGATGCACACTTCCACAGACAGAATCAGTTTAACTCAAGGTAAAGTTGAAACCAAATTCAAACACTCCCTGTGGTCACAATTTTTAATCATAAGATGATGATCTGACCACCTGTCTATCTTGAACTTGAAATGTCAAGGAATATGCCACAAAATCTAGGAAATCCTTATTGTGATATCAATATTTTAGTAGGAGAAAAATATGTCAGGTAGGTACCTGTCTGCCTGACCATAAGATACTTAAGGTTAGGTTCAAGACAGCTCAACTTAAACCTAATAAATTCACTACAAGAACTTCTGCTTTAAGAGCTTCACCAAAGTCAATAGGGACTGTAATCATGGATCTAAGTGATATTGCCCCCAGTTGCTGTCCAGCTACCTACCCAGTGTGACTGTAGTGCATTCAAGTTCAGTTGTGGCTATACTGTAGTTGTATTTATTCTGTTTTCACTTTTCACATCATCACACATAAATACAGTCAGTGAGTGGTGCTTGAAGGGCACCGACATGCAGAATGGTGGGCTTGCTCCTACTGTTACCCTTTGGATACTCAGGAGCCTGCTAGTTTTCATTCCAGTGAAGAGTGCCCGTTTGCTTAATAACATGCCAGCATTATTGGCTTGCATGTTATATTTCTTGGTTCAATTCTACCCATTCCTTTGTTAGTAGTAGAAGTTTCATGAATAAATGAAGCACTTGCCTGTGCTTTAACCACCAGACTCTGTTCCTCCCACACTGCACTTAGGGAGGAATGAAAGCAGGAGCAAGCCAAGCCACAGAAGGTTCAGTTTACCATGCTACAGATCGATATGTACAGCAGCTTTTTCTATCAAGCTGACTTCTCTACTACAAATGGATTTACTTCAGTGAAGAACAGCATTTTGACCCTCATTCCCCACGGTAAGCTGGACAGGATACCTTTACTGATGGTCATATTTCTGTAGGAATGACTGTACTGATGGACCCTACTGTAGCGGCTGGATGAGTCTTGCCTTTCCTCAGCCCCTGCCCATTCTCTGTGCTGGTGCAATGGTTTCCGGAGGGAGGGAGGGAGGGAGGGAGGGAGGAGCTCTGACAGTTTTCAGATGTACCTTTTAACCTGTGATTATTTTATAGTTAACTCCTGATTACCTTTATGAAGGTTGTTAGGATTGTGAATAGATCAGACCATCAGATCAGAAGCACAGAAGATGGATCTAAAAGATTTATAGTTATGTTTGTCTGGAGCTGTATAATATGGGTTTATCCAATGGGACAGGATTATGTGAAGTTTATCTGTACTCCAAGATGTGAATGATCCTTCTTTCATTACTCTCCTGACACATGGTCTTGAACCTTAATGTACATAGTTTGTATTTTCCACGTTTATTTTACCTAGCTTGTCTAGTCTCATTACATTAAAAAATCAAGGGGAAACCATCTTGAGTTGTGCTAAAACAGGAAACAAACACGGCATAAGAAGAAGATGATTGAAAAACTCTAGGATCAAATAGCTGCTGAAAGCTTCTGTAACTCAGATATTCCTTGAATGAAATTGGAGATACAGGTAAAGGTCTTGGACTTCCCCTCTTCTCTGATCTATGCAGAAACATAGACAAAAGTGGCCCCTGAATTCCAGCCAGGTTAGTGCACTGGTGTTGTGGCTTAGGGATGGTACTTTCCAATTTAGTACTGCCACTAAAAAACCACAAGCTGCTCTCCCTCCCCCTCTCTTACTGGAGGCCCAAAAGGCATCACAGGTTGAGATAAGAACAATACACTGGAAACAGCAATGAGATAAGAAAATGAACAATAACAGCAACAATATTAATGACAAAAGTGCAGAAGAGAGTGATTCACACACAAAAATGCTCATTGCAGCCTGGACAATAAACAACGCTGAATGAATTTTCTCAGCTGGAAGGAACCCCTTCTTCCTGGAAGAAGACACAGTCCCTTTGCCTGCCCCCAGCAATGACATGAGGGGGTACAGAATAACCTCTGGGTCCTGACCATGCCCCCTCTGGCTACTGCAAAAAATGAACCCTGTCCTGGCTGGAACCAGGACAGCTGGGGATGTAACTGAGTGCCACATGTATCATCTTGAGCTTCACTGCTGTAGAATTATTAAACTGGACCTTTTTCTCCTGTCTGTATATCTTTACATGATATTTCCCTGGAAGTCACCTCCACGCCTATCATCCCCTTGTGAAATTAATCTTGGTATCATCCTGAAAAGGAATATTATTTCACTTTAGCCCCAAAATATCCAGTACAAAATCACAGAATCACAGAATCATTCGGACTGGAAAGGATCTCTGAGACCATTGAGTCCAACCCTTGACTATGTTGTCCCCTAGACCACAGTACTGAGTTCAGGTGTTTCTTGAACCCTTCCAGGGGTGGTGACTCCAGGAATGGCATGCTTTATGGCAAAGCCAGGAACTGAACACAGACTCCTCCAACCCAAGCCTTAGCCACCAGCTATAAACTCCTGAGATGCTTGAGAGGAAACTTTTCCATTGCTATGGCAGCATGAGGTCTCAATTCACATTTCCTCCTACAAAGCCCATCAGAAAACCATACTACAAGTAAAAGCTACACATCATGGCCCTTAATTTCATCAGGAACTGTCAACAATTGCCTATACTTTCAGAAGTCTGAGCTCAGCCTCTCACAGAATCTTTTCTCATGTAATCTTTCCTTCTTTTTCTGGTTAATTTGGACAGGATGGCAATCATTTCCTAACAGGGATCATGCATAACCTTCAGGAACTGGCCCTCTGGAGCAGCAAAAGAGATTGTCTCACAGACCAACAGGAAAAGGGAAAGACACAGAGCTGACCCAAATAGGGTTAAAAAGGAAAAGGCAGGAGTGGATTCCATTGTTATTTACTTTATACAAACCCCAGTGAGGAATAATCTCCTTGCTGCATTTCCCTACTTTTCTTCCTCCTGTTTCTATATGCACAGAGAGGTCACTAGGAAACTCATTAGGAGGAGGCAGCCTGGCTTGATGGCTAAGGCATTGGATAAGGAACTCTGGGCTCTATCCCAGCACAGCCATGAGCCTGATGCAAGACCTGGGCACCTTCTTTCAGTTCTCTGTCTCTCTATTTCCCTCCCTTTTCTCCACATAGGAACATCTGGTTCCTTCATTTTGCTTGAAAACTCATCTAGACATAGGCTGCTCTTAATGAGGTTGGGCACAAGGCAGGGCAGTACAATTGCAGGCTTGGATGTGGGGTTTAGGTATGCTTGCAATATAAAGATAATGATCTAAAACCCATCTGTGCAAAGGTAATCTTTTGAAGGAAGGAGTTTCACTCCACAAATGTAGGACTGGGGACCCATAGGTGGGGAATGTAGGAGGTCCTGCCAATCTCTGAGAAACAAGGAAAGCTGAAGCAACGACTACTGCACAAATGGGGCATGAAAAATAATTCTCTCTTGCACTCGGAGACAACATCCTTCCATTTCCTTCTTCCTTTTACCTTTTGCTTTAAAAATAACAATCATGGGGGGTTTTTTGGTTGGGGGTTTTTTTGGTTGTTTTGTTTTGGTTTGGTTTGTTTTGGTTTGGTTTGGTTTTGGGTTGTTTTTTTTTTTTTTTAATTACCTCCTCTGCCCTCCTCCCTTCCCTCTGTATCTAGTCATACTCATCTGACCTTATGCTCATACTTTTCCTAGCATTTGCCTCTCTATCTTTGAGGTCTGCTTTCTCTGAACTCTCTATTCAACCCTCTCCAACCCCATAATCTCCTCACATTGTGAGTTTGCATTAATTGGAGAGAAAGCAATAATAAGAGCCCACCCAGTACAGTTCTTTCCACAATGCCCAGAAGGATCTGTGTTTGAGGCATGTTTTGAAGATCATTGTAAATCAGGAAACAGCAAGGTGGAGTGAAAGGAAACTGGAAAGAGCTCTCAGCTTACGAATGTACAAAGCAAGAACACAGGCCCTCACTCCAGTAATCTGGAGCCAACAGTTACTAGACTAAGTTCCTTGTGCAAAAAGTCATTATTATGACTAACCCATTCTGTATTTATAGAGAAGCAATGTTAGAAGACAAACAGTTCAAACAGTGCTCTTGCACTAGATGTTCTTTGCTTTTTTCTGTATGTGGTCTTTTATTCCAACATTAATTGTGGTTATAAATCATTCCCAACCTGTTTTGGAATGATTTCCAAAAAACTCTATGCTGTTGAAAACACAGACCACTTACATATACAAAATATAAAGCACTCAGCAACTCCAGGGGTAAAAAATACCACATATTAGGAATCAAACCCACAGAAGACTTAAGCAGTAATTATCATTAGAACATTTCTCTGTCTGCTACCACAAATGGCTACAGGTACTTCTGCAGAACACAGAAGACATTGGACTGGGCAAAGCCATCACAGACAGGTGTCTTTGAGAGGCACTTGAGCCAGGAAAAGATTTGTTTTCATAAAGGAGAAGATCTGGAGATGAAAGAATTTTGGCAAAACTGAGTGGTGACCAGGATAGGGAAGCATTGTGGACACTTAACCACTGTCTGTGACCATCCAGGCCAGAAAGGATGAGGCCAAAAAGCTTGAAAGGGAGAAGAATGGATTATATCTCTTTTTTTGCTGCATGGAAATGTATCAGCCCCACGAGGGAGAATGTTATGTGAACAGCTAGGGGTGCACATTTCCTTGAGAGCCAAGGAATGTGGGGCCTTGGCAGTCAGGCCAGGTGCCAGACTGGGACAGAGCAACCTTCTTGCAGCCTCCCTACATTTTGTATAGTGGTAGGAAAAAAAAAATAGAAAGAGCTTGTTAAAACTCACACAACTTTCAGATCAAATTTTTGTCCTGCTTCACTTTGGAAGTCTCTTGAACAACCTCAGTGCTTCAAAGCTGAGGCTATAAATCTCCCAATCTCCCAGAAAATGCTCCTGTATTTAATAAGCTGTTTTGACTGACATTCAAAGTGAAAGTAAAGATTTCTGCTGTCCTAGCAGTAGAAAATGTGACCCTGATCTGTAACCCCATATCTGACCAGACAAAAATGTGTACTCTGTTAAAATCTGCAGAGTGCTCAGACACATTGGCATGAGAATAGCTCTGGTTCCCCTGCAGTCAATAGCAGAAAATCTCATTATCTCTGATGGAAATACCTTTGACTAATTTTATTTGGAAAAGAAGGTGCTAGAGGATTGTGTCTGAACACCAACATAACAAACCTCTTACATAGTGGCTCAGCTACTGAGCAAAATTACTTCTAGCTCATTCTTTTCAACCATTCCATCACACAATTAGCCCTTGGAGTGCTTTGTATCCTAAGAACATGCTGAATATGGACAAGGAGGTAAGCACAGAGCAACTGGAATACCATTAACATGAGTGATGCTTATAATTGGCTTATGGATGCCATGATCCTGTCGGTCAGACTTTCTTGAATGACCTGGTAAAATTTTGGTTGCTCCTGAGGACTCTGTCAAGGTTCCCTGATGTCTTGCCTCCAAGGACTTCAAGAATGGCACTACACATAACCTTGTTAACTGCTCCAGGAATCTTGGAAACATCAGTCTTGGGATCAGGCCTTTCTACCATCACCACAGTGAGACCTGCTCCAAATCACTCCCTTTGGTGGCCACACTTTCCATCCTGGGGCACACAGATACAAAACACACACAGATACAACAATAAATACTGGATCAAGATAGTGAATATTTCCAGAGAATTTCACTAAATAAAAAATAAATAAAATCTAACCCAGCAGAGACCCCTGACAGGTCTCGTTCTCTTTTAGTTTTGTTTTTCTTCCTTTGTCACATCATCTACCCAAATTCAAACCTGATGTAGACTTACAAAAACTACTCCCAGCTTGCTGTGGTGCTCAAATGGCAGCCTGTCCTTTCCCATGCATTCTCATTAATGTCTCCCATCACCAAACTTTCTTTACAATTAAATCCCAAATATTTGAAAGTAAAAATGACTGAAGTGAACAGCCTGACTGAAAAAAGTATAAGTTCTCCCATCTCTGCTAGCATAAATAGGAACATACGTGCCCTTTGGAGGCTGGAAAGTTCACTGTAAAAGTTCCCTAAATCTTCCTGTTTTGATTATTCTGGTTTGCATGGAGCAGACCAGACAGTATAATTCAGAGGTTTCATTTCCACTTTCATTTCAGCACTTCTTTTCTACTAACTACCCCATTTCCTGAATCATCTAAAGCAAAGTGAGCAAAATGAAAATGCTCCTGGAAATCTACAAATCAGTAGATAAAATAACAGGTTGATCAATTTACTAAGATGAAATGGACCAAAGGCTATTTTTAAAGAATCAGATAGCAAAAATGCTTACTTTTACATCAAACTCTTCAGTGATCCCAGGATTTAAGAACTCTTAAAAAACCCCAGAGTTTATGATTTTTTTTTTTTAAATTTTCCAGTTGATATTACTGTGAGTGCTGGTTATAAAATATGTTTTTCCCACCTTGGAAAGGACAATGATTCAAATATAAAAAATGTGTCCCAAATGTTAGCTGAATTTAACTTTAGACTTTCAAAGCTCCTGTGAAGTTCTTGTGGTCTCCTCAGTAGGGAAACAAAGAAAGTGCATCATCTGCAACCAAGTCCTTCCAGAAATTTCAGACAATAGGGCAGAATAAGCCCAACAGACAAGTCAGTTTTAGCTCTTGTGTTTTTCTGCAGCAGTTTTGAAGTGCTGTTCCTTAGTCTAAAGAGAGGCAAAATTCTCTGTTGAAAGATCATGGCTTCTCTGGTTTAGGCTTTTTTTTTTTTCTTGTCATAGACCAGCTCACATACAGCCAAGAGAGGAATGAAGTTTCCCCAGGCCCCACCTAACACTTCAAATGGAGGGCCACTTTCTCATGGACAGGATCATAAGCATAAAAGGCATTCTTTTGATGCACTGACAAATCACCTGCCATCAGATGGGTGTTTATCTCATAAAAACATTACTTCTTTCATGAAAAATGGCTTTCCTGCTTAAATAATAGGACTGAGTCATATCTTAGTGTGGAGGGATAGAATGTAAGAAAATAAAGATAGTGCAGAAGGTAATCTCACACCTGAGGAGTTGCAGCTGTACTAATCACCAAAGATTAGGAACAGACCTGCCCTTAATAGGCCACAGCTGTGTCCAATAAGAAGACGAGTGCTACAAAAGAGTGGGTTAGCTGGGTGAGGAGAGAGATGGAGTTTGTTGATTCTGCTGTGAAGAGCTGTGCATGAGAAATTACTGAGAAGGTATGGAACTTTTGAAATAAGATGGCAACATCTTAGTTCGCATGGAATAATGGTATGAAATGTACAGCTTGTATCCTTAAAAAAAATTTGACTTCAAAATACTTGACTGCTGCATTAGCTGCGGGACAATTGTTTCTGCAATGTCAGACAAGCTTTAGCATAAATGGAAATCTAGAAGAAGGATTTGCAGTGCTTACCAGCACACTGGTTGTTTTCATCCAGCTGGAAGCCGAAGCGGCAGATGAGGTGCCGGGTGGCAGTGGGGTAGTTGGGGACGGGGCCGGGGGCTGGGGGCGGTGGGTACACGTTGGAGTAGGGGCTCAGGTAGGGCGAGCGGTACACGGGGTTTGTGCGGGGCACGCACAGATAGCCCCCGTTCTGGTTCACACACACCATGTCTCCTCTGCAGGCCTCAGGAATGGTTCGACATTCATCAATATCTGCAATGAAATTGCAAAAGTTTAGAGAGTGATTGTTCCTTAATGGGACCTACCAAAAAATAGTTCATGTGTTTTTTGCATAACATTGCAAAAAAAAAAAATTATATTCTCCATCAAATGGCCAACCCTTCCTTGTGGAGCCTCACTTTGAAGTTAGATCGTACTAAAACAGAAAACATCTCTTATGTTCAATGTATCCTGTGATCTACTCATACTATTACAGTAGTAAAACTACTCTAGAGTACTCATACTATATCCTCTAATACTATGAGTACTATATCCTCTAATACTCATAGTATTAGAGGATATAATATGATGTATATTATCCCTCTATCCTCTAATACTATGAGTACTCTAGAGGGAGAGGACAAGGCCTGCTTTGCTGTTCCATAGAAGTTTAGTTTAAACACTGATTTACGCATGGTTGCAGCATGCTACTGCCTGTTCCTGCTGGAGGGTCTGTCCAAACCACAACATGCAGATCAGGATTTCAGAAAGTGATGGTTTGGTCTGCCCAGCTGTGAAATTTGGATCCTGCTTTGGAAGTCTCAAGTTCCCTCCCTCCGAGTTAGGGATGTTCGGATCTGGGGACACAGTTCAGGCCTCTTTCTTGCTTTGGTTGAGATTGTAGCTGAATTAAATTTAGAAAGATATAACTGGTTTAGCCAAATTGAGCATTCCCCTGGTTCTTGGGCCACAGAAACAGTAGGCTATGGCAGGACAAACAGTCTGCTGCAGGTTTTTCCCTTTCTGTTTGGATGACTTTATGGCATGTGTAAGATGCTGCCCTGGAGAGTGAATGCCATTGACAAAAAGATGCTACTGGGCAAAGTGCAGATTTCCTTACACTATGTCAGCTCAGTTTACTTGGAGTTTCAGTTTCTGAGAATGGAAGACTTTATTTGAGCCTGCAGGTGGAGACAGGCAACAAAGACAATAAATCCTGAGTTTGAAGGAGAAAGAGAAGGAGGGTGAACAGCCCTCATCCTTCGGCAGCTACACTGAGCTCCTATCAAAATGCATCATTGTTGTTTGAGTAGCCCTGACAGGCTGCTAGTATCTCAACAGTGTCAAAGACCAATGCTATGTAAAGATACGCATATTTATATATACACATATTTTTTGTATATACATGTATGCAAACACACATCTTTGTCACACAGTAAGATCTTTTCATCTAAAACATAGTAAGAGCACCACAATGTTAACTCAATAAATTCAGAATTTTTGAACCCAAATTTAAATGTATTGATTAATTGAAGTCCTACCTAAGCATTGCCCAGAGGCACGGTCCAGGTCAAACCCATTAGTGCATTGCTGCTAAAATGAGAGAAAAAAGAACACTTGATGATGGTGAATGAGAGATTTGCAGAGTCAAATGCTCATCTGGATTATTATGATTAGTACAACTGTTCAGGAGGGTACAGTACACCAAAATAAAGCTCCTTCCCCAGAGGACAGTCAGCAAGCCATGACCCTGAGGCCTCAGCACAGGTCCCAGCCCCTTAGCTCAGGAGTGGCACCCTCAGGGGATGGCAGTGTCAGGCTGTTCCTCTGCCCAGGGGTCACCAATGTGTTATGAGTACAGGGGTACAGTGTGTTATGGGTTCTTAGCACAGAATTACAGTCTTCTAGTTTGGGGTCTTGGTTTTGCCAGAACAGGGGGGTTCATCTTGAAGGTCCTTGTTACATCTCCCGCAGGCTCTGAAGCTCCCCTGACAGCCCATTCAGCACAAAACATGTCAGGCATTGACTGATCCAGAGCCACAGTTGAAACATAACAAGCTTAAAAAAATAAGGCTCTTCCTTTCCACCACACCTTGTTGTTTTTAGAGAATAAGTCTTTATACAACACATTATAGGCATTCAAGGTTACTGGAAGCTTTGTTCCTTCGTATTCTGTTGGTTGTTATCAGGGCTGCAGCCTTGAGTCTTCAGTACCTCCTCAGTGACCTTAGCATCTCTAAATTGGTGAAATTCCTGGTGATAATGGTTTCAAAGCCTGTTAAAATGATTTTCTGCTCTTCCTAGTTTTTGACTGGGCCTCCAGCTATTTAACAAGGGGCAAAGCAATTGACACAAGCACAGGATCTTCCAGTAAATGGGTTGTACTAGGCAATGTAAGCAAGAGATATCCAGGAAACAGGAACCACTGAAGCCACCAGAGGGCAGAGGGATGGAGTGTGTTCAAGATTCTTCCTTTTTTTTTTGTTTCTTAATGATAAAGACACTTTTTTTGGGACTTTATGGAAGAAATGAGTGGAAGAGTAAAGCACTTAATTGATGTTTGGAAAAGTAGTAAGTTGTAGATGGGAGACAAAGGGTTAGAGGGGTGAGTCAGTGGAAGTGGGTCATTACAGGATTCAGGAACAGGACTGAAGTGAAACACATGGCACTGTTTGGACTGCGCCTGCTACTTGCACATATGAATACACAAAAGCCCAGAAGTGTCAGACAAGTATGGAGGAATTCTGCCTTCATTTGTTTTGGCATTCCAAGATGTTTTTGTAACATGTTGTGGAAACCCAAGATATTCTAACGGGAGAATGTATAATCTCCCATCTTCATGTTTTAAAGAATGTATGTTTGTATTCTATCTTTTGTTCTCCTTTTTGTGTACATACACTACACCTAGGTTAGCTGGAAAAGTTCAAAGAGTTGTTAACAAAATATTTGGTCAAAAAATGATGATTCAGAAACACTGAAACTACTGTAGGACTGGTTTCTACAACTTTCTAGAACTTTATTCTAGAAAATATTCCAATATTGCCAAAATGACCAGTTTCAGTATCTTCAGAAAGAACTGATTGCTGTCGTTTCAGCTTCAAGTTGCTTTTTCAAAGCAACTTCAAAAATCAATTTCTGTTACAAGATGTTTTTATAAAAATTCTAAGGTAAACAATATTTTTTAAATTATAAAAACAAACCCTTAGAGATATCCCAAAAATTCTCCAGGGGCATGAAAAGCATTTCCCATACAGATCCAATAATCACAAAAAGATCAATAAGCATGACCTGTGCAGGAAATTTTCAATGTAATAGAAGAAAAACAACTACATTTCAGAGGCTTTTGGCAAAGGTATTTAGAACCCCAGCTCTGGATACTAAATATATCTGGACTATTAACTAGAAATCCAAACAACATGCCTTTAGGAACAGTTTTTCCTGATTTAAAGTTACTTGGAGCCTGAGCACACAAAGAACTAATGATTCTGCTATTTCAAGAACTGGACTGCTTTACTTCCATCCACCCTCTTGAACAGAAATGGGTTTGGGCATAAGTGAAAATGAAAACTGGGATGCAGTCATTCAGGATCACAGTCCAAAATGAAACAGTCTTAAGACTTGATCCTGCTATACACAGAAAAGATGTATTTCTATGAATGAATTCTCCAAATATGGATGTTTCTCACAATAGAACTGAGCGGTCTCTGGTTTCAGGGCATAGTTTTTCTTATTTCCTGTTCCAGAAGTGTTCAGTTTAGAGGCAGAATCAGATTCTCAGTGAGGTCCAGGTTTCTACAGGGATATTATGCTGAGCTGGCAAGGATGAGTCAATAAGCTCAATCCATGCTCAACTCCAGAATACTGCTGGCTTGAAGTTCTCCCTTCTAAACCCTTAGACCACACAACTTCCTTTCCATGTAAACCCCAGACCACAGAGCTTCCTATCCACCTGCTAGCCAGTTAAGTTTCATGCCATATAGCACTTCAGTACAAACCAGTACACACATCTCGGCATGCACCTCTCACCTGTGCTTTTCCAGGGCTTGAAAGGCAGATAGCCAGTGTGAAAGCAGTCAGTATCCTGTAATGTGCATAGAAAATAGGCTGAAAACCTTCAGATATCCAGGCTTGTTACATAGAATTAAATACACATGGACAAATTAATTTCTAGTGACACTTCAGTGTATTCCACAGTTTTGCTAACATGAATTTGGCCTTTGGAGAAGGAGTAATATAACTGTGGGCCAGATTCAGGTCTCAGACCAGTGACCCTCATGGTACTGGGATTGAAACCAGACTGTGCATGTCTATGGACTAATCTGATTTTTATGACACCCCATGCAGCAGCTGTAAAATGAACAAGTGTGCAATATTCAATAAAGCAGTTTTTCCCCTCTCTGACACCTTTCTTTTGCAAAAATGAAATCTTCTCTTGCACACTGTGCACGTTTTACAGATGGGTAAACCCAAGCAAGGCCCTGCCTAAACCCACAGCTTGAAATGTTGGCAGGGCTGCAGACATGTCACGCAGGAGGTCCTGAATCCAAGCCAGCTGCTCCAACCGCTAAACCGCATTTCATCCCCAGATGCTCTATCTGAGATGAATCCATTTGCTTGGGGCCAGATTCTGTCCCTTTGCTCAGTCTTGAAGGAGACACACTGTGCCAGGTCAGCAGCTACCAGAAGCTGTTATCTTCAATGGAGCCTTCCCCAGGTACATCATCTTCACATCTACTGCTCCCTACTGGGTCTCTCTCCACTGCAACTGAAAGATGAGGCTCCCTCACTAAAAGAGCCCTACACCTATTTTTGGAGCTCCTTACCTGGAGCATAAGAATTGTGGTCAAGTAACCTTCCACCTCCAAATATTTACTAACAGATAGAAAACCATGAAAGCACAGTCAGAAATTACTTTTTTCTAGGTCCTGTGGATTTCAGTCTTTTGCTGCTGATTTATATAAAACTTCCTAGTACCATTAGACCCACACCTTATCTTGGATTGTAATTCTAAATGGCAATTGAATGCAATACATTCCCACAAAACTAGTACAGGAAGCAGGGGATATTTTAGGTAGCCTTAGTTCTGCTACCCATGTGAGCTGCCAACTTTCTCTCCTAGAGCTGTCCCTGATTTCCAGAGTGCAAACTGAACTGCTGAGCAAGACCTACAAATGGATCAGACAAAACCACACACAATGACCAACACATTACAACAAATTTGACAAGCTCTGAAAAGTAAACATAAAACCCTAAAATTGTTGTTCATAGTGCTGTGGAGACAGATTGTGCTAGTTGGCAACTTTTGAGTGACAAGGCAAATTCTGCACTGAGTTTTCCTTAGAGTCCAATGTAAAGCATTCAAACTACAGTTTTGTCCATTTAGGCTTGCACTTAATTTATTGATTCCTTAGATCTTTTTGAAGAGATTTTAAAGTGTACACTTCTATAAAGACTGCATACTTGCTTTGCATAGAGTGAGAAAAGCATTGGGAGGGAATACAACAGGTTATAGGAGAATACTGACATATGCAGCAACTGGGCTGTGCTGCACATTGCTGCAGGACAGTGCACGATAACAAAATCCCCCATAAAACAGCCAGACAAAACTCAAACATTTTTAGACAGTCTTTAGTTTCCTTTGCTACAAGATGATATATTCTTTCCTTTTGGTGGGGGAGTGACCTTACTGCCTCATATGTGTTCTGTCTGCACCCACGATCTCAATTTGCTCGTTACTTTAGATCTAAAATCCCCTCAAGAATTATTAACAGACATACAGCACAACCTATCAACACTACATGCAGCTGGTCACAGTAGCTTGCCCAGCAGGCAAAATATTTTAAACCAGCAATTAACTTCTGCAATAGTAACTAATTAACTTCAATCAATCACTGTAGCCAGCGGGATCGTGGCCACTGCAGTTCAGCACTCCCGCAGATGCGCAGAGTATAAGCACAGATCAAGAAGGAACGCGTCAGAGACAGCACAGCTTTAATAACAGGCAGATCGGCTTTCCCCACCTCTGACCATTGAGATCCCATCTCTTTGCAAATGGCTTTTGCAAGTGGATTGGCATAACATGTCCCTGCCACAGCTATTTTCCACAAGCAGGTTTCCCGTCAGTAAGCAAAGAAGTTTCATGCATACCACTTACCTTCTTAATCCTTGCATGTCCAAAACCGTTGGGGAAAGGTGGAAAAAACCCAGAGTCTGCGCTGATGAATAACTAGAAAGTTTTCCAAACATTACCCTCTGCTAGCACTTCAGTTCCTCTGTCATTTATAGTCCAAAGAATGAAATGGCAAGTAATGGAGAAGATCGGGAGCCGTCTGTACCTCCTCAGACACTGGAGAGAATACAGAGAAAGCACCTGGTTTTGCTTAGTTCTCTTCTGTAATTCAGCATTAAACCAATTGGAGGAGGAATGTTAAAAATGAACACTTCATTTTCTAAGTATGTTAAACAATGCAAATGGGGGCCTCAGCCTGGGACAGCTGGTTTAGATTACAAAGCTCACCAACTGGCTAGACTCCTCACAACAACCTCGAGGAGCCTGCCAGGATAAAACACTAACAGCTTGAAGGAAAGCCTCTCCCGCTGCAAGCTTAACAGTTAAATGTGCCTCAGAGCAGAGAGCACCGTTATTGGACAGAAACCCTTATCAAGGGACTGGAGAAGGGAAGGGATTGTTTTCCTTGCTCTGAGAACAAAAAAAAGTCAGGGTTTTTTGGAGGCCCTCTAGCTGGTTTGTCCTGGACAATGAATATGCAACACTCACTTCTCTGTGCCAATGGCATACTGATGAAAGGTCTGACCCTCTGGGAGGTGAATAACTCAAATTCATGATGATCACAGCTACAGGAACTATATTGCTTGGGGATTATTTGGAAACAGGAATAAACAAATTAAACATTCAAAGGAAAACAAATGGCTTGTCTGCAAACACTGGCTCTTTTTAAACTGACCCCCATGCTTAAGGGAGCAGTTTATGATATGAAATATTTCTTCAGGAAAAGCATAACTTGCAGATCTCCAGTTATGACTGAAGAGGAAGGAAATAAAGTACTTTTTCAGGTGTTTTGCAACTTTGCCACAGGCAGAGCTTTAGTAGGTCAAGAAGAACATTTATGGGATGTGAAAGGTAAGCAATCAGATGCAGCCAAGATCACAGTGGATCCAAAGATGAACACTGAAATTAAAGACAGATATGGACATTAAACAACTACTTTTTGAATTTCTGTTGAGTGTCCCATTTGAGAAAACCCTTTATTTCTAAGGAACCTGAAACTATTATACATCTCTGAGTAACAGATTGAGAAACAGAACTACAGTTGATACAACAGATAATAATAAAATTTGCCTCTAAGCCTCGATATCCTGCTTGAGATACAAGGACTGAGCTGCTTTAGAGGTGCTGAGCCCCCACAAGTTGTACTGGAGCCAAAGGGAAGCTCGAGACCTCTGTATCTTGTTAACTGGCTGTAATTGTCCAAATTACCTTTCAAAAATGACAGCAGCAGAGGCTCCAGGCCATTTCTGACAGTTTATCTCTCAGCGACTTGCTTGCATCACTTGCACTGCATGGAAAATTAAACACTCACCTGGAATCATTCAAACAGTGTCTATACATTGGCAGATGAACAAGAACCAATTTAGCTACTTCTAATAACGTTCCCAAAAGCCTAACAAAAACTCGCACAGGGGACTTCTGAAGAAGCTGCTGGGCATGTTGTGAAGTTTTGTCATGGATCAGAAAACAGGCAAGAGAGGATAGAAAACAAAGACCAGGAAAATTTTCATTGTGGCAAATGTTTAACAGTGAGCATTCTCACTGCTCGATGCCACCAGAGTTTCTCAATACACTCAATGACCTGGAGAGCTAAGAGATCTAAGGGTAGCAGTGCTTACTGTATGTTAGAAGTGTGAAAAATCTACTGAAGCAATGAGAAACAGCTTTACAGGAAAGCAAATGCTCTGTGCATCCAGTTTTGTGGATGAAGAGCTTGCTTCATCTGATAATACTTCACTTGCTAATCCACTGAATTTTTCTAGAATCACATGGTAAAATCATTGCATGCATGCCAGAATCACTGTATGAGTGCAGCGCCAGTCTGCTCCCAAATAGTTGCCTCAGAGTTCTGGTCCATCAGCCAACTGGCAGAGGTGCTCTAGCCCTGGAGACGGGAGGTGAATCCAGATCTCACCACCTAAGGGGCTCCCTTAAGAAGAAATACTGTACAAATGTTTTGATTTTTCCTGTCTCCATCTGACAGCTGGAGTGGATAAAAACCAGAGTATTCAAAAGTATACCAAACCACAACCTGGGCTAGTTTACAGCTTGGTGACTGTTTTTCTTTCCAAAATAAAAGGATTTGATGTTGTGGCTAAGGGGAATTTCTGCAGTACCTTTCTGTAACTACCATCAGTCACAAAACAATAAGATGCAGCCACAGCCTTTTCACAACTCTGTTTTGTATGAAGGGCTGTACAAAGGAAGGATTTTGTGGTGCATAAGCCCCCTTTTTTTCACTCTATAAAAATTAACAATTTGATGCATCTTTCAACACACTGTGCTGACACCTTCAGCATTCATGCTTAATATGTTGGCTAAACTTCATGTGTAGTGGTGCTCTCACTTCAATGGTCTCAAATAGCCCTCTGTGTTATAAAATCCATTACTTTATTTAGATTACCTTGACACTGCCATTGTCTTCATGAGGAGGTGCAGAACTGTCCCCAGTATAAAATGGGGCTCTGTTAAATAATTATGTTCTCAAAGTTTGCTTTGTGCATAGCTAGGGTTGAAACCATATCTCCAATTAAGACTTGGATTTTGAAAATTGCGTAATATATATTATAGTAAGGGGGACATAAAATGTATTGTATTACTTTACTCTCTTTGCACATGTGAATTGAGCTATGCTCCTGCAGATAAAGCACAGCATTGGATGAACAGGAGCCCTCAGCACTGCAGAACATAATCTGACTGATTCTAAATGCTAAGACAAAAGCTGTAAATAGATCAGGGAATTTAGGAACAGTTAATTACACTTAGCATCCCTGAACAGAAAATCTTCCTTGCAGAAACAAGTCTTCTTCCTCTGAGTTTCACAACATTTCATCTCTTTTTTAAACTCTGATTTTGTTCTTACATTTCTCCAGAAACACATCTGTGAAGTACCCTTCTTGGATGTTCTTGTCGTTTTTTAAAATTACCCCACTCTGAACATTTTCAAGAAAATTTTCAAACTGTGAGAAGAGTCAAAGCATACAAGTCTGTATGGTGGTAGATCTGTGAGCCCGAAGTCATTCAACATGCCAAGTCATAGACATCTTTTACCCAGCCACAGAGACTTAAATTCATTAAAGAAATTTTCCAATAACTGACACTTTAGGCCCTGCATGTCCAAGCTATAGACACTAAAAACATTAATTTTGCTCGTACCAAATCTTATGGAACCAAATGCTTTTACGAGCAAAATTGGTAAAACAGAGCAAAACTGCTTGGCACTTGCAGAAACAACTGCATTTTGATAGCATCTAAGCTCTGTGAGATTCACAAGTCGAGCTTTTGCCTGATGTGGAGATTGATCTAAGTGTTCCTGGAGATTGCCAAGTAAGCAAGATTTTGATATTGTCACATGTTGATGTTTCAACACAGGCAGTGATTTGACATATACACATTTCACCCTACTGCCCCTTGAATAGCACCACATAGGAAACACGGTCTCAAACCCTAATTCTGCCTGAGAAAGAGTAGAGCTCATTTCTTTCACCTCCCAGGAAAGAATCTCAGTTGCAAACCCCAGGTGTTGGGGGAGGGTTGCCTATAATTTTCCAAAGACTACCTTAGATTATCAGCTGAGGTCTGCTTTGCTCAGTGTCTGAATTATAATTACCATCTCATAACATGACTGATGAAATAACCTGTTCCAGATGGCTCAGGCCAGATGCTCAAAAGCACAGTGCTACACATATTTTCCTTTCCTAGCCAAACATAACATAAGCTAGAATTAACAGTGAAAATTAACATAGTATGTAATTGTAAAGACATCAGTAGTGCTAATTAAAATGTACTGGGAATGTAGGATTCCTGAGATGTTGGGGTGGGTTGATCTGCAGCTCACAGTACAATTTTTAAGAAGGAGAAAATGTAACAGTTCCTGTTGTGCTGCCATCTCTTGGGGCTCAGCTGCCTCAACAGTTCCCACCTGCATGAGATATCCATGCAAAACAGAGCCAATACAACACCCCTTCCTTCCTCCTGTGCAGGGATGTCTCCTGTCTGTCTGAGGCACGTGTTCCTTTGGGCACAGCACACTGCTGATATCATTGCTCCCAAAGAGCAGCGTGCTGAGCCCCCTGCAGTGTTGTCCCACGTGGTCTCACAGTGCCCAAGCACATGGAATAAACCTTAAAATCCTTGGTTTACTGTAACTGCGTCTTTGTCCTGGCTTCAGCTGGGGTTAAACCACACCACTCCATAGCTGTACTCTCTTTACAGGTCTGTGGTCACTCTGATACCAGTTTCTAACAGCCAGCTTCTCTCAGGATAGAGATCACCAGTGGAAAACCCATTCTGAAATGCAGCTACTCTAAACATGGACTAATATCTGACTCCACTTTACTGCTTCGAAAACATAACTTGTCCCTTTGGATAAGGAGTATTAGGATCTAGCAGGTACCTACCAAAACCCAAACAGTTTAAAACAGCCCCGTGAACTGCATCTACTGTAAGACTGAACCATTTCGGGAATATTCCCTTTAGTGAGATCAGGTTTGTGGTTCATGACCATCTGTTTAGCTGTAGTACTTTCTAGGACAGTCTAAGAAGATGCCTGAGGCAAAAAAGAGTAATATTCTTGGAAGAATTCTTCAGTGTTGTTCAGGGTTTTTTAACCCAATAAAAGTAAGGTAAACAAGCAAACTAAATTATTACTGTAACTTTCTCAGGAAAAAACCAGATCTTTTCACAGCGTTTTTGGTGTATGGGATGACTCTCAGCAGAGAGTAATAATTATTCATGGTAGTGGTTTCCAACACCCTCCAACATTCTTCTTGAGTTTTCAATCCTTAGATGACTGACATTTGTACTTTTAAAATATTTTCCTGTAAAAAGTGTATGGAACATCATCGTCTCCCTAAAGACAAAAGATGCACTTGAGAACTCCCATCTCCCCCTTGGTTGCTCTGAGTATCCAAGAACAAGGCGCCCCAGCCCACTGTTCATATTTTACTTCTTTTTCTGTTGAATCTAAGCATAGCTCTGGTAACTGCAGTTCACATATTGCCTGAAACTAGACAGATATTTTAGTTTGTTTTTGTTTATTTTATAAGATTGACATGTACATAAACTGGGCTGCAGCCTTCTCTGCATTTTTGTCAAATGGTCTAGACAATGTGGTTGAAAACAATGCTCTTTAATCTTGTGACAAAATGTTTACCAGCTCCTTTTAACAGCAAGCATAAATTCTTTATGGCCCGTTTCAGCTAATAATGACCTTCCATAAATAAAGACCTAAAACTCTTAATACTTCTGGACCAAGACTAAAGTCTGTTTCACTGTTTCAGCAAGCCAACATTCAGTCTTCACAAGTGCCTGGGATATATAAACCATTGGGCTCCAATTAAGACCAGACAGTTAGAAGTATGTACTAAAACCCTCCTTAGAAATATTCAGGACTGATTTATTTTATGGTAAAATGCCTCAGGACTGCTGAGTCTTTTGCAGTTTCCCAAGCCCTTTACTAACACAAGTGCCACACTGGGCAAGTCTGGCAGGATCAGGTGGCACCTTGGAGCAGCTGACTGGAGACAGTGGTTCACCTTTACTGGTAAACCTGGCAGCTTTCCCTGGCTGCTGGGCATCAGTGCCAGTAAAACATCAGCTTCCTCTGTGCTTCCTCAGCTCCCAGGTACTTTATTCCAGCACATGGAACTTATATTTTAGGTGGGTTTTGTGTTTGGGGTTGGTTTCTTATAAAATCCGATTTAGTTGGGCATCCTTTCTCCTTTTTATTCTGCTTTGGCAATTCACTTTGTTTTGATTCAGAGCAAAAGATCAGCCACAGTAGCATTGAGCATATTCTGTGTTTTCCATTAAAACACTTCAGGTTCTGAATAAACCCAAACAAGTCTGTGGAAATGCCATCTCTCAACAGGGGTGTTTGAATGTTCACAAGTATGTGCACTATTTTTGTAAGGGCACCTGCCAGAACCCTGCTGATGAATCCAGCGTAGAAAATATTTGATATCAACCCTTTCTTCCAGAGCTTCTCTTCTTCCAAGTGGTGGAAAACATTCCCTTTTTAAACATGCTTCACTCTCATAGGTGAATGACTACAATATGTGACTCCTGGCTTCTTTTTCCAACAGGACACTTGGCACATTTTTGGGTCGTTTCCTTATCTTAAGATCTTTAAGGTTATATGTTAGTCAAATACAGGAGTAACCGAAAGTTTCCCTATAAGGAGAGAAATAATTTTGACTGGTTTATACTTTCTCAACTGCTTTCCTAACCCCAGAAGACATTTATAAACTTTTCTTCGATTTAAGAACTACTACATTTAATTTACTTATTCCCACAGCAGGGATGGTACCATTTCACAAATTACCTGTTTACTTTTGTGACCTAACCATGCCATTCATAAGAATTGGCTGGGAGACTGGGTGGTAAACATGATGTGTGTTGTCTGTTAGTTTTCAGAATTATTATTCACTACTCTGCAGCAACAAGTGCTGCTGTAAGGAAGCAATTTAACATGCTGAATGCAGAAATCCCACTGAACAGGGAGGTACTCCCATTTCCTAGTTGTGCTATATGTGCTGCAGAGCTTACCAAGTCCTGAAACAGGATGGAGTTTCTAACACAGTCTTTTGGTTTTGGTTTTTTAAAAATCTGCTGGCTTTTGCCTTCAGTTGCACTGGTTGCCACAGCAGAAGGAGATGAGCAGTACCAGGAGTTCCCCATTCAGAAGCAGCGCGGCCATGCCCAGGGCTCCCACCCATTCAGGAATTGTGGGGTACCAGAACCTCAAGCAGCCATGCGAAAAGTCAGTGGAATTAGACCAACAGAGGCACTTGCACTGCAAATGGAGTCCATTGCCAGAGCCTGATAAATCAATCAGTCCCCATTTTGTCTACAGTTCCATAACAAAACTCAAGAAGTTGAATTGTGCCAGATAAGAAAAATAGAAAAAAACAGAAACTCTGACAGGTTAAATGTGAAAAACAGAAAGTCAGGCCAAGAAGGTTTGAGAAACAAATCATAAGAAGCATAAAAGCTAATAATAAATTCTTTTTCAGACACACCAAGAGCAGGAAAACTGCCAAACAGTCTGCAAAGCCAACAGATGAACAAGGTATAAAAATAGTGCTTAGAAAAGATAAAATCACTGTAGAAAGTGAAATGTTTCTTCTTTATCTGCATTTGCTAGAGAAACTTCAAGAGATTACCATAGTGGAATAAAAGGGGGAAAAAAAAGGGAAAAAAAGAAAAAAAAAGAAGTAAAACCAAATCCAGTTTGGGAGGATATGTCTGAATTGAAATGCCAGCAGGAGAGGTTGTAGAATAAATCAAGAAAATGAAGAAAAACCATTCATCAGAACTCACCTGACATTTAGAAATTAAGTATCATTAACTGAATTAAATATGACCATTTGCAACAGCTGAATTGTTAATCTGAATGGCAATCTCTCACAAAAGTGCCTTGATGCTAGAAGAAGAGAAAGTACCAAATACAATCCTGTATTTCATTGGTTTATGTATAATGGTTAATAAAATACAGAACAGTAAGCCCAAAATATCTGGAGATCAGTAGCACAGCACAGGAGACAGTGAAATTCAGGAAGAATTTCATCATGGAAATGGTTATTAAGCATTGGAATGGACTGCCCAGGGAGATGGTGGAGTCACTATCCCTGGAGGTGTTCAAGAAATGACTGGATGTGTCATTAGTGCTATGGTGTAGTTGATGTGGTGATGATCTATCAAAGGTTGGACTCGGTGGTCTTAAGGGTCTTTTCCAACCTTAATGATCTGGTGATCTTTTAGGCATACATTTTCTTGGAGAAAATCCTTAAGAACTACATATCTCAGAAAAAATAGCGCTGCTCCATATAGAGGTGTAGATTTATTTTTGCATTTACTCTAGCTCCATGCATTTGAAACTGACTCTAGCCAACTTCATTTGAGTTTCTAGTGAAAAATCTTTCCTTTAATGAACTAGATTGCCTAGTCCCATTTGGCCAGGGCAGTGAAGGCTTCAGGTTGCCAGCAAAGCATCAGGCTATTTAAGTATCTGTACAAGGCAGTTGGAACCACTGATTCAGTTCAGCAAAAGAACATCAGAGTGCAGCAGGCTCCCAGAATCTCCAGCCCTGCCTACTTGGCAGGTTCTGGGAAGCACACTCTGTTCAGTCAGTAAGGACAGAGGTACCACCTGCATCCCTTCTGCCTGCAGTGGCAATCTGCAGGCCCTTCATCCAGAGCACTCTGCAGACAATATGCTATTCAGTTTGAAGCTGGGTCCAGACAGATCTGGCAATCCTAGTTATGACTCATTCATTTTCTTTAGAATCCTGTACTCCTCAAATTTTTGTAGTTTTATAATAAGCCTTCTCTAAGTTAGCTGAAAACTGTTACATCTGTTACTGCTCCTATTGTCAAAAATAAGGCAGTGTTCTGTTTGCCTTCATTTTTATTGGCACCCACTACCTAAGCGTGGAGCAAAGTGCACTCTAAATATTTTCCAAATCTATTTCCAGAAAAAGTTTCAGTTTTAATTACTATTTTTCAATGCTCCAGTCTAACATTCAAACCACTTTCCTTACTATAGTTTTACTCCTGCTACAATTTAGCATTGAATCCATGCTATGGCATGTAAACCAAAACACATAGGTGAACCAGAATCAACTCGGTAATTTGCTTGTAATTCTGAAAATACCCTTTTATTACAAACAAAAGCATCACTCAAATACGTTAATACCTTATAACAATAAGGAAAAGTACTGCAGGAGATAAGGAAACAGTTTTACATAAAGGTTAATTTTGTAATCTGTGGTTGGCTTTCTCCATGACTAGTTGAAACCTGAATCCCTTATTTCCCTTTCTCTATGCAGCTCCTTGGATACCTGCCCCCAAAGTGTCTGGAACCACTCTCATGATCTCTATTCTCCTGAGAAAGTGACCTTATCACTCTCTACAATTACCTGAAAATAAGATGTAGCCAGCTGGGAGTTGGCATCTCTTTTTCCGGGCAACCAGATGTGAGGACAGCAGCCTCAAGCTGCCCCAGGGAAGGTTCAGGATGGACATCAGGAGGAATTTCTTCATAGAAAGGGTTGTTAAGCAATGACACTGTGCCATGGTCTAGCTGACAAGATATGTTTGGTCAAAGCTTGGACTCTATGATCTCAGAAGTCTTTTTCAACCTAATGGATTCTGTGAAATAATGTTTGCAGCTTGCATCTCTTATACTTGTTCCCATTTAGGAATTGATATTCTTATCCAACCTCTTATCCCTGATTTTACTCAAACTGCTACTACTTCTATCTGTTGCTCTATTTACATCCAGTTGCCACTTTGTGGCTTAGGCTAAGTATATTTTTTTGATCATACTACACTACCTGTTCAGGAAACTCATGGATTCAGGCTATCTAAGTTGTACAAATGAGGGTAGCTTTATTTAGTTCGAAAAATCCAGCTGCCTCCAACAAACTTAATGTGGGCTTCTGTCTTTCTCTGCAGCCTTGAAAAGGTCAAAATAATTTTCGAAACTTTAGAACAGCCTTAGCTCCCTACTCCCTAATTTACAAAAAGTTAGATTTGAAGCATTATAACTCTTGGGCATTCTGTTCTCAGAGGGCTGTTGAACAGTGCTTCCATTTTAGGGAGTCAGGAGATGCCACTGGTCAGTTTTTACTACCTCAAAATCAACCATCTGACTTTGTAGGAGAGCCTTAGCAGAAAGCTGCCAAATGACAAAATATGAACAACTTGGAGCATGTTACACACTTCTTTTTCCTAACCCCTTGGACTATTCCTACAAAAATTAGATACTAAGTGGCTGTACTACAGCGCTGGCTGATAGCTACTATTTCATAAGTGAATGAAATAAATAATTCCTAGCTGCCTCAAATCTGTAAAACCTCCTTGGTCTGTACTCCCATATGTGATCATGCTGCAATTCAATCCACCTTGCATGACCATCTGGAAATTCACTGGGGGGAAATGCAGGCAGCATCTGATGTCAAAAATTAAAACCTTGGGGTTAACCACACAGTACTGCCAAGATTCCCTTTACCTTTGTGGTAATATTCAAATGTGGCTGATATTCAAACAGTATCCAGGCAGCTCTCTGAAGAGCATCCTTTACACTAAGGGAGATAGAACATTCCAGTTTGTTGGTACAAGGGTCAGCTCACTCATTTTGTTAACAAACACAAAACATGGGTATAAATTGTTTCCCTGATACCATTGGTCTGTGGCCTGTCAGTGCTTGCTGCAATGCCACATATCACAGGGCTTCTAAACTCTCTTCTATCAATAACTGGCAAAACCCTCTAATAATAGTTGACCATAATTCAAATATCATAATATTTTTTCACTTTTCCCACAGACTATAGATTGAAAGAGGGTAGGGTTTGATTAGATACTAAAAATAAATTCTTCCATGTGCAGGTGGTGAGACATTGGAACAGGTTATTCACAGCAGCTGTGGATCCCCCCACTGAAGTGCTCAAGGCCAGACTGGATGGGGCTTTGAAAAACCTGGTCTAGTGAAAGGTGTCCCTGCCTATGACAGGGGAGTTGGAACTGGATGATCTCGAAGGTCCCTCCCAAACCAGGCCATTTCATGATTCTATGAAAATACCAAAAAACCCAGCAGTATATCAACATAAACAGTAAGACCTTCATTAACTGAAAAGTCTTTGTGAGATATGTAATAATGTGAAATACTTACAAGGCAAGCATCTTCCATTCTGTCTCTTCTGCTTTAGCCATCAGTCACTCCAACATGTAGTCCAGATTGCCTGCCTTATTGGTAACTACTTATGCAAAACAGTCAAGAATGACAAAAAGAAACAATAATAAAATGCAGGGGACTGGCACTTGGTAAAAAAAAGTTATTTCTACACTGGTCATTATAATGTGTGAAATTACATTGCTGTGACTAGCTGGTGTAATGCAGGAAAGTTTAAAATCCCCCAAACCCCACACTGTGCATTCCTTTACAGTGGCAACTAGAAAGATCAAGCAGTTACTTCCTTCTCTGTGCATGAAATGCAAAGAACAGCAAAAAAATTAGAATGTCTAAAGAGAAGAATGGAAAATCCTAACCTTCATTTTCCCCCCTTACATCAAGCTTGCAAAATAAATCTATTACTAGAATTTTGTAACCTTACAACTAAAGATAACTGACAGCTTGTTAAACCAAAACTAGAAGAATCAGACACCTTTTTCTCTATGCAAAAGCCACAGAAAACAATTACGGTAAATGAATTTCAGCTGCTGCACCTTGTTCATTAATTCCAGAGATTTTTTTTCCTCATGCTGCTGTGTGAAAAACCCACACAATCAACAGGACAGACTACATGAGTCACGTATGTACATGTGGGAAACTGGTAAGGCAACTATATATAGAACAGTTATCAAGAACAAAGTAAACACAGAAGAAAAATTAGAGGAAAAATATATCTACTAATCATTCAGTGAAAACAAAGCTTGAATATTTGTAATGGTCTGTGAAACATTGAAAGAAGGAAGTAAGAAACAAAATAATGAAGTTGTTCTATACTTTTCTGCACAAAAGTACGCCTGGAACACAGAGCCCAGTTGATTTCTAACATAGCATCAAACCTCTCCAATGTACCTGTGGAATAAGCCCTAGAAAAAAAACCTCTAAGCCATGAGGATTTTCTCCATAGTTCAACAGAGCTCACCTTCTAGGACTTAAGGACTGAAGCCTTTCGTATCTCTGCTGTAGAAGATTTTTGTCTCTATCAAGGAGCTTAATGAGGAACTCTGAAGTTCTTCAGTACCTCTGCTTGGTATTAGATTTCCCTCTTCAAACTCATAGCTTAGTGTACAAACAGAACTGATTTACAGCATGCAGAATAAATGGTCTTACTATGTTCTCTTTATTGCAATTTAGAAAGCTTCTTGAAAGAGAAATGTGTACATATTAAGTTCTCTGCAGTTAAAGAAGAAAAAAATGCATTAAAAAAGTTAAGAACTGCTCAGTTAGTATCTTCAGAGAATTGTGAGCAGCATGACTCCATTTATAATTTACAACACATAAGTCACATAATTTTTAAAAACTAACCATTTCCTTCTGCTTTGGCTCACCAAAAGGCAATTTTATTGTGAAGCAGCTATATATAATTAAACAGACATGACTACAAGACCAAGAGAGATTGCACAGAAGCCATCTGATTTCACTTTTCTTTATAATTGCTATATAGGAAAAAAAAAGTAGCTGTTCCAGTCCAGTTTAAATGAAGATGTACATTTGAAGTATCTAACTGTAATATTCTCAGCTGAGGTAATTTGAGATTCTCATTACATTTATTACATAACACAGAATTTACTTTGGTAAATATGTGGCTGCTGTCTTTTTAGAAATCAAACTGCCAAACTGTCCATAATTGGGTAAAAAATTTAAAATTGAAATCCAATATGCTAGGTCAATGCAGTTACAAATTTGCTAAGTCTTCCATGAAACATTACTATACTGGAGAAAAGGGATTCAAACAGCTCTTAAAGTAAGTACAGCAAATAAAAAAACCTCTGCTAGGTTTCAAGACAATAAACGAAATTCACTATATGACCTCTATATAAATAAATGCAAAGATTTCTTGCATTATTTTGGTTGATTCTGTACAAGTTCACTAATTAGTTTCATTTAAATATAACTCTTAGAAAAATTTTATCCAGAACCTTAATGAAAATGAAGAAGGTTGACAGTTCTAATATAGAACTTGCACAACAGTTATCTTAACACTGACTTAACAAGGAGAGGCATATAAAAAGACATAGAAATGACACATTTTAAACTGAAGATGTTTTATCTCAGATTCACTATGAGGATGACTCATTCTTTACTATGCAACTTCATTCTTTACTTGTTAAACAAAGTGTACAAGTTATCACAGCAAAATTTACAGAATAATTGACTTTGGCCTTGGTTGTACAAAGACCTATTTACACATTTGAGATAAGCAAGCACCTTCCTCCCTTTTAATTCTATACATATGTGCAAGCTTTAAGTCTATATTTGCATCTACAAAATCTTGCAAGATAAAAATTCTCTCATACATACACCTTGGACCATTAGAGCAGTGTCTTTATATATATGTGAATGTATAATCTGCTAAATTACCCATTCTTCACATGGATGTGAAGCCTCACTTCCATAGTTAACTCCTTGGTGCTGATGGGTTGGACTGCTGAAAGCAGCTGTTAGTCTGGGGGGGGCACACCAAATCATTGTGCAAAGAGATTAATGTGCCTCAGATTGCCCCCAAATGCAATCAAACTTGGAAATAAGAGATACATGTCCAAAAGTACATTAAATAAAAAACATTAATTGGGTGGTTATTTTTTTTTACTTCTGGTTCTTGAACATAGATGGCAGATCATTTTAATGGACAAACAAATCTCAACACCAAAGAGTTAATGCTGTCTATGCATATCTGAAATAACCCAGTATACCTAAGGTTTAAAAATCCTTTAATTTGTCTTGTGACAATCTAGCAACAAGATAGATTTTTTTCTCACTTAAATATTTAACCCACACCCAAAATGAATGCCTGCTATACAGAAGGCAATTATTCATTCCACCATTAGAATTTCTGAAGCACTGGTAAGTTTGTAAGTACAAGAAAAGCAAAGTACAATTGCAATCAAATACATGACTTTTTACAGAAGGCCTCATTGTGGTAAATTATATACAACATAGTGTTCTCATTTTCCTTAAAGTGCTACCATCGTACTGATACAAGGTCATCTATTGTTTTAGGAGGTCTTTTAATACAGCACCAGCACTGGCATCAGGGGACACTGGCAGTGGTGTAAAAGTAGGCAATGCATCAGAAATAGGTTTCATAAGCAGATGTCCAGAACTACTAGCTGGTGTTATGAGAGGCACTGCTGCAGATCGAGGTGCTAAAAATGGATTTGCATTTGGTCTTCTACCCATTCCTGAGACTGGAGAATCTGGAATATAGAAAATCCCAAATTAACAGTGAAAACACTTTGTTAAAAAGCATTCCTAAATCTATCCAATTTTTCAGCATTTGTTCAGAGACACGTTTTAAAACTGCCTATTACGTCTGCAACGTGTAAGTCCTTGAAAATCTCCTGGCCATGGACTGTAGACACCTTCAAAGATTTTCATTGTCTCTGACTACTCTCATAGAACCATAGAATCCTTTAGGTTGGAGAAGACTCTTAAAATCAATTCCAACTGTGCCAAGTCCACCACCAAAACTCTGTAACAGCTCAAGCTACCCAAGAAAATGTGCACATCTGACAGGCACATGAACACCCTTTGCAGTTCACTTCACCTTTGCAATGCCAGACATGAAATTTCTGTCACACTGACTCCAGCACTGTGCAGAGGTGTAAGGGCACATGCACTACAATGCAGAGCACAGGAAGGTTTGCCAACACATGGCATAGCTTCCCCAGGGTCAGCCCCAAGAAAAACCCCATAAATAAACAGCACTTTGTAACATCCAACTACTTTAGGTGAATTGGAAGAGGGTTTTTTAGCATCTATCTCTGTACATACATATTATATGTAGGGGTTTAGTGTTCAGGGCTTTTTGTTTTAATTTTCTTTTGAGTTTACAGCTAAGTTCCAAACAAAACAAGCTTCTGCAAACCAGCAGGTCTATATTTAGGTGAAGTCTTAAACAATGTAAAAAAATTAAGATCAAACTGGACCAGCTAAGTTGAAGATTTGAATTTTAAATTATTTAAGACAAAAGTACATTAATTTAACACGCATACTATAAGCCAAACTTTTCTCTGTCTTAGAAAAAGTCACCACTCCTGCACAGCTTACAGAGATTTCATACCAGGCCATACACTTAACTGATTTTATTTTGGTCCTCTCTGAGCAACCAGGTTCTATAGAGATGCTGCAAAGTTGTTTTACTTGCATTCTTCACTCACTTCAACACAAGCTGATCAACAGGGATTCTGAAAATCAGGACTGGGTTCACTGCTACACCATATGAAGTTGTCTGCACAGCAACTGTTTGGCTCTAACAGGTGCTGTTAAATCCTTCCTATATCAAAGAGAATTTGGTCCCTCTAATCTTCTGTATTGAGAGTTTAGAAAGTGAGGTATAGATGCAGTGGGAAGGGAGACAGGAGAAGAATAAAAGAAAAAGAAGAATAAAGAATACAGAGAAGAATAAAAAAAAAAAGACAAAAGTAGGACATGGCTGGGGAGAAGAAATCAAGTTCTTAATTTACAAGTGAGGAAGCACAGAAGCATTAAAATCCTCTTGAAAATTCCACCCTTAGTTATTTATGTTCTGTGTAAAGATTAGAATGTTACCTTGCATTTGACTGTTGGGTGGAGTACTGCTAGTTTTACCAGTTCCTACTGCTCCTAAAGGTTTCATGTGATGAACAGAGAGCTTGGGTGGGGGAAGGCTTGGGCGAGATTCAGTTTCAAGGAATTTCACGAACAGTTCTGAAAAAGACTATAAGAAGCTACTAGTTACTATATTTCACTGATGCTCTGGTAAAAAGCACTAAATCAAAAATACATATATACATAAAATAAAAAGCTGTCAACTGCCTGCAATCAATTTTTTACTTCTACTTAGTACTAAGCAGTCCTCAGTGAGTGACTATGAAATTTATTTTCAAAATACACTCTTTATTGTTGTCTCACTAAGAAGCATTTATATAAAATTGATAAACTCTAAAGATAACACACATATTTCGACCATTGTTCCATGACTGATTTAAGCCAGTTATTTCAAGAATTCTATGCTATTACTGACATTACAGTACCTCCTTAATCTTTACTCAACCAATCTCTCCTCCAGAAACACATAAAACCCAATCTTTTCTCTTAAAGCCCCTGTATGCTTTATTTCATAAAGAATCTCAAATAAAGGAAGCATGGAATGATTAAGGTGTCAGTAGCATGACAAGATAAAATTTGGCTTAATAAAGTCTGTCCTATTCACACAGAAGCATTAATTTTTCTCTTTTACTTCTACAGTTAATCAGACCACATCCTTTACTGGCCTATGCACCTGCACTCTTTTAGGGAGAAAAAACCAATCCCTACACTTCAAGATTATTTACAGAGATCCATTCTCAACATTTCTAGCTCAACTGAGCAAAAAAACCAGTCAATTCAAAAACCCCAATCCCTCAGTGCTTGGTCCTTGAGTACATTATTTACTGGCCTGCAAAATGGAAAGTTCCATAGATAAACTGCTCCCGTGGATCATGCTATGAGATCTGTTATTTTAAACTATTTGAAAACTTAAAATATCACTTTTATATGCTGTACATAAGAGGCATTAGCTGCAGCAGCTGAAAAAGCTTTTCAATTTAAATTTAAAGGACATATGGGAACATAGTCATCAAAATACAATGTCATCATATTCTGTACTGTTGAGAATTGTGTAATTCCATACTCTCACATATACTTAACTTCCAGCATTCATAGTTTGCAAGATGAAGTCCATACTGTAAGAAGAGTGATGCCAGGAACCAGTGGAACAGTAATTGTCTTCTGTATTATAAGACAAGATTTATCACTGTGTAATTTTCAATGTCTAAATATTTCCTTAGTGCAGGAAAAAACCTTTTGCCAAAGCAGTTGCACAAAACAATTAAGGCAAGATACACCAGCACCAGTAAATGCAGCTCAATATACTGATGAACCAAACACGGGCATTAATATGCAACTTCCCCATTTTTCCACTCAAACCAAGAGAATGAATGATTAATTCTTACACTATTAAAAATGTTCTGATGAGTTGGTCTCAAAGGTGTACTAGGAACACTCTTTGACCCAGCTCCTCCACCAAGCCAGCCAGTCACCCATCTTGTAACTCCTCTTTGCTCTTCAGATAGTAACTAGAGAAGTATTTAAAGAAAACAAAGTTAGGAAACAACAAAAATAAAGCAGCACATAAATGAAAGTGAATAAATACAAGCTGCAGTGCCACATAATGTGTCACTCTTAGAGATAAATACAAATTTTTGTTGTCAAAACCATATTCTCCAACTCCCAAAAAGGTGGCAGTCTAAAAACTTGCCTCTTTATTTAAAAACATAAGCCTCACATTTTTCACAATAACTACTGGTACATATATAACAGGCTTACTTTTCTGTAACTGATATATTACAGGTACTCTACACAACAGCATAAAATCCTTTCCTTTCTGCATCAGCATCCCTCAGCAAAATGAAATCTACCCTATTAAAACAACATTATCAAAAGATGAAGATCGTCATATAAAAAACATTAAAAAGTACCATATAAAAAAAAAGGTAAGACAAAAGAAGAAAAAACACCCTTTCCCCAGAAAATGTGCAGGGACATTTAGTTCAGCAGCAAGTCATTCTATTTTCAGGTAAGGATACCGAAAAAAAAAAGGAAAAAAAGGAAAAAGAGAAAAGAAAAAAAGAAAAGAAAAAAGGAAAAGAAGAAAAAAGAAAAAAAAGAAAAGAAAGAAAAGAAAAAAAAAGTGCCTTGTTTTCTGCACAGTATTACCTGATCAAGTTCCTCCTTTTTCAGTCCCAAGATACTTCCCATTAACCTTAACACTTCAAGACGTTTATTTTTTGGAGTATGAAAATGTCCAATAAAGAGATTTCTCATCAGCAGTCTGCAGAATAAAAGAAGGTAAGTTATACAAGCTGCTATTGTGTAACAGCTAACACCATAATATTGATGCATTTATTCCTCATACACTTGCCTAATTTACAGTAACACAAATAAACACATCAAATACAAATAACTAAAGGGTACCTCACCAATTTCCTCCAAGTTATTACATTTCATAACCAGTGTGGATTTGGGCAGTATTAGCAATATTGTATGCAGTGAGGTGAAACTGAATGGTAACATAAGCAAATTTGGACGTACATACTACAGTCAGGGAAAATGCCTGTTCTAAGATCTTGATTCAGCAGAGCATATAAAAAGAAAGCTCTGTGTAGTCCCAAACCAAGACATAATGAAGGGGGCAGAGGAGCCCATCTGCCTATCCCTGTTCCAGTTCTGCTGGGTAGAAAAGAAAAATAAAAAGCACCAAGGAAGAGATTTACATGACATACAGGTGATGCAGACACATGAAAAGGCTTGCTGTTCACACCCTGAACATTATAAAATATGTTCATTAAGAACTCTTATCTCCACTTGCAGAGCTGATGCTACAGAAGTGCACTTCTGCTTAAGAAACACATCCGTGAGCCAAAGTCACATATCTATTGGTTTTACTAATCAAAATGACTATTTACAACCACCAAGCAATTGAAAAATGTCAAAATAATAGAAGTTTAATTACAAGGCAACATACAGAAGTACAGTCCTCTACTACACCAGCAACTGTGAGTGCCATTCGTACATTGAGAGGAATAAACCCAAAAACTTAGACCAAATCTTTCATTAAAGACTTACTTATCCACTTTTCCTTCTGTGCTGTTCATAAGGTTCATTAATTTATTTTGCATATCTTCTAACATTTCTCTTCTGATCTCACCTATAAATGTAATGTCACAAAAAAGAAAAAAACTTTGAAACATTGTTGCAAAATTGATCAGTAATAGCTACCTTCATAAATATTGCTGTGGTGCTTTTAAATAAAAAACAAAACCATAAAATCAATGTGATTTTTTAAAAAAGGTGTCAACTTAGTAAGTCACTGCTATTTGAAACCACAAGCTGAAATTTCAGGAATGATACTCAAAGTTGAAGTACAGGACCACACATTAAATAAATCCATTGCAGTAGGTCTCATGAACTGCTCTTTTCTATCTAAATAACACAGAACTAGAAAGAAACTCTTCAGCAAGGTCTGTAGTCATGTGGTGGCAATCTTTTTCATAATGACCAAATTCCATGGTGGCATCAGGTCTTTTTGATCTCTGCCCATAACCTCCAATATTACCCAAACCCAGGTATTCTGTGTACCCGACCATCAAGTTGCCCCTTTGAAGCACCAAGGAGTTCTTCAGTTTCCTAGATGCATTAGTTGCTAGCAGAGCAACATCAGGAGCTTGTTGAGGGTCTGTTCTATTTGGACCCTTCCCACTCCTGTGACTGATGCAAGCCCTGGGAATAGCATGCTGAGACACACTAATGCACCATAGAAACAGTGTTGCGCTTCAAAATTCAGTATACTAGCAACAGAGGCAGACATATGCAAGATTACCCCTGCTTTTGGCAACAAAAACATGAATGGAAGAGATGAAATGTCACAGCTGCCATGAACCAAAAATAAGACTGAGAGAAAAATGGCAAACACTTCAGTCAGGCATCATGGCCTGCAAGCTGAATAAGTAGGCCAGAATTCTAAGTCAATGAATGTGAGGTGGCCTAAGATCAGAAAAACAGCAAAAGTGTCATTTCTCACCAAACTGGGGTTCTGCAACATACTACCCCCCTGAAGTGTAATAAAAGTACAATTAAGCCTTATTCACACACAAAAACCTGACCAATATACTGTAAAATGGACTGTCCATGTGAAGACCAACTCTACCTTACAGATATAAGCAGATGGGATGAACTTTTTCTCCTGTCTCCCTACGAGGTGTAATGCTTACCTCCAAATCCTTTGGAAAAACTGCTGGTCAACTTAGTTTTTAACAGTTTTTGGGCTCATGTTAGTTAAAAATGCTTCATTAAAAAGCCACAAAAGATACACTTTTGTTTCATCTATCTCATAGTTAATTTCTAACATCTTTGTAAGAAAAATGACTTTATGAATTTTTACAATCTTCTTCAAATACTCTGTGGTGCACGCAAAGGGATTCTGCTCATTTCCACAACTTTCAATCTTCAATAAGTGCATGCCACAACTACGTTGATCTCAACTGAAATTAATTAATTAACCCCATGAGAATTCACACAGAGATTTCGTATGTATACACATCAAAGAGCCAGGCTGTGAAATGGATGTAACCTAATGCGCCCTGTTCTCCTGTACTCCACATCTTTATACAAACATTTTACTTCACAAATATGAATTTTAAGGTGTACAGAATAGAACAGTCTAATGTCATGCTGGGAAAATTCTTATTCAAGGAACACACAGAGTAAGCTCCTCATTCAAAGCAAGTAAAACTAAAGGAAAACATGTATTATACAACAATCTATTTTGCAACAACTACATCCATATGCATCAAATTCCATTCCAATAATGTGACTGCTCTTCAGCACTTCTCTCTCAACACACCACGGTGAGGCACAGGATAATTAATTCATGGTTTAAAAGTTTACATTTACTTAAAATTATGCTATTTTGTAAATATGGTTAAATAGGACACCAATACTTGAAGGAAAACATAGGCAATATGATTATAGAATGATTCAGCTGCAGGTGCATGCATAGGTGAGTTGTTATTTGCATGTCCATAGAACAGAAGGGAATAAAGACAGTTATACTACCAATGCCACAAAAAGATAAACAAGCAGCATTTGAAAACAAAGTTCAATTAAATTTTACACTGTTGCTATTTCTCTACAAAGTAAAACAACTGTGAGCTGCTTTTTCAATTTTTATTAATTTCATTTATTCCTTTATGATGGATCTTAAAACAAAAGTATTAATAATTTAAACAAAATGAAAAGTGTTAATAATCTAAATGAAAATTTATATCAAAGAGGATCAACTTTTCAGGACCACTACACAGCTATATCCTATCCACAGTGATTATGCAACTTTATCTTAAAAATATTTTTTAAATAGAACATTTCCCTCCAAAATAGAATCCTACAGCTGAAAAGTACTTAAACATGTACTTGGGGTGTATGAAAAGACTAAGTGACAAAAAGGTCCTGAGCCAAAACTCAGCATGGACTGCTGTAAACCAGACATTTATAGTGTCCAATAATTTGTTAACCATTTATGGCAATCCAGAAAACTGCATCTGGTACATCTTATACTTTTCCATTAAAATCACTTCTTCTGCCAAAAAATCCATGAAGAAATCCTTCAAAAGATTTGGCTAACAAAGCTGTGTCTGGGAATGTATTTGGCCAATATGCAATAAGACATTTTATGTTTTCTTGTATAAATAGAGAATACGAAGTGTTATTTTTTCTTTCTATAAAAGTCATTATTTACTCTACAACAACATTAAAGTGCTGTTTCCTTTATGCAGCAATTCCATTTCAATTTTTTTATCAAGTAAATTTCTTGCCAATACAACACTGCTTGATACTCAGTTTTCTCTCTGAGTTTAAACCTCTCCTGCTTTCTTAAGTAAGGTTTTAACAACAAAATAAACAGTAATGAAGAACTTCCCATTTAAGAGCAGTATTTGCCTATGCCAAAGTTAATTTCAATCCAGGATTTGTGAATTTTTGCTGTAAATGTCCATAGCGAGACATAGATATACAGATCAGTCAATTCAAAAACAGATCAGTAGTTGTACATTATGTAGCAGTTTGAAATTTAATTGAGCTTATAAAATTCATATGTGAACTCAGGAAGCACATCTATGATGCCCACTTGGATGCCAAATTGCATTTGGAGAGAACTAAATTTAAGTAAGCACACATTCAAATATGTAGCAGAAAAGCAATAGACTATTTTTTGTAGAGCTCTTGCTGGAATCTTGAAGGTTTTCAAATGAGATCTCACACCACCTATCTGTCATAAGCAAGAATGCTTCAAGAAAACACTTATTGCAAGAGTAAGACTTACTATAATTTAAAAAGGTATAGCAATAATTAGCTGCCTATGTTGAAAGCATGAGTTACCACTGCACCCAGCAGAGATGGCAGTCACATCTGTGCAAGAGCTGCTGCCTCTATGTCTCTTACCAACTGTACTCTGTATCTATGTAGTACTCTGTATCTATGTTAAATATGGTAGCTGCTTTGGAAAATCTGACAACATTTGGCATTTCACCAACTTTTAAAAAAGACACTTACAGAGCTAAATCAAGTGTCTTGGTATTTACAGGGAAAAGCCCCCAAAACCCAAAAAAAACTTCTACAGGGCTTTCATTTGAGAAAGATCTCTAACAGAAGGTGAACATACTTTTTCACACTTGCTTTATAAACAAGGAAGTCCTCAGAATGCGGAACAGAATTAGTTCCTCATAGGATATGAATTTTTTAAAGTTTCTAGGAATACTACATTGTCTCCTCAGCTACTTGAAATATTTTAAGCAGAAATGAAAAAAATGTAGTTACCTTCTTTCTTAAGTTCTTCAATCTGCTCCTCTTTGATGTCAAGCTGCTCAGTAAGCCTGGATGCTGCATCCAGAGCAGCATTTGCCTCTTCTAAACTCTCCTAAATAGAGGGTAGGAAAGGGACAAAAAGAGAAGCAGGGAAATCACTATCACAACTACCCTAATACCCCACACATCAGACATAACAGATGAAGAGACTGCAATTACTTGTTCTTTCAAATAACTGGATTGTAAACACCCTCAGAAAATAGAGGGTCAGCAGAAAAATGCTATTTTGCTTGCTCAGTGAAGAATTACAATTTAGTTTCACAAGGTTCCATTTCATTATTCAGCCCACCTGCAGTGATACAACTTTTTCTTCTAGGTTTTCTGCTTTCTTCTTCCATTCTGCACTCTGTTTTTGGTGTCTCTCCAGCTCTGCTGAATACATAGCTTTTTCTTCTAAAGAATTAAAAATAAGAGACAAAACAAAACTATCTTAATTTACAACATGTAACTCTTCTTGGGATATGCAACTGCAAAACCTCAGCATTATCATATCTGGTTTTCTCGAGGTAGAGGTGGAATTCAAATTCCATAAATGTGATATTGATCAACAGTTTTCACAGAATTGGTTTTTTCAAGTTTTTTAATAGAGAATATATTCTGTAGTTCAGGCTATCAAAAAGGAAATGAGGTAACTAATACTTCAAAAGAACCAAAATATGGTAACTATTCAGCTACAAAATAATTGTTGCAATCTTTGCTACTTCTTGACAAACCTTACCCTGTTGGAACTGCTCTAGTACCATCTGCAGGTTGGCCAGAGACAGTGCATACTGCTTCACTTGGTCCTGGGAGATGGTCAGCTGCAGCATGGTTTCATCTCTCTGCTTGGAAACCAGGTTTAACTGCTCTTGCAAAGATTCAACTTGCAGACTAGCCTGATGGCTTAATGAAAACAAGATACAATACTTAAATAACAGAAGTTATTACAGTGAAAATAAAACCCCACCAAAAAAACATTGTACCAAAATTTTTGAGCTCAACTTGCAAAAATTATGGTATTTTCCCCCATTCCTCTTTAAAAATAAACAAACAAAACCAACCTAAAAAGAGATGTAAAAGAAGTCTTGCAACAAAATTTTGACAATCAAAGAAAAAAATTCTCATTAACTTCTTTTATTTAAAATGCATTAGAAAAAAATTCTAGTTTTTGTTATTATAACAGCATCTTTACAAAAAAAAGTAAAAAATCTGTATCTTCCTAGTTGTCAGTTTCAATTACTATGAATGAATAGGTCTTTCTAGCAGTTTTTACTTTTAACCCCAGTCTCCAAGAACTCAGTATATCTTCCTACTTACTAATGACTGAATGCTCCACTTAATTTCCCATTGTGCAAAAATATTCTAGCCTCCCAGATGCTGCTACTCATGAGAAATTCAGTGCATCTTGCTCTATATGTTTACACTATGAAGAAGGAAGTTCTCAGCAGTGTAAACTTTCCATGGTATCAGGCACAAAGTACAAATGTGTCTGTGTCTCTAAAGCAATTCACAAGGCATGACAGTCACAGACTGAACATTTGTGCATTGCAGAATATAAAATAAGACTCTTTCAAACTTTCACACACTGCTAAATTGATGGGTTAAGGATTTTTTTTCTAGTTCTAAGCCCCTTTGATGATGATGATGTAAGGTTTCAATAGCTGCAAAAGGAGAAATACATTAAATTCTTGACAGTAGCCAAGTAGATTTCCAATCACCCTCGTGATTCAGAGTAACAAAAGTTCCTATCTTTTGGCTTTTTCAAGTGCTTAGTATGTTACAGGATAGCAGCTCAGTATAATAGAGGCATCAGCATCAGTTTAGTTAACTGTGATATCTAAGACTACCTGGCATTCTCCACTGCAGTAGATGAGGATGCAAGTTTTTCTTCCAAAATCAAAACCTTTTTTCTTAGCTTGACCTCTCTGTCTTCTGCAGCTAAAGCCTCTCTGGTGTAGGAGTCTTCCATTTCCAAAAGGTGATTCCGCAGCCTCTCCAGTTCCTGATTTAGGCGCTGCTCCTTCTCATGCAAGTGCTGCACCTGTGTAGAACATACCTTCAGTTGCTTGGACTACCACTTCATATAAAAAAATTAAGTAAAAAATGTAACACATATCCATTGAAGCACACTGCGAGGGTATTAATTTTAAGTGCTTTTAACAAGTGAATGATACTAAAATAATAAAAAAAAATTACAGATGCAATTTCTTATTCTTTTTTCGTTTATTTCTTGCAACTATAAATTATTTGGTGGTACCTCACTCTGCAGGGCACTGGTCTCCATTTGCTTCTGTTTGAGTGCTACCATAACTTGGTCTCTCTCTTGCTGAAAAGTAACCGCCTTTTCCTGCATTGATTTAACTTCATTTAACAGCTGATTCAATTCTCCTGTCTTGCCCTGTTGAAGACATAAACAAATATTTCAAACATGGCCAATAATTTTACCTGAGGCATAGTCTTTGCCATGAAGAGTGTAAAGATACAACTGATCTAACGAGGAAAAGGGCAGGACGTCTATGGCCTTGCAACACAGAAAAATACCCAGGAAGCGTATTATTTTGAACTTGCCTAGTTTGAAGAGATAATCATAAGTATGAACGTACATACCTGTTCTTTGTCTTTCAACAGCTTCTCAAAAGCAAGAGCTTTTTCCTTCATTGAGTGAGACTCAAACTCTTTCTCTTTCAGCATCATTGAAAATTGCATATTAGTCTCCTGAAGTGCACGAAATTCTGTTTCTTTCTCCCTGCACCTTGCAACTATTTTTTCATTTTCTTCTTTCAGTTTTCGAATATCCATTTCTAAAATTAAATTTCTTTCTTTTAGATTAGTTACAGCTTGCTTCAAAAGCTCATTTTCATTTTCTTTGTTACTAAGATTTTCACTCACGGAAAGTAACTGATCACTTTTAGATTTAATTAATATATCTTTTTCTCTTAGTGACTTCTGTAACACATCATGTTTTTCTTTCATCTGTCTCATCTCTGATTCAGTTCCTTCTTGACTCTTTCTTTCAATCTCTGATGCTGTAGCAACAGAATCAGATAATCGCTGATTGTTTTCCTGAAGAATCCTGATAGTCGAATCTTTTTCTTGTAACTTTTTTTTCAGTTGTTCCAACTCATTTTGAAGGAGTTTGGATTCCTCACTGAGTGCTTCAGGAGGACTGCATTGAACACCTGAAAGCTGTGAAACGGTGGCAGCTGTTGCCACAGATGGTGTTACCAAATCCAGTTTGCTCAGGAGAAGATCCTTAGTGTTATAAAGCTGTCCTATGCTGTGTTGAACTTGTGCTAATTCTTGACTAAAACTTTTCAGCTTTTTCTCATTCTGTTCATAACTCTGAATCAAGCCATTATAATCTACCTGCAGCCTTGAAGTACTATCACTTTCAACAGAAATTTGTGCTTGCAGCCTGTGCAACTCTTCTTGGAGGTGAGCTGACTCATGCTGCATGTTCTGGACCGTGGTTATTACTTGTTGTTTCCACTCTTCCATTTTCTTTACTTGCTGTTTCAGTTTATCACGTTCTTGCAGAAGTTCCTCAAACTGGTTACTGTTCACACCCCCTGCCCCATTATCAGCACCTGTACTGGATGTCTGCAAGACAGTCAGTAAGGTTTGGCATTTTTGACTTAGGGCATCTATTTCAATGTCTTTTTCTCGAATGATACGAGATAGATTCTGAATAGTTTCTCTAGACATGTCTTGACTGCTGTTTTCAGATCTATTAGATAACCTTCGGTTCTCCTCTTGCAACCTCACCAAAGCTGCTTCTTTAGCAGCGACCATGTCCATGATATTACGATATTCTGTTTTTAACTGACTGTTCTCCCTTGTCTTTTCACTTAGAACTGCTAGTACTTGTTCTCTTTCCAGAACATAAGCTTGCAGCTGCTGCTGAAGGGAAAGAACATCTTGCCTGTAGGAAGCTGAGGAAACTCTAGCATTAAGAGCTTGTATTTCTAAATCTTTCTCTTGAATGATCCGAGTAAGTTTACCAACTTCATCCTTAGAGAGCTGATCAATTTGCTGACTTAGAGAAACATTCTTTTCATTTAACAGCTTAATCTCCATCTCCCTTTCCTTGATACCTTTGACCAGTCTTTCAATTTCAGCTTTAGATAAGTCATGTTTTTCATTTCCATTTTCTCCATTAAGAGTCTGAACCTTGGTTTCCTGAAAAAGATCAGAAGCATCAGTCTGAATAATCTGTCTCTCTTTGTGCAACTGAGTTTTAATTTGTTCAATTGTTTTCTGCAAATTTTTGATTTCCTCATCTTTTTCTAAAAATAGTCTTTCATGTGTGACATTCATTTGCTGACACTGCAGCTTGGACTCATCTATTTCCTTTCGCTGCTCCTGCAGCGACTGCTGAAGTTTCACTGTTGCTTGATTCTGATCTTCTATTGTTTTTTTGTGAACTTTTATTTCTTCTTCAAGATTATTCTTTATCACTTTTAACTGTGTTACCTCACTTTCAAGTTCAATAATAATATCTAAAGTTTTAGGCTCAACCACAGGTGTAGATCTACTTTGCTGATCCTTAAGCCGTTCAATTTCTTCTTTCAAATGATTATTTTCTTCCTTCATGACTGCAAGACTTCTGTCTTTTTCCTCCAAGTTCTGTTTTAAGACATCCTGCTTTTTTGAAACTTTCATATATTCCTCAAGTTCCTGCTTCGCCTGTAAGGCTTGATTTTTGTATTTTTCAATGAATTCCTCTTTCTCTTTTATAAGATCCGTCAACTGCTTTTGTCCTCCTAAGCTAGTAGTCAACATGTCCTTTGTTTCTTGATGGTCAAGTTCCATCTGCTCAATGGTCTTTTTAAGCTCAGCAAGTTTAAAGTCTTTCTCTTGATGAAGCTTCACCAGGCGCTCATGTTCGAGCTGCAGGGCACTGGTATCCATACTACGCGCCTTTGATAACTCCTCAATAGTTTGCTCATAATTACGTGCTTGTTCCAAAAGCCTCTTCTCTGTCTCGTTTAATTCACTCTCTAACTGCCTTTTCTCCATTTTCAAAGCCTCCACAAGAGTGTCTTTTTCCAAATGAACTTTCTTTTTCTCAGAAATGGCATCACTTAACTCCTGTTTTAGTTCTTCAATGGCTGCCATCAGCTTTCCATTTTCTATTCTGAGATTAGACAGAGATTTCTGGAGATCTTCATTTATTTGTTTGTTTTCTGAAACATCATTCTGTAGTTTTGCAATTTCTACTTCTCTTTCTTTCAGAATCAGATCTTGACAAGTGTAGTTAGATTCCTCATGACTTCTTTCTGTTAACTTGCTCAAGGATACATGAAGTTCCTCCTCTCTTTCTTTTAGTCTCTGCTGCAACTCTCCAATTTCTTTTTTACTATGCGAGTTATACTCCTGGGCTTTCCTTAATTGTTCCTGAAGATCTTTAATATTGTCTTGTAGCTGCTGCTTAGTTATATGCAAATCATTAAGTGCATATGAACAGTGGCTTAGTTTTTCTTTCTGACTATCTAACTCTTTAATAGCGTTCAACTTCTCAGTTTCCAATTCTGATACCTTCTTTCTTTCACAATCTATGTCAAGTTTCAGCTGTTTGATGATACTATCAGTTTCTGTGTGTTTCTTCGACAGCTGCTCTTTCAGTGTAATCATATGCTGGAAATGAACACAAAACAGAATTCATTAGGGTAGCAAAAGCAGCTGAACTATGCATTTCATTCACTTCTATCCTCTAAACAATAAAAAAAAGTTGAGAGGAAAAAAATGTTTCTTAGTCACCAACATAAGTTGGCAAGTAGGATCAACTAGTCAATGCTAAATTAATTAAAACCAAATATCAAATAAGAACACATTACATTTCACTACCAAAAAAAAAAAAAAGAACACCACCTCTAAAAGAACCTTAACTACCTAAATGAAGAAATAAAAAAAAGACCTTCTTAAAAACAAAGAACTGTCAGAATTTGTCAAGACATTTGGAATTCAGCAAACATCCATTGCTAAAAAAAAGAGTGGCATTACATTTAAGTTATCTGTATATTCTATTTTCAACTTTTTGTTTCAACTTTGGATTCATTTCATAAGTGACTCACTGGTGAATCAATAAAATTGAAAACACATGGCTTGCAGCTCAAATTACAGGTCAAATATACTGGAACTCTGACAAAGAGGTGTAATTTAATTCTGATTAAATATAATTGGTGACTTTTTTATTTCACGAATGCTCATATTATAAAGAACTTGCAATAAAGTTACTTAAATCTTCTAAATAATTAAAAATTATAAAGGAAAAAGTTTCAAAAATCATTGTAATGCACACTAAGACAGATCAGACTATTACCAGGATAAATTTCATCAGAAATGTTGCAATGAAAAATCAGGGACTATTTAACTGGACTTCATGAAGTAACATCTCTTATGGATAGCTGACACGCTATATTTCTTCTCTGTCTATAACAAATGGGTTTTACTTGCACTTCTGAATTTCACATTGACATGGTAGATATAGAGAAATACTGGCCTCAAGTAGTTGTTTTTAGGCCTCAAAAGATAACTTATATTTCCCTGCTATCTATGTTCAAAGATCAACTTAAAAGACAAACACACATACACAGAATTCAAAACATTTATTCAGTAGTTCAGTAATTAGTTGTAGTATTTATTACCTGAGTAGCTTCTTGATTCTGCTTGTCTAGTTCTTCCAATTCTGCTATTAATGTTTCTCTTTCAGCAACACTTTCATCTAATTCATGTTCTTTCCTTTTCAAATCTTGTCTTAACTGATTTATTTCTGAATTGTGATCCTCTGTATTCGAAGAAAGAATATTCTCATGTTTATGTTGTGCACTTGTCAGTTCCTTCTCAAGTCCCTCAAAATAAAAAAAATTGTAAATATCAGACTTTATCTTGCTGAAATTACATTAGAATCTCTAAGTCTGCATAAATACTACCCCAGTTAAATTTTTTTTGCTGGGAAGTATTTCTACCATTCATACATACACATTTATTTCTTCATCACTTGGTTTAAGAGTGTATAAACTTCTGCACAAAAAGCCAGGGTATGGTAAGAAGTTATATCCACCTCTAAGGTATGGATTGACAGCTGGGATAAACTATTATAACTGCAAGAGCCACCCTAAACACAGCAGGCTGCATGGTGGGATGGAAGTTTTAATCAAGGGCATCTAAACATCATTATGAACAATGCTATGGGAACTCCTGAATGCATGCAAAACACAGAAAAACTCAGTTGAAAAATACTACTGGATACAAAGTAAAATAAACCAAATCTCTCAAGAGTTCATAAAGGACCAAGACAACAACACCAAGAACTAAAGGTGTGATATGTTCCACTGCCTCACTTCATCAGTAAGATGGAATGCAGTATTATTATGAGTACTACACAGAAGGGAAATATTTCACAACTGGTAAGTACCAAAACTGAAACATGCTAAAGCAGAAGTGAAAAATGACATATTTTACAGAATGCACTATTAGTACTTTGAAAATGTATGTTACAGCTTTCTAGGCAATAATGAGATGGGTAGAACTTGAATGGTTTTCCTAATAGAACACACTGTGGAGTTTCATAAGCAAAAATATATTGCTTCTATAAATTCCACATATAATTACAGAATTAGACTACAATTATTTCCTTTTATATTACATTGCTATTTATGTAGAAATGCAAATGTTGGAAAAAAAAGAAAAAAACAATTTAGAAATTGCTTTACCTGATTTAAACTGGAAAGTCTTGCTATTTCATTTTCTGCTTCTATAAAGGAAAATGAAATCAAATAGATAATTTACTACTTTTCAAACAACAATAAAACAAAACCATTCTCCCACCATGTCCAAATAGAACTCTGCTGCTCCAAAGGGAATAGTTTCACAGCATTTTGTGATGACAAGCATCAGTGCCATAAAAGCCTCAAACATACCATCAGTCACCACCTCAAAGCAGAGTATTACTTTCACAACTCATCCCACATCAGGAGGACTTTGGCACTAGAGTTCATCAGTTATGAAATATTGAAGTATTTTCTACCTACTGATATGTTTCTTAAACAGGTATGTTACTGTTTCCTTAAGGAGAAGATCTTAGCAACTGACTACCTTTATACACACACAAAAATGTACTCTTTGAATTTAAACAAACAACTTCTATTGAGGCTTACTTACTTTTAAAGGAAAAAAACCCCTACCAAACAGTTGGCAGACATGATTACTTCCCTAATCAGAAGCCCCTAAGACAACCACACTAGTCCTAACAGGATTCTCTTTTCTGCTTCACCTTACTTCAATGGACAATGCTTTTCTAAAACAGCAATACTTTAAAAGTACACATACTCATATTCAGTTTTAAATTCAAAACTCAAATAAATTTTGAGTTTTAGAAGTGAAAATATACTAAAAATAAAAAATAGTAATAAAACATCCTATTCTTAGTACCTAACAATGCTTGCTGTAGGCTGACAACATCTTGTGGTAGTGACGTCTTTGACTGGAGCTGCCTCTGTTCTTTCAGGAGAGCATCTTGTTCTGCCACAGACCTTTGAAGTGCATCAAAGTCAGATTTAAGCTTTTCATAATCTTGTGCTATTTGGATTTTTTCTAGCTTGTCAAATTCTTGCTCTTTCAGAAGATTTTTGTTTTCTGCTTTGGCAGAAGATAATTTGTGATTTAATTTTCTTATTTCTTCCTCTAGGTCCTTTACAACCTGCAACTCTTCCACCTGTCCTCCATCTGGACTCTGAGCTTTTTTTTTCTGTTCAGGAATTTTAGGGTCATCCACGGCATCAGTGCTCACACCATCTAAAAGACAAAAGAGATTATTTGCAATATTAATCATAACCATCACTCTAGATCTTTTACTTCTCTTCTTTCACCTCTTCTTCAGACAGAGGGAGATAGAATAAAACAAAGACAGGTCATCATTAACAGAAAGCTTGGTTAAATAGGTTTAACATTTGAAGCTGTGCTATACATATTACTGGTATGGACAGTAATATCCTGGTAGGACAAGGAGCTTTTTGAATACTTTCACATGCATGGCTCAAAATAATTTTAAATATAAGTGTTGCAAGACGCTTTGTTTGCAATTTAATTAGAATATACTTGATCCCCACCTGTCTTGGTGAGGAGATGACAGTCTAATTTATCAGGATTTGGAATCTCTCAATTTTCTAAGAATAATTTATCAAATCCCATCTAATTCAGATTGATGCAAATCCACTTATAATTTAATTAATTACATTTCAAAGGTTTGCCAAATACTTGTTACAGAGAAAAATTTGCTCCAAATAATTTGCTAAATGATACACAAAGGTATTCAACTAAGAAAAACATTTTCCAGAATTAACCTTTTTACAGATCCATCATACTCTCATACTATACTGACATTCATGTTTCTGTAAAATCTTCTATAATTCCACATAAGTTAGAGAGTACAAAAAGACATCATCAGAAGAGTACAGGAAAAAAAAAAGTTAAATGAAAGCACACTACTTGTGAATTCACTTCTGTGTCAGCTCCAACACTTGAGCCTGCCCTAGTCCCTATTATGTGGTCAGACAGAATGACCAAAATAAAAATATAAAATATTCTAGTTCTTCAAAAGCCACTAGCAGTATTCATTTGGCACATAAGTGGTGATGCAAAAGATAAGGGACTTCTGCCTTCAACTTCCTTAAATCAGTCCTGCTGGTGTATGTATGTGAAGTGAAAAAACATCTTACATCTTAAGAAGCATCTGATTTTAAGGAATAAATTCCCATCAGTACTACCTTTAAAGTTAGAGAAGCTGTAAAAAAAATTTCCCTTCTTTCCAAGAAGGGAATAGATCTCCTGTTCCAAAAGGAGAGTATATACTCTCTAAAAGTCCAAGTTTTACCAGGTAAATACAGAGGTTTACAGGTAAAGCTTATGTATTTGTGCAGAGAAGCCTCTTGAGGAAACCTAACTGGCATGACTATATTTAAGGAGGATAAAATACTTACAAGGCAACAAAAAGTTATTTGTGGGAACTACTGAGCTTCTACATTGTAGTTATGCCACACATTAAGGTGTGGCCCTTATGGCAATCGTAGAATCACAGCACAGTTTGGGTTGGAAGGGCCTTTAGAACATCTGGTTTCAACACCTGCATCATCATGGGCAGGGATGCCACCCACTAGATCAGGTTGCTCAAGGTCCTATCCAATCTGGCCATGAACATTTCCAGAAAAGGGGCATCCACACTTTTTCTAGGCAACTTGTTCCAGCATCTCACCACCCAATCTTTGAGCTTTTGTCAAGTAACCCAACTGGCACATAGTACTTCCCAAAAAAGTTATTTTTTGTCCTGTTACTTTGTTATCTTCAATTCAGTATGTCTTATCCCTACCTACATTTAGTTTAAGTTAAAAAACCAACCCAGAAAGTGCAAAATTCGGAGCACAACAATTGGTATGTATGCAAAATGACCCTCCAGACTGACAAATGCCACAGATGAAATGCTATCATTCCAGTGCTCAAGCCAACCAGAATGAATAAAAGATATGGGACACGTGTCTTAAATATGAAGCTGAACTGAAATTGAAATTTAAATTCAAAACATCATGTATTTGATATATATTGTACTGCTACATGCATATTCAGCATTTTAACCCAAATTCACTCCACATAAAATAAAAGAGGATGCATATGGTAACAGAGACCTTGCTGTAACCGATTCTCAAGTTCTTCAATTCGCTCCTCATATTCACGCAGCTCTTCTCGGTGTCGACGACTTAACTCTACTAATTTCTGTCTGTGGGCATCCTGCAGTACTGACAGCTCATGCTGATGTTCATCTATTTCTTGACTTAAATTCTGTTTGAGCTCCTAAAAATATCATTAGAGAAACAAAACGGCAAAATAAAGCACAGTGTCTTTTTATGTCAGAAATAATACAATACAAAAGAAAGAAGTTTCCCCCAGTCTAATTCAAGGATTTATTGAAGGATTTCTCACAGAAGTCAGGTGTTTTGATCTTTGTTGATTGGGATTTTTTAAACAGGTGGAAAGAAATTCCTTTTAAAAATATGTTTACACAAATAGTATGCTCTCCACAAGAGCAAATACTAAACCAATGTAAATCAATTACAAGTCTTACACACAAAGTGGATACACTAGAATGCATTTTTAGTAACTTTCTAGGATGACATGTAAAATCCATATTTTGCACCTTCAACAAAAAAAGGCAATGTGTTTCTGAGAAGGCAGAAATTATTCTGTGTATCTAAAATACACTCTCATAACTCATCAACAGCTTCACAAAGTGATTTGCCCTTGTAAGTACTAATGTCACTGTTTCAACCTAACATACTGTAATAATCAAATCATACAAACACCTTTTCTCAGAGTAATTGTTTTAAAATATTGTACTGCTGACTGAAGGGTTGCTATGCTACTACATGCCCCCATGCATTTTTAATAACGTTATAATAGTGTTAGTTAAAATATTTACAAGTCATGTGCAAAACCATACACCATTTACACCACATACAAAACCATGAAGAGTACAGCACAAGAAGATTAGTTTGTCATCTTACCTTAACAACATTTTGTAGTTTGCATATTTCACTTTGTTCAGCATCATTTGTGCCTTGCACTTTGGAAGACTAAAAAAACCCAAACCATATATCCATATGAAAAATGTGATAAATACATGTATTTATCAAAGTGGTTCCTCTATTGATACTCAAAAGTAGAAAACAACAAAGCTAACATGCAGCAAAATAAAAATCCATTGTAATTCTGATTTTAAAAAAAATACATTTTAATGGAAACATTTTAATTTTTTATGGATTTTTATTATTACATTACTAGATATAATGGGTAAAAATTTGGAGTGGAGGTGTTATTGCTCATAGTAAGACAACAGGGTTGCTTAGTTTTGAGTATTTTCACATGGGAGAAGTATACCTCTAAAATCAGGCTATACCTGAAAAATGGTAACTCACATCAGCAGCAGCTAGAAAGATTATATCCATTTTTGTCTCAACAGACCATGAATTATAACTGACATATCAAGGACTGGGAGAAGAGAAAGTATAAAAGCATGCAACTATCCAGTCATTACTTTGAACAGTACTGTGCTATCAATAAAAGTCAGTAACACACCCAAGGGGAAGGGAAGTATTTTTTTGAAAGACTGAACAGAAATGAAACCCTGAAGTAGCATTCTAAGTGAATGTTCACGAAATCCTTTACCTAACTTGACAAATCATGCATAAAAGCATTGCAAAAAAGCATTTGGAAGTTAGTCACTGAATATGTCCTTAGTGATGTGAGAGCACAAAAGGTTTCATCTTTTCCATCACAACATGTTGCTTCTAGAAATTTTTCAGCACAAACTTTCAAAAATCCACCAAATACAATGAAAACATTAATTTGGAGGGGAGAGGGAAGGGCAGGGTAGAAGAGAAACCACTCACCACTGCAATCTGTTTCCAGTGGTCAACCTCCGATTCAAGCCTGGAAACTTCATTGGATAATCTGTTTATTTCTTGTTGTGACCAGATTATATCTCCAAAATCCATGTCATCTCCTTCAAAACCTGAGGAATGTCTGACCTCTGCAACATAGGAGGCCGATGCAGTGGCTGCTGGCAAAACACCAGCTCCCAGCTGAGCAGTCTGAGCAGCTGTCTGTACTTTCTGCAGTTGTTCCTGTAGTGCATTCTGTCTGGCTTTTAGATGGCTGATTTCCACCTGGATATACAAAATAAAATACATGTTTGAATAAGAAGAATATCAAAATACACTCTACTTTACCCTTTGTGGCCTTATGAAATGTGAACCAAACAACACCCCCAGCACAAATAACTGATCACTTTCACTAAAAAATATGAAAAAAATTCCAAACATTCTCACAATGGAGAAAAAAACCCACCTTGAGCTCAAGTGTTATAAAGTACCTCAGACAAAAACATGGGGTTTTTAGCAGCAAAGGTACACAAGCAGTACAGCAATATCCAGGCTAACCACTTATACAAAAATAATTAAATATAAAAGAGGGTATTCAGATATGAAAGTTAAGCAATATATGATGATTTTCTAGTTATTTTTATTACAATTGATTTCTTTTATGCTTAACAACTCCATGTAGTGAAAATTTACTTACTTACAATAAAGTGAAATTAGCTGCATGTAATTTTCTTGTAACAGCTCTGTTATTGTATTTAACAAGCAGAATTTCATACATCTCATAGTTCTGCTTCCTCTAGTTCCCACATGAATTTGTGAACAAATCAGAAATGAAACTCCTTTTTGTGTATATCTCAGCACACTGGCAACTTTCTTCATTTAGGTCTATGAAATCTCATACAATAGCCTATAAAGGTGATGCTTCCATCACAAAGGGACATTTTATGAATTTTGAAAGCTAGTTCTGTTCTCTTTAATTGTATATTGTTAAGATAAATAATGATACCTGAAGACCAAATAATTGTTTCAAACGGGAATTTGTTCCTGTTGCCTTCTTTTAAAGTAACTGAATCAGCAATACAAAGCAGTAGAGTGTCTGTTCTCAGAGTGATCCCAGAAACAACAGAAATTCTGACGGTTGCCCGACATTCCCAGAGCATTTTCTCTTGTCTCAACTGTCTCCTGGCAGCTTGGCTTACATTACATGATTTGATGAAATAGGTATTAGTCTACATTAACAAACCAAGAAGCCATAGCTGTGACCAGTATTTCCCCTTGAAGAGAACAGACACTAGAACAAAGGCACTAAACAGCACAACAGGTAAGTTTATTGGACACACAGAAATTTTACTCTGTGTCTTACCTCTTTCTGTTGAAGCTGACTGCGGTACTCGATAGACAACTGCTTTATTTGCAGCTCTGCTGCTTCATGCTTTTCCTCTAAGTCACTACAGACTTTTTTCAGTCTATCATTCTAGCACAAATGAGAAATGAATGTTGGTAAACTCAGAACAGTCCTTAAAGAATCAGAAAAGCACAAAACTACTGGACAGTAAAGTTAAATTGTACAGATGTCTCATGTTACTTCATTCAAACACACAGTAACAGCAATGTGTGGGCCCCAAATCATGGTCACATCCAAACTTTCCAATTTTATATGACATGGACTCCAGCTCACTTTCAGAAAAAAGGGCTGCCATGACCAGAGATAAATGCCAAGAATTAAATAAGTCAGGGCTGAATCACATCATAGCAAGATCCACAGGTAGAATTTAAGAACTGCCACAAAGCACAAACTGGAGCTAATATCCAGTGTTTTCTCGCTGACCTCAGGCAAGAGCAGATGGCAAGAAACTAGAAAGAGGACAAGCAGGAACAGTTATATCCCCAAAATAGTATCTTAACTTCACAATCCTGTTGAGGCCTGAAGGCATACATGAAAGTTGTTTATTTAGAGACATAAAGAAAGTCACAAGACCAACAAGTCCTATTCAAGAGCACAGAAAGTCACTTTCCATGAGGGTACATGAGATTTTGAAGTGGTTTTGGAGAGGCACAAGCAGCCTACGCGAGAATGACCAAACAGCAGGACAACAGAGAGAGAACAGCACCAGGGAAAATGCCCACTTTTGTCAGAGCCAAGCCTACTGCTGCAGTCCTGACAGGGCAGGAACAGTCACAGTTAGCAAAAGATGAAAACTTGTAGCACATGCATACACCAATAAACATGTCTGCCCCTAAATAAAATGTGTGTTCCTAACTGTGATGGCAGTTTGGCACAAAACCAGAGTCACATTCTAACACCACTGTCACCCTTGTTTCTGGATTTACCCAGGATATTTCAGTGCAATATTTCAACTTCATACAAAACAAATCATAATCATTGCATTTAATTACAAAATAATGATCTAAAATTTCTTACTTCAAGCTTTTGTGCTGCATTAATACTTTCTATTTCTCTGAGTCTAGAATTGGACACATGGAGTTCTGTTGCTGCATCTGAAAGAAAGTGAAAATTTTCATTTTAATTACAATCCTTTCAATCTGTTAAGACCAGTTATTAATACATATCTTACTTCAGACTACTTTTACGTTCATCCCTAGGTAAATATCAAAAGCTGTTTTTATCAGAACACTGTAAGAATTCTTTTTCAGACAGTCTTCCTGCATCTAATTTAGTTCGCTCATATTTAGGCTTTAAATCAAATCAAAACCCTAACAGATTAGTATAGATTTAAACTTTAAAGTAAGGGAGATAAAAATGTTTTATTGACTATTTTGTGTCCCTGAATCTGTTTCTCATTTCAGACTTGTTCCTGACCTAAGAGCTGTGTTTCTCTGTAATGCCATGCTAAGTTTCAAAACAAGTATTAATTCCATTAAATACACGTAACAGTGACTGAATTTTCAGAAAAAACCCAAACCACCCACACCCAACAAAACATCAACCCCATAAGACTCATTGTCTCTAAAAAGGGGATACATCTGCTATCCCAGCTTATTCAATAGAAAAAGCATGTAATTCCAGATACATTTTAATGATCAATCTTCCTTAAATTGACTATGTTTACTTCTCCTATGTCCTACCTTTAATGGACAGAAACTCCAAATTTCCTTTTAGCAATGAGAAATCATCCTGAATTGACTATAAAGCAACCTTGACAATACTTCAAAATTGGAAATTAGTAAAATTTCCAAGTAAATACTATATTTCATAATTTCCCATGTGCTGTTTAAAACAAAGACAGCTCAAGCACTGCAGAGGAAACAATCTACACATGAAAACTGCAAAATGGAAGATGTGCAAGTTCATAATCCACAAACAACTGATGGGAGTCAAAACACTGAATGTAAGGGATAATATTAAAACCTAGCAAATTTTAACCAATTAGGAAATTAAAAAACCCCAGACTGTAAGGAACTACTTGAAAAGTGTTGTAAAGGCCACATATTATTTAAAAGTTTTTACAGAAGAGTACTTGGAAGGCACTAGATTTTTTACACCCTGGAGTCTAGTCACCCATATGAATGTACTACCCTGAAATTTTTAGGAGACTGAAGTTGTCCACAGCAGTATCCAGCAGTGAAGCACACCTGCAAGGAACTACTAAACATCAGTACATCTCTCTTGCACAAACTCATGCACCAATGTGAGTTCACAATCTATCCTTCAAAAAAGCAAAACAAATACCCTACATGACTGCACAGCTCAGGAAAATAAAATATTCTTTCACAATGCTTCATAGTTGAGAGATTGTAAACTAAGTAGAATTGCTTAATTCCACATTTAAAATGACTATGCAGAAGTCTTAGCTGTTCTTTGTAGTTTCTATTCTTAACACTGTTTTGAGGAAGCTAACTTTTAAAATAATTTATAGTTACACAATGATAATACTAGCGATATTAATCTATTGATACTTATTACCACATTATACAACAGCTTAACTAAAGTTTTTTTCAAAAAAACCAAAAGTCATTACAAAAAATAGGAAGAAAATATTATATTCCAGAACAGATTTACTATTGGTTTATAGAATATCTCACTCTGATGTCTCTGAGAGTTTTTTTGTGTTTTTATTTTTTTTTTTCTCTAAATTTCTGTTTTAAAGATAAATCACTCCAGCCTCTAATCCTTATACAGCAAGGGCCATGTTCTCCTACTTAGCTGTAGGGGAATTGTAGAACCCGACAGGTTTCTCTGGGCACAACTGAAATATAAACAAAACACTGACAAACACTGAACCTTTGCCTCTGTGACACGTCAGACTTAGATCACACCAGTGGCAAAACAACCTCTGTACTACAACTCTGCAGTTTTATGGAACCGGTGTAAAAGCAGCTAATTAACTGAGAGTTTATCTAAACTAAGCAAACAGGAAGGAAATAGAGTGTTGTTTGAGTGCTGTCATTCCGGAGCAACACAACACTTCACGGAATTCAGAAACCTCTCAATAATAACCCTAAACCAGATTAACATCTGCTATTAGAGCCTGGGACTATATTTGTGTATTCTCTAGATCCTGAGATCACAAGAGCGGAGTAAAAACAAAAACAAAGGCAGCAAAGGCAGCAGCATTCGCGAAAGGCACCAAGCCGCGACCG
>NW_005054303.1:695040-713906 GCF_000277835.1 Geospiza fortis
TAGAGCGCCGCCTCGCAGGCGGATATGGCGTGGGCGGGAGCAGAGGATGCCGGGATGGCGGCGTGGAGCCCCGTGTGATTTTGGCAACTCGCCCGTCCGGGTGGATCTGGGCTATGAGCAAAACAGTGTGTTGTGCACGAGATGAGGCACGATTTGTGTGTGTTCTCACAACACACACAAGATCCTGAAACCCCGGCTGCTTTGGATTTACGTGGAGTGGAATGGGAAGGGAAGACTGATGGGACCTGATCGGTGTCTGTCAGAATCTCAGGGAGAGGGGCCGAGGGGCTGCGTCCGGGCTCTTCCCGCTGGAGCCCAGCAACAGGACAAGGTTTCTGCAGCGGGCAGAAACTGATGCACAGGAAGATCCACCTGAATATTAGGAAAAACTTGTTTACTATGCAGTGACTGCTCACTGGAACAGGTTGCCCAGAGCGGCTGTGGAGGCTCCCTCACTGGAGATACTCAGGAATCATCTGAATTCGGTGCCATGTGCTCTAGGATGAGCCTGCCTGAGCAGGGAGATTGGACCAGATGACCCACTGTGGTCCCTTCTAACCTGACCCATTCTGTGATTCTTGGTTGTATTTCCAGCCAGAACCCCAAAACTGCTCCAATTCAAAGTTCTTTTTGTTTTTTAATCAAGCGAGGTATTTAAACTTGGGACTACAAGGAGTACTGCACTGCTACAGAAAAAGCAGTTTTGTATCAGTCAGAACGATAGTTATAAAAAATGCTGATATAAATACAGGGAAATGTATTTATACATTTACATATGTATTTATACATATTGCTGGACATAAAATACAGGGTAGCTGGATCATTGCCCAGTTCAAATAGATAACTACATAAAAACATGTATAATTAGAGCACCACATCAAGGGCAAAATGAAGCTGAGAAGAGCATTTCACAGGTGGAATCTTTTTTAGAAGTCTGAGAATGCAGCAGGCACAAAACACAGGCTCTGGAGTTACAAGCTGGCAAACATTACCAGACAGACATGGAACAACCTGCTTCTGGCTCCCCAAACAGGATTTTGCAGAGCCTGGTGAAGGGTTCAGGGCTGGTCTGCAATGCTCTATCACCTTTTACTGGCCTCTGCCACTCACAGGCAATGCTAAGGCTGGGCATGGTAAGTGCTCCGGGAGTTTAGAAGTTAAAAGTTCTTTAATAAAGACTGTCTTCCCTCTTCATGGAACAATTTCTCTATCAGGTTTATAACTGATTTCACCAGTATATTAATTTAATGGCATACTTGTCACCCTTATGATTATCCACAATAAAACCAATCATGCACCACTTCAAATCCATTTCTGACTTAAAAAAAAAGGCATCAGAACTGTAGGAAGTACTAGTGCTGTGATGTAGCGTGGAATGTAGACATGTACCTTTATCAGTTTTATTAATTTGCACTTTGGGGTTTAATGGAGATGGAAAGTTTACAATACTCAAAAGACCCTTTATTATTGGTTTAACAAAAACGGTATGGGTCCTCATCACAGTAAAGATATGTCATTTAGTGTGTGGCTAAATAGTTTTTATGGGAAATTCTCCTAGCATTTTTTCAAGTAAGATCATGGATGTCCTGCAGACATTTAAAATATTTAGGGATGATAAAAATGTCTTTTATGGTGGTAAATTTTATAATGCCAAGTAAGGCATGCAGTCAATAAAGTAGCACAGAAGACTTTCTGTACTGCTCTTTTAAATTAATACTCTTGCAAAACTAGAAACTATTTAGCATTGCAAGTAATTTTTTTAGCTGACTGGCTTTATTCACTGTTAGGAAGGGAAATCATCCAGTATACTCTGTTTTGACGAAGCTACAGGAGCAATGCATTGTGTCACAAAAAGAATGAGTATTCTGGCAGCAAAGCAGGAAACTAGCTTTAAAAATTAGAAAGCATACAATTTTAAAAGAGGTAACATAACTACAACTGGCACCAACTTCCTTCCTTAACAGGAGTGTCTTTACACAACTTCTGGAGTATCAACAGATAAAAAGACTCAGATGATGAAATGTCAGCAACAGAAAACTATCCCACTGCTCTGTCTAAACACCTCTGGTGCAAAGCCCACTGATACCAGGGATGAGATTTCAATGTTTGATGATTCTGTGTCCAATTCACATGTAAGGGAAAGCACATATGCAAATACTTGAGAGAAACATTAGAAGCTATAATCATATTTATTTAAAAAAGTGATATCAAATACAACCATATATATTCATGCCTATTTGGAGAGCATTTTCAAAATATCGAACAGTGCTGCCATTTTCCAGTCAAAACAATGACAAAGCATTTCAGCTTTCCCTTTTAAAATCTTTTCAGTATTCTATGCTTTATATACACAAAATAGGCAAAATTTATACAGGAATCCAGAGCCAGAGATGTGATATGAAAACAGTCTTGACAAAAAAATCTTACTGAAAATGATTTCTAAAATACACAACTATTAGGTAAGAGAGGAAAAATTATTCCCTTACAAAATCCTAACTCTACAGTGATTTGTACACAGGGGTTTCATGTAGCAAAAAGTAACATTTTATCAAAGCTTACATGCTTTAAAGACAGATCTAGGTTTTTATCTTCTTTTTTTTTCATTTTGCTTTTGCACAGTGGCATTTAAGTATTACATCTCTTTTTCCTGCCTGAATTCACACAGTGGCTGTACTGAGGATGGGGGGAGATTAAAAGAAAAGTGTAGTTGTAATTATTTTTCTTAACACAGAAAATAATATAAAAGTATTTTGATTTGGTGAAAGCAGTTGAAAAGTCACATGTACTAACTGTCTGAAGAACTGTAACTGGGGAAGAAGGTGACTATGGCAGGTTAAATGCTCCAGCATTCCCTCCATCTCTGAAATGCAAATAAGGCAAAATGTGTGTATGAGGATTAAAACAATTTATTGCAGAAGAGCTTATGCTTTTAAGATGAAAAAGACAAGACAAAGCTACCAATTCTAAACTGAAGAAGTATTTGGACCCAGCCAGTTTGAATGTATTAAGTATTGTTCTCACTTGACCAAGTGATTGTGTATATGGAAGAGGTATGTATTTATTATTACATGTTGGACGTATTTTCTTTTTTTTTGGTAATGATTTGTGACTAATTATCAAGATTTTCCAAGACTAAAGTTTGTTCTATGCAAGACAGTAATGGCTTACCAAGCAAACAACATAATTTTCTATCTAAGCCCTTAAAAAAAGTTTCCACATCAGTTACTCTCTTCCTTGGATTATTTTAATTCCTTTAAAAGTGAAGTGCTGGTAATGTGAATTGCAAAATAATACTTCTTTGTAAGTCTGAGTTCTAATTCTCTGATCCTATTCCCCTATACTGTATTTTTCTGTACAAAGGCCACCATTTTTATGTTTTCGTTATTATTTGAACCTATAATTAATACTAGAAAATTTCACATTTTAGAAATGTAACATGTTAATTTTTAAGTCAGTCAGTTTTATAATAAGAGAAACCAGCTTGCAAATGATAATATTTGTCTACTAGACACCTGCAGAAGCCATTTTAAACACCCCTCCCCCATTCTGTAAGTTTGTAATAGAAGCAATAGTCCAACATTAAAACACATCATAGACTTAAATTTGTATTGGTTATTTTGAAGTAGTCTGCAAAGTAATAGAGTATGACAAGTCAGAAGAGTACCTTAGCTGAAAACTACACTTAAATTTGCTTCAGTTCTTTGAAGGGCACAGGAAGCCCAAATCTTTAAGTAAGCCAGTATCATATCATATTAGTTTCAGGTCTAGAAAAATGTAAGCATTTAAACAGCTCATATTTGTACTTGCTGTGCCTAACAAGAATTGCATGCAAGCATGACCACATTACAACTCTTGTTCCTCCTGCCTTCACTGTAAGACCATGAAAGCATTATTAGAATTATACTCAGAATTATACCCAGAGAAGTAATTATGGAAGATATTTATTGTATTACTCCTGCCCCTTTTATTTTTACTGGCACAAAACCATAATTTATGTCACATGGACCATTCACTAGAAAACAGTAAAACCTGTTGAACAAATGAAGCCTAAAATTCCATCAAATATAATTCTAGAATTTAAAAAAAACAAACCACCAACAAAAACCAATGTCTGCTCCCTTACAATGGACTTTGGCCTAAAGCTATAACATGGGAAAAAACCCAACCCTTCAGCTTGACAGGGTAGGTAACACCAGAAGTACACTCTAAATTAGTAAATTTGAAGCATAGTTAAGTCACACTGATAACTGTTTATCATTGAAAGATCACCAAAAAATGACAGCAGGGTTTTATTGACAGCTTCTTGGCAGGTCCAGACATTTTGACCTTGAGACCTGGATTATAAAATATGTACTGTCAGCAGTTAGTATGAGTTTTTTCCTTGGGTACCATTCAAACAGAGGCCCTGTTACCCCCTACAAGCCCTGAAAGGAGGTTGTGGCATGGTGGGGGTCAGCCTCATCTCCCAGGTAACAAGTGACAAGATGAGAGGAAATGGCCTCAGTTTGTACCAGGGAGGTTCAATTTGGGTATCAGGAAGTGTTTCTTCCCTGAAAAGGTTGTCCACCATTGGAACAGGCTGCCCAGGCAAGTGGTTGAGCCCCTCCCTGAAGCTATTTAAAAGAGGTGCAGCTGTAGTGCTTAGGAACATTACAATTAGTGGTGGACTGGTTGGTTTAGGTCTTTTCAGTGACAGAATTACGTGAATAAACAGATGTAGCTTAAATTGCCCTCGCCTAACTGCTTGTCTAGATAGATATGCCTACATCATTCAACTTGACATTTCTCTAAAAATCAAACTGGTATTTGTTGAGTGACAGCATTTCTCCATAGAAAGGAAAGTAGCTGTCCCTGTGATCACTGACTCAGCTGTGCCTTTCAGGCACTGACATTTTATATTTCTTCCATATTAAAATACAGGGATGATGAAGTGACTTATGATGTGACATGAAAGTTCAAAGGCAAACCTCCATGTTTTAATGATTATAAAATCTTGTAGTAGTTGGCCTGGGTTATAGTGAGTGAGATTTAAGGAGGTGAGTTTTTTGGGTTTTTTTAATATACGGCTGCTAGAGCTAGAAATAATATTTTTATTATGTTCTTATAAGAGAGAATAAAAGGTCTGAGTTCCAAATACTGGCATCAGCTTGCCAGTCTACATCTATTTATAAAAATGAGTGTTATTTTAGGATTAGTTTATGGCACAACCAAGAAAGGAAAATTAAACTGTGGTTAATTGACAGATGAGAAAAAAAAAAATCAGTGCTTTAGACACATCTTTCTTGCTTTCAGTTTCATAGAATTTTCAAACTGAAAGCAGAAAATGACACCCTGAAAAATACAGCATTTCAAAATGGCATATGCATACATGACTTTTAAAGTAATTGTTTAGCTATATTAATTTGAGACATCACAAATAATTATAATGTGGATGACAGGATTATTTTAAAAATACAAAAATCAGTTTTTAAAAAGTAGTGCTGTCTCATGTCAAAATCCAAATTGTGTAACACATACCAGTGGTTCTGGTGACATTGGTGAAAATCCAGCACATAGATAAGAAAAACAGAATTCAGCCCAATTAGGTATACTATAATAATATCCCAAGCTATCAGGAAACCATTGCTGTAAACAAATCTTTACTGAGAGGTAAGAGCCCTTTCATGTACAGTACTACTTCATGCTGAATGTGTATATCCCTCTAGCTACCATTCACTTCCTACTAATTTTAATTAAATGTTACTATTGTGCAAAGATGTAACTTTAGAATATTTTGATAAAGAAATTTGGGGTTATCTTTGAAAGATTCTTAGAATGCCTGTGCTAACTGTTAATGCTTTAACTGGACTACAGCTTATATACTCTATCTACAACATATTTCCATATAATTTATATGTAAACAGAATTTGTATTTCAAGCACCGTTCAGGAAAATGAAACATCTCTCTTTTGTTGCACTGAAGTTCAAGGTCAGGTTTGGTCACCCTGTTACACATTCATCCTGGATATCAAAGCAAATGTCTTACAACCAGTAGCATAAACCATCTCACATACTTTGCTTCCCAATTTTTCTCAGGATCAGAAACAACATAATAAAAAATTGTAAGGTGCATGAATAAAGGCCATTCCTGAAAAAACTGCAACATTCTGACAGACACTCATGGAAAGCATTTCAGAAAAAACATCCACACAGGCATAAATATTCATTCTTAAAAGAGCTACTTGCACAGGGGTCATTTCAGATTGCAGGAGTGCATCTTATGTGTGTGGCACTGACTTTATGGCACCTAAATCGCCTCCTACTTTCTCCTAGACTCAGTTACAGCTCTTTCATGCTGAAAGGCCAGAATAAAGGGTTGAGCTTGAAGAGGAAAATTCTCTGGAAGAGGTAGAAAAGAAAACGTGCTAAACCCAATTGAGTATATGCTGCTTTTGAAGTAAAAAGAAAGTGGCTCTAACAAGAAAGAACATAAGAAAACAATAATTAAAAACAAACAAGAACAACAAAACCCCAAGCCAAATAAGGCAAGTTATCTGCTAAAAGACAGTATGTTAAACACAGATCTAAAATTTTACAATTGGACTTGAAGGTAAAACCAAGAATTGTTACAAAGTCAGAAATCACTGAAAGACTCAGGAGTAACATTATAGTCAACAATACAATTTTGTCTTGAATTGAAAAGTACAAAATTTATGGGTTCTTGTTTCTCCTGCAGAATGGATCATTTCAAAAGTGGACAGCAGGATCAAAAAGTTGGCATTAAGTCATTCATAATAAACAATCACAAAATAAATTATTTAAGATAATCGGAATTTAATTACTCTCTCCATTTTAGAGTGATGTATTAAAAATAATTTATGAGCATAACTTATTACTTGTATCTGTTTTTCCATTAGTACTGAAGAAAATAATTTGATGCTGTTTGCAGCACCATATGTATCTTCTATAGAATTCTTCAAAACAATTTAAACTTGCTTTTTTAATGCAAGATTTAAAAGATTTACTTTTTTAAGTTACAGCTGCTACCCTTGTCTAACTTTGTGTGAATGGTTCCAGTAATTTTAACACCACTACTCTTGCGAGCAGATGTTTTGTAGGAGTGCTACAGTTCTTTAAATTAGTGCAATCTTTTTTGTATTGGCAGATCCTCTCTAAACTGACCTCCAACAGCCCCCCTTTCACTCCTGCTTCCAGAACTCTGAAATGAACCCTGCTTGTGCAACATCCACACAGTAGAATTTTAATGGAGACTTAGCGTTTTGACAGCAAGAGGGAAAAAAATAATGTTATTTCTCCTCTTCTGAATTCAAGTGGTTTCTGACAGACTCCAGAGACATATTCATGGCTGCTTGAAGCATGTCTTCTTCACTCATATCACCTCCTAAAGACAATACATGCATACAAACTGTAATAAATTCACAGTTCTTAATTATAGTTAAATGCTTTTTTTGTTTTCGTCCACACCCACCTTTTCCTAACCCACTGACAAAACTGGTTTTGTTTTCAAAGTCACTGAACATTTTGCAAACAGTTTTTCACCAACAACAGTCAGTTTGTAACTATATACACCAGTTTTGGATCACCAATACCTGCCACTGGTAAGGTGTACACATGGTCTTCTGAAAACTGGTTCCAGTAATTTTGTCAGATACTATTGCAAGTTGTCACACAACTTTAAAATTAATTTAGAAAACAAACAGTTGGGGTAATAGCAATGGTCTACACTTTGAAATGGGATATTGACATTCAAAGGGAAACAGGCTTTTCAGGAAAGTGATCCTTTCCTTCACTGCCAATACAGTAATGGCTGTAATGCACAATCTGAATGGCTGCTCAAGTGCAAAGCAGGCAGGGAAGGAAAATTAACAAACAACACAAAGATGAAAAAGACACATTTCAGTGTTGAATGAAAGGTTAAAAAACAATACCTGGGCCAGATTCTGGAGTGCTTGAACTAAGAGTTGCTTTGTCCTGTAGGTTTGGAGTCTGATTTTGCTGCTGTAGCTGTTGTTGCTGTCTGAAAGTGTCATAAATTTGTAAGAGAATAAGATTAACATCAGTATGAGACGCAAGTCAAGTCAGAAGTAGAAGCTGTTTGGTACAATAACACCCCTGTGCCCAAAATCTCTTTCATCATTTCACCCTGTTAACCTTCAGATATAATCTTCCCAGCATTGTATTCCAAGCCACAAGACTATTTTCCCAGGATCTGGTAGCTCTGCATTCTTATCCTACCATGTGAAGTGTAACTCCTCCCATCCATAGCATTTCTCCCTGGTCTTTATTTCCTCTATTACTGTAAGACAGATAAGGAAAAGCTACAATAGCTCAACTATCTATTAAGAAGGTACACCAGAACAGTAACATAAAATATGTACAATGTTTTTATGTGATGCACATGAGAAGCATCATTACCCAAAGCAAAGTCTTAGAGAAATAATACTTTTTGTTGAGAAGGCAGTTGCAGAAATGTACAGGATTTCATTTAAAATACTTCTATAATGTATGTTTTCTTTCTTCACAAGACTTGCAGTAATAACAAGACTACTGCATTATTAACACACACTCTCTTACTAGAGGTTTCTCTGTAGGAACCACCTGAGAATAGTAAAATTCAGGTACTGTTAGGAAATCATATTAAGACAGAAAATTTGAGCTGGACCTCAGTAAGAAATTCATCCACACCCCAAAAGCACTGAAAAATACATGTACTTCCACATGCAGTTTTCTATCAGCTACTTTACTTTTCAAAATATGCTTGTCTTCTCCTTCGCAGCTCTTCTGAGGAAAGGGACTCTGTCTGACTGCTGTGAGACGACTGAGGCACATTCTGTGGTAATGAGCCTGAGAGCTCACTTCGACGGCTACCTGAAAGCAGAACATGCCATATCCTACTAACTGTAGTAAAATGAAGTTAATAAAATTAAGTAAATAAGATATAACTTAAAAAATGTCCCCAAACTTGAGAAGAAGAAAGACTTTTTGGAGATCTAAGCACCTAGAAGAACTTTGCTTGATAATTTCTCCTCTCCTCACCTTAGGACTGCTTCCCTTTCCTCCTGCTACCCTTTGCCAATTTGTTCTTCCTTCCTAATAATCAGTGACAACATGCAACTTACAACTTTTCAAAAAGCAGGAGGGACATAGTTACGTGCAATCCTGGATTGTCCTTCCATGCCTCAAACCAGTCTTTCCAGACATGTTGACACATGCTGGAAAAATTGCCTGACAAACGGATTCCAGGAGCTGCTTAAAGCACTGTAAGAAATTGAGATGAGCACTGCACCTTGCATGCTGAGCTGAATGGCTCTGCGAAGATCAGCCTCTTCATCCTCCATATCAATTTCCTGCCTACTTAGAGCCAGGGCTCTCTGAAAATTCTCTTCATCTTCGTCTAACATGCCTGTTCCATCAAAAGGATGGTTAACTTCTATTGCTTGGTCCACATCACTTCTGGGTAGCCTGTGAAATTCATACATTCATAGCAAAATTCAGACAGAAATTATATTAGATGTTATCACGAGGTTTAAATTAGTACTTTCTGCCAATTTAACTCTAGGTCTAACTTTGGGAAACACATTTTTCTTGTGAAAGTCTGTTATATAAACAAGTATTTTCCTGAAAAATGAAAAAGCACAAAAGGGCTGCAAGCAACTGCAGGGCAACCTTTACATATATTTGCCACACGCTGACCTCTAAAGCAGCGGGCATTGACAAGAGGCTGGTGATAGTAAATCATCAAAAATGATAAGCCCACAAAAAGCTGTGATACATGTCATTCCAACCTACTATTAAACAGTTACACCATTTAAACAGCTATTTAAACAGTTACACCAGCAGAAAAGAGTGCATACTGTCTCCTTCTCAGGAGGCCTTGAAGGCCACACTAAAGCAACAGAACCCATGTAAACTGTACACACTTTCCATGTTACTGCTAATTATTCCATCAGTTTACAACAGCAGTTTAACTTTACAAAGGGGAAAAAAGTAATGAATTCCTCTGAGAAGCCTAAAGCCTTTTTATCAGTATGCAGTTTGTTCACTATAAAAATTCAGTGAAATCATTGCAGAAGTGCATCAAGTACTAACTTTATGTGCTTTCAAGGATGTTTTATATTAGCAGAATGCATCAAAAATGAGCAGCACCACAACATTACAGCAAAATTATTCCAAAAGGGAATGCTGTATTATGATAAAGCCACGATCTTGGCCTTATCAACTGAGCGATGCAGGATGGTCCGGGAACTCAGTCCCTCTGGGAGACAGAGTGCCCGAACACCCAGTTAGCTCGTCGCCATCGCTGCAGGCTACCCTTAGCAAGCTTGGTGATTGTCAGCTCTTTAGTAATTATCACCTCTCTTAGGGTTTCAGCTCAAGCTTGCTTGCTAGGGCACCTTTGGCTGAGGCAGAAGCAGATGTGAGAGAGGAGGAGGAGAGGTCCTGGTGGTTCCACAGCAATGGTTTATTGGGGAGTCTCTGAAGGGTTCCAGCAACAGCTCTTCTGTTGAATGGGCTAAACCAGCCCCTTTTTATAGGGTATAGGAGGATCCAAACTTGTCCAATAGTAAGGGTCAGGGAGAAGTGGCCTATGAGGTTACAGAGATAAGCTATGGGGGCGAGGGGTAGAAGACAGGAGCTTATTTTGCTGTCTCCTCATGACTCAGCAGTTCCTACTGTTAAGTCTCAATCCTCCATGGAGCTCTCGCAAGCTCCATAGAGTCTGCTACACTGTATGATTTATATGATGTGGAATTCAAATATCAGTTTCTCGTTCTTTTCTACTTATGACAGAATGCACAAGTCAGTCTTAATTACAAAAGAATTACTATAACCATAGTTTATAAGATTTGCCTAAACCATTTTCCTCCCTAAGTCAAAAATCTGCATTATAATATGCTTATACACGTGGAAAGCCTCAATCCTTATCAAGCCAGCTTTTGCCCACTTAAAAATACACCATTTGTTGTCCATCAACGTGCTTTTCCTGTGTACAACAGCAGTACACATTGAACTAAAGGTACTTCTTGTTACTTCCAAATTACAAACCAATCATACTGAACATTATTAAAATAAAATCTTTATTTACCTTACCTCTGATCTCTTGACTGTGCTGCCTCTTCTCCAATCAGTTTTGGTCGCTGCATCTGCTGTACCCGAATCATCTGCAGCAGCTGATCAGCCTCACAGTCTGGCAGGTCACCTTTTACTACAAATATGGAATAACCTGAAAGAAAGAAATTGTAAGTCTACAGCATTAAAGTGCAGATACAAACACTCTAAAATGCACACTATAGGGAATACAATCATGTAAATTTTAAGATGTAAGACTGTACCTTTTATTATAAAGACTTGGGTTATTTCACTATTTCAATCATAAAACTAAGGGTAGTTAACTGAACACATAAGTTCTAAGAAATAATGATTATTACCTACTTTTAATTAATGAGATTTAACATCTGCAAGTTACTATTACCTTCCTGTTGTAATTGAGCCAAGAAAAGTGCAAGATATGTATCTGATATTAGTTCTGGACCCATCAAGAGAGAGTTCAAGTTAAACCACTGTAATTAAGAAAAAAAAAGGTTGAGACAACAAATTAGCACGAAGATTACTTGGTAATCCATTCCTGTACATTGCAGTAATTATTTATTATTGAATATCCAAATAAATCTAGTAAAATAAATTATCAAATTAAAGGGTTTTGAAGCATAATACCTACACTGCTAAAGGTTATCCTTCAAATACTCTAACAGGACATCTGAAGTGTGGAAATTACTGCATGCTCTCTCACATTATTGAATACTGGTACCAGGGAAACACATTAAACCAGACAATCTTTAACAATTGTATTTTGATTAATTTCAGACATCATCCTAAAATTCTGCTTCATCCTAGTTTTAAACCTGAGACTAATGCTGTAAGAAACCCTTCATCAGTTAATGCTATGTGTTAAGAAATTAATAGATTCAGAAAACAGACATTCAATTATTTCCATTAAATACTTTCATGGAACATTCCACCTTTAATAACTAGTGAAGGTGAAAACTAGGGTTTACCCTTCTCTTAGATAATTTTTAAACTTAAAAATTAAAAAAAAAGTACTCAAATTTAGTATGCTGAGAGTACAGCACTGTATTACAACAGGGGACACTTTATGTAAACATACACAACTCATTTCTAGTTACCCAAAGACCATAACTAGTAATTTATAATACTTCTAAACAGCAACAGTATTATACTTACATAAAACTTCTAGAGAGAAAATATATTCAATGTGAAACAAAATATTCTACCTTTAAACCCCCATATACAATTCCAATGTAGCTAAAGAACTTTTTTTTAGACCTACTCATTCAATATTATACAGTTTTAACCAGAAAAAAACATTTGACTTAGTGGAAGGAGAATTTTATCTCCATTCTCACAGAAATGCACTGATCTACCCAAACTTCCATATATGCACCCACACACCTGCAGCCAGGCTCATACAACAATATAAGTGACTATCTACTACCCTGTCATGCAATCACTTCATATGCCAAAAACACTCCTTGCCACTAGGAAAGGGTAAGAAGATCAAGAGTGTAGAAGAGTAGGGGAATAAAAAGTTCTGTAAAAAAATTTGATGGACAGACTGTAGCAACTTTTATGAAGGAGAAAATTATGTTAAACTAATTTTGCTTTAACTGTAACAGAAGAGAAGCAACCTATTTTGTCAAATTTTCCCATTACTCTCTAGATAACAGACACCCAGTACTGTCTTCATGTGGTTACAAGCCACGGGTAAGAGAGGAAAAAAGCATTCCCTCTCCAGCTTAGGATGCCTTGGGTTAGAATGCTCTCATAAAATTCCACCCATCATGGTTGCATTGTATAATAAGCATAATTTAAAGACAACCTTTTTGATATCAAATAAACAAAAAATGTCTGTAAACATTAGCCATACTTTTAAACTAAAGCCAAACAGTAGAGTTTAGTTTTCCCACTCACAAGTGATTTTTCTTTATTTTTTTAAATCTGGATGACAACATAAGTAGACAAAACTTGCAAAAAGGAACCAAGTGGGCAAACAGATTCCTGTCCCACTATTACAGACTCTTAAAGCTGTTTTCCATGAATGTTTTCTATGAAAAAAAGCCCTGAAAAAAACCAAACACCAAATCTGCTCATGTTGTACAAAAGCTCATAAGCTTTTATATGTACTTTTGAGTATCCATTATTATCCATCAAAAACTTGAATATTTTCTTATATCTACTGCCCATTTAAATACAAAATTATTTTACAATGTCACTATCTTACTGTATTAAAATAAATTTGAATTCTGTAGGGATCCTAATCTTTGTTCAGGATACCCTACTCCCCCTGACCCCTCAAGTATAAGTTTTCTTCAGTATTTCATTCAGAGCAAAAAAAAAAAAAAAAAAAAAAAAAAAAAAAAAAAAAAAAAAAAAAATACTTTAAGAAGTCACCTAAGACCCTACCAGAGCTGTAGCTCCCCGAAGGACATTCACTAGGGAATTGATCCTACAGTCTTTTCCCAGGCTAATATTTACAATGGCCTGCGTGTCATTTTTGTGATAAAACAAACATTTACCTTTTTTTAAAAAATGGGATACTATTAAACCAAACTGCAGCAAAAGCTTGCAAAAGGGAAGCACAATCTACTTGCAACCACTTTTCCACACCCATTTCTGAAGTTAATTTTAAAATAAAAAAAGACAGTGTCACCTGTTTTCCTAACTTTCGAACTGTAAACCAGTGTTCCTTATAATTACAAATAAATGATTTTTCATTTCTGTAAAAAGAAAAACAAAAGATATAAATAAAATTAAATACTCTAAAATCAGAGTACATAATAATGTTTAAGATCTTTGCTATCACTAATTCGAACTTAAATATAATAAAGTTTCAGTAATATAACCATTGATGTTACATTACAGAATACTCATATTGCTTTTATAACATTCAGGAAGTTGTCACTATCACTGAAATCTCCATATATCTGTGATGCCACAGATACTAAAATATCATGAAGGTACAGAGGACAGATGTTCTCATGCACCCCCAAAAAGAAAAAAAAAAAGAAAAAAGAATCAAAGCCAGGGGGCAATACAAACATCAAAATGCAACAGAGCATAAAACAGCAATTTAAAAGAAAGATTTAAAACATAATTAAGAGTATTTTTACAGTAAAATAAAAGCAAGGTGCTAAAAGAGTCTTACATAGGATCGATCCCAAGTCTCTGGTACTCTGGGCTGTTGAAGAGGATTAGTTCTAAACCCCACACTTTCAAGGCATTGCTTATAACCTGTGAAAAAAGACCACTTTTCATGAGTCAGACTAGTTCAAATCTGAATTCAAGCAAGCAACCATCTTAGCTATGCTAAACAATTATACTGTTTTTATAAAACTTAATTTCAAAACATTGCCTAGGGATCACATTACTCAAAATGCAGCTGTCATGAATCCACATGCAAGCATAACAGTCACATCTCATCTGAGGAGAAGTAACAAAACTAGGATTTAATTCAGCTGTGTTAATGAGCATACTCCTCCAAACAAAGCTGTCATTTCACCTTCCACAGACACTTTGGTAGTTGTCATCTCTCTACTTGCAATGCACTGCTCTGCCCTTACTTCCCCCTCCTCCCCCCAATACAATCTCAGTCTTTCTTCACAGTAACTGTTGGGAATTTTGTACCACTGGATTTTCACAGGATCAGTCAATTTATTGATCTGAGCACCAACTCTTTTACAGTAACTCTTTAAAGCTACATGAAATAAGGCTGTAAGAACTTTTAAGTTAACAATTCTAATTCCTTTCAGCAAGCCAACTGTGCCTCAAATGACAAAGCAATGACGGGACAAAAAAGTAGAACAATGAAGCATTTTTTTCAGCTACTGAAGCAGCCCAAAGACAGCAAGAAAGCCAAACTGTTAATGGTTTCTTGTTAAAAAGAAAACCAGCCCATTTGGCCAAGGAAGTGAAGCTCTTGAGGGAGTCTGGAGCATTGACAAGTACCACTGAAAGCTTGGGAGACAGCCAAAGATGCCTAGAGCTCTAATCTAGACAAAACCCCCAATTTGGTGTTCAAAATTTTTTTTGCTGTTGGTCTGGTTTAAGTATTTATTATTAATTACTTTTCCCCTATAGCCTTAAAAAAACCAAAAACACCCAAGAAAAATCTTCAGATCACTGTGATAACCCTGTAACCATTGCCAAGGTCTTTCCAATCTATAATTTGAGAAAGCAATCTGAATTGTGCTTTTTCACCTGGGAGCCAAGGTCTACACCTGAAGTGCCCACAAGAAACAGCTTAGAGCTCAAGCTTATTGCCAGCAGGTGCCATTTCCCAGTTCCTGAATCCATGTTTCTCCTATGTATTTGAGGGCCCATGAACTGAAGAACTGCAAGTCACTGTTCTTAAAGGAAAACACTCTGAACATTTGGAAGTCCAGCACTTAATCCCATTAAGCCCATAAAGTGGTAACTAGATGGAAAAGCTCAATGCCATTTAAATTACATAAAAGAACATATATTGCATAAAGAGAAAATGGTGTCACAAGAAAGATGTGCTTACTTGAATTGAGAAGAATCCACTATCATCCATATTTACAGAAGGCTGCTGCTCAATGTGAAGTTGGAAGAGAGAAAAGGGAAAAATGGTATAAGCATAAAAGGTAAAAAATAACTGAGCTGTGAAAATACATGTAACTGCAGATTCTTTAAGCAATGATTTACATCCTTGTCTGCAAGGCTGATTACAATGCCCCAGATAAGCATTTTAATTTAAAACTCAAACCTTTAGAGATGTTCAGTGCTTAAAGGGCAGACAGATATGGGAATTTCTGTTCCTATCTGACATTGGCTTACAAAAACAAAAGGCAAATTACTAATCCTCCTCATCATGTCTGATCTTCCTACTTGTAAGATGAAGGTAATGTAGCTTTTTGTAGAATTATTGTAAAGCTGTACTAGTAACATTTGAAAATGACACATCTAAGATGCATGAATGAAATGGCCTATAAATTTAAAAAGCTTTAGCACTAGAAAATTTACCTTGTCTAGCTATGCAAGAATAGCAGGTCTGTGCCAGACAATATTGCATTTCAGGCAATATCAAGCAACCTCAAATGAACATAATTTTACCTGTAAAAATGTTCTGTATTCTTCACTAGATACTCCTCCCTCTGCCATTCTCATCCTTTCTTCCTCATCCAATTGCTGTGCAATGGAGGATAACTCAACAGGACTGAAGTATTCACCTTGCAGCAAATTATTCAGACAATGTTGAGCACACAATGAGCCTTCTTGCTAATAATGGAAGAGAAAAAAACAATGGAAAAAGAAAAAAAAAACCACCCCAGGTTAATGCAAACTCGGTAAAATAACTCAACTGTTTCATTCTGGCAAACTTCCTGCCCTCCCCACTCATGCAAAATACCATACAGTCTTTCGGTGTATTACACTGCAAGCTATAGAATACAATCCTCCCATCAACTTGATGAGAAAAAAACCCAGCATGCATAGTATTTTCCTTCAGGGAAATAAATTTCATGTAAAGATTCTTTTTGAAAACACCATAAATATTGCTAATGACCCAACAAATCACACAGAGACTCTACAACCATCAGAACAATGGATTCTATCCTCTTCCAAAACATCAATACATGAAAATCAAACAGTTAGATCTCTACTTCCTAGAACAAACATTTTCTATAACAGACACTCTCATTTTTTAACTATTCTTCTCTTCCAGGTGTGCCTATTGACAACCTGCTCTCCATGTTATTGCTGAGAAAGTGATTAGGAGCTTGACAAACAATAAAGCTCCTTTTCCACATGAAATTTACATATAGGAAATAGATAAATTAAGGTCATACCACTAATCTGAAAATCTTGAAAAGAATGATGGTGAAACAAAATATTAAATTCAGCATATTAAACAATGATTTTTAAAAATTGATAGACCAATTGACATTGCTTCAAATAAAAACATTTCAGATACTTTGTTACATATCCAGCACATTACAGGCAATAGAACTATAGTGTAAGATTTTTAAAAGGTCAGCACAAATTTAAAAAGAGCTAATTAACAATGTCAGCCATGATTTTGTAGCACAAATTTAAAAAATCTCTGATCTGAATGAATGCATGTTAGGATCCGTCATTTTCACATATGAGATAAAATATTGCCTCGTTAAAAAAAACCACAATGTAAACCTACCACAGCAGCTTCCCATGAAAAGCAACCTTTTTCTACAAATAAGTGTAACTCCGTGTGCAAGACAAGTAACATCAGTTTTAAAAACCTGCTTTTCTCTTTTGTTTTAATCAGTCTTCATTTTATTTACATTAAGAACTCTCCTACACATGCTCTTCCTTAAAAACAAAACCCCTCAAGAACAAAACAGAACACCCCTCCCTCAAGCCACACCCACAGAAACGAAGAATACAAGAATATGCCTTTGAAGAATATTGTTTAAAATTCCATAAAAGTATCCTACAAATCATATGCAGAACTCTCCCATGATCTCCCTTACAGCTGAAACTTTGAAAGTTCCCTTTACTCCAGAATCTCCCTATGGCTTCATCACTCGGTTGAGCAATGAGTTACTAAAGCCACGCTGGCTGTACAGCCAGGCTTCAGTGGAATCCGGAAGCCTCCTCCAGCTCACGCCCTCCCTGCAGCAAGGAACTCAAGACTAAACAGCAGCTTCTGTCCCTCTGGACCACATCCCTACTGCAGGTCACATGACGAAACTGTAACACAAGAATCTGCTCAACAATCACAGGCTTCCCCACCAGAATAACATGAAACGGGTTTAGAAACAGAGAGATAGTGAAATACCACTGAAAATTAGTTGTATTACATGCTTACGTAGTAATTTCACTAAAAGGAAACTTTTTAGTAATAGAAAGTTAATTCATAATGTGATAAGCTAGGCCATGTAAGAAAAGAGTACATTTTGTTAAACTGTTTTCAAAGCCAGACTGAAGGTCGCTGAAGCAGAGGCCATTAGGCTGAAATTCAACACTCATCCTTTCTGAACAGCAGCTACTTAGCACCACAACACTTGCCAAATTTTGAAACCCAAACCTACTCCCCAGTTTTTATGGATTTCAGAACAGCAATTTTTTAAAGGAAGGTACACAGCTATTTTACTTGACTTCCTAAGGAAGCCAATCCTACATAACAAAATAAAGTAACAGAACTAGTATTAAGATTAACACAGTAAAGTTGAAGAGACACTGGCAAAGTGCAAGAAAAAATCCAATGACAATTCGAACAGCATTAAAACATCAATAGGTCATATTTGCGAAGCTGGATAAATCACAGCATTTCACAGCAGCATTTGTCCTCCAGAACAGGAAATACTGTTCGGCACACAGAAGCACACTATATGAACTGTGATTTCTCTAGCGGCTCTCCCACTCCCTGCTCATTACACAGGTCCAGCCAAGCCAGGCTGGGTGACGAGATGGCTCTGAGAGCACAGGGACTGCCCTGCCTGCCGCCGCTTATCCTCGGACTCGTTTCTCTGCCACACGAGCTCTCTCTCAAGAAACACAAGTAGCTACAACCTACACGCCCGCACACCTGGGGCTGTTTCTGCACTCCCCAGAACACAGTCCCCATGCTAAAGCGGACGCCTGGATCAACCCTGGCTCTCCCTTCCCTGCAGGGCTGGCAGCGTCCAGCTGGGACGGGCCCATAGGCACAGGCACCGTGGCGCGAGGGCCCCGGCTCTCCCCCGGGGCAGAGGACAAGCCACTGCCGAAGGTTCGAGATGCGAGGGCCCCGGCTCTCGCCCGGGGCAGAGGACAAGCCACTGCCGAAGGGTCGAGACGCCAGGGGGGGG
>NW_005054303.1:714326-717225 GCF_000277835.1 Geospiza fortis
CCTCCCCGCACCGAGCGGAGCAGCGCCCAGCACCGCCCGCTCCTGCCTTGTGCTCACCAGCCCCTTACACCCCCCTGGTCCGCTCACAAAGCCGCCGTAACTGCTCAACCGCTACTCCAAACAAGCCTACAGAGAAAACCCAGAAAGAAACTTAACCGGGTTGAGTAGCTGCCAAGCACATTCTGGGTTTATGGAAATATTCCTTTAAAGGCTCGTTCATGAAATAGCTATAAACACATGCATTCCACACCATACACAACAATAACAACTGTTGCCATATTTCCTGAAAAATCCCTTTGCTAGGATTTTTCTCCTGAGAAGCCTCTGAGGAAAAGACAAACAATAAATCTCTGCTGCTGTGGAATACAACAGGTGCATCTTTGATTGGTCTCATGTGGTTGTTTTTAATTAATGGCCCATCACAGTCCAGCTGTCTCAGACTCTCTGGTCAGCCACAAGATTTTATTATTCATTCCTTTCTATCCCTTTCAAGCCTTGTGATAAAATCCTTCCTTCTATTTTTTTAGTAAGTTTTAGTATATAACTTTCTTTTAATACATATCACAAAATAATAAATTAGCCTTCTGAAACATGGAGTCAAGATTCTCATCTCTTCCCTTCTCCTGGGACCCCTGCAAACACCACCACATTCAACATAAATGATTTTTGCATAGTTTATTCTATAGTTCTTCCTCTCCTTTCCAGAGTAGGGAAGAGAAATTTCTCAACGCTTATGGACTAATGGAATTCCTGAACACATATTAATCATGTAATTAAATCAACTTCAAAGAGTAACACCAGAAATTAAACTAGCACTGATGAATTGCAGACGTCCTTTAATGTAGTATCCTCTCAGAGTAAAAACCATATTCCTGTTCTTTCAATATGTGACGGAAGATGATGAATCAAACAAAAATGTCTTCCTTTTCATCATCAGCTTTTATCTCCATGTTACTTCTTCACCAGGCTTCAACTCCCTGTGTAGAAAAAAAAAAGAGGGAAGAGACTAAAATTAGTATCTTTCTTTTTAGAATAATTATTAACAAATGTAAGTACTTATTCGTGTTAGTTTATATTCAATAATACCTTCATTTTGAGATCTATGTAAAAATGTAACTTTCCTTGCAATTGCTGTCAGTAAAAATCTTTCCATACTGATAAACTTCCTCCTTTATTTCAAAAGCTTCAATGGTTTGAGTCCTCTGATTTCCATTCATTTAACTGGAAGCACAGAACAGCTGACTTCTAAGGAGTTAACAGACTTTTAATTGGATCCAAAATGAAAAACTCTACTTCTTTTAAATATAATAATTCATTACTTTAGTGGAAAGAAAGGTGTGAAGGAAGAAGGGATTTTTACAAGACGCTGACACAGCAGCCCAACTTCACTAACAATACATTAAGAAAATTGCTAATGTACCAGTGGAGTAGATTGTGTCAAAAGCTTTCTTTCTTACTCAAAATTAACTTAGGTGAGGCCAGAGCTGGAAAAACAAATCCACTGGCAAACTGACAGCACTCCTACAGTTTATACAACATGACTTTTCCCCCTCTTCTTTTGTTAACCTGATGATCTAATACAGAATTAGAACTGACACAGATGAGTCAATGTCTGAAGCTGATGTAAATACTCCTGAGGAGTCACAGCCAGAAAAACCAAACTGATCAGTGCACATAATCACATCATCCAGCGAAGATACAGCAGCATGTATGTTAATTTTCAAGATCTTGGTAATTAAGTAACACACATTTATAAAAAGTATTTGGTTGAAAAGCACTGTGATCATTTTAAATTCAAGAGGGAAAATACTCAAGCACTGTGTTTCTTGCTGAAGTTATAGAGTCATAATAATAGTTTCCATATTTCATAACCAAGAACTTTTTAGTCATTAACAGTAGTTAATGACCCTTTCTTTCATGGAGATAACTCCTAAAGATTCCATTTCCAGAAGGTATTACTGACCTAAAACACTTCATGAATGCTTGATATTTTTAGGCCTTTCTTCCCTTTTTTTGGTTACGCTCATAACTAAAAAAGAACTGAAAAGCACTTTGAAAAATACCTATATATGTATATAAGAAGCATCATAAAGCAGACCTTTTATATAATAAGCTCTTGTTTCTGAAGGAAGACAATCTTTCATCATTCCATCTGTCCAAATAGCATCCAATCACAAATCCTAAGGGAACAAGGATGTGAACCCAGTGTTCACGCACAGCTTGGGCGAAATTCACCATGACTGCTGGAAAGAAAAGTGTAACAGGTAAGAGGTACTAATAAACCTGCACTTGGAAACTGTTGCATGTTTGCCACCCTTACTCTCACTTATTAGGATTCTGCAATGGCATAATACACAAGAGGGCCATCAAACACTTCCTAGGAGACACATACTGCTCTCAAACCCATACCTGGGTTTCTTAGAAATAATCCTAACTGTTGACCCTGGGAAAAAGAATTTCATCCTAAAACAGGAGAGAAATAGAACATCTCTTTAATTCACTCATTAAAGCAACTCTACAGAAGTTTTCTGCTCTGTAAAACATTAAGAACACTTTCATAATCTAAACTCCTGTAGAAGCACACTTTATTATCTGTGTCAAGTCTCAAAGACAAGTTGTGTATTTAGTGGGGAGCTGACAGATAAGAAACGACATTTCTGAAATAAGGAAGAACATTTCTAAAATCAGAGAATAACAAAATTATTACAGCTGGAATGGACCTCTGGAGATCATACAGTCAAAACTCTCTGCCAAGGCAGGATCACCTGCAGCAGATGACATAGGAACACATCCAGGTGGTTTTTAAATGTCTCCAGAGAAGGAGACTCCATGACTTCTCTGGGCAGCTGTTCCAGCGCTCTGTCACCATCAAATTATAGAAGCTCTTCCTCCGAGCACC
>NW_005054303.1:717816-754474 GCF_000277835.1 Geospiza fortis
CTGGGTCCCTGCTCGGGCAGGCCCTGGCTCTGAGGGCTCGGGGCCATGGATGTGCCATCTCTGGGTGCCCCCATCCAGCTCCGTGGAGCTGCTGTTAACTGCGCTGCTCCTAGGGAGCCTTTTAAAAATTATTCTTAATGTATATTGTAGAAAATTAATCCCACCTCTTTCTAATAAGACCTGCAAGAGTAGAATGTTACTATCTGAGACGTAATTGGTATCGAGCAGCTGTATTGAACAGTGTTAACACCGTTAGCCTGCATATTATCAGGAATATGTAAAACTAGATCTAAGTAAATGGAATTTTTCTTTGTGTCAGTCAACGAAACGTTTTGTCCCCCATTCAGATTAGTTCTTTTGGAGATTAAACACTTGGAGAGGAAAATGACATCGATTATCAAGTTGACTACGCTCTCGGGGGTGCAGGAGGAATCTGCCCTCTGCTATCTTTTGCAAGTAGATGAGTTTCGTTTTCTTTTGGACTGTGGCTGGGATGAAAACTTTTCTATGGATATTATTGATTCTCTGAGGAAGTAAGTAGTTCAGTTCATACACCTATTTCTAAAATAGGGCTTGGTCTGTCTTGGAAGTTTTCAAAATTCCATGCAGTGGTATAATGTATGGTGTTGCTAAATGAAAAATTGTTCTTTTTTGTTTTGTTTTGTTTCGTGTATATTTTACATGAAGGGAATCACGCTGCTGAAACATTTCCCACAAAAACTTGGATTTTTTTCTTGTCAGCCCAGTGAGTTGTGTCCCTTAACTGTAATTCTCAAACTGTTCAGTTTTTGTTTTGGCTTGGATGATTTGTGTGGTTTTTATTGTCATTAATGTGACATAGTTGAGGGGAGACTTACCTTGACTCTCAGTTAATTTAGAGTAGTTAACTAAGTTTTAAATAGGAGAGGAAGCCTTCCTGCATGTAGGCTGAATACAAAGCAGTTCAACTCTTGGCTCTTGTTTCAAGTTGAATAGACTGTCAGGAAAACACCTTCTGTCAGGACACCAGCCCTGCAAAGGGAAAAAGCCCCTCCAAACCAAAATCTGTCTAGACTTCAATATTGAACTTCTTCAGGTGTGCAGCAAGGAACTGTGCTGATTGCCAAGTCAGGACTGAAACATGGAAATTTGGGAAAGAAATGGAGCTTTTTGATACTAGTTTTGTAGCATTGACACACTTGCAGTGTTTGAAATCTTTAAGTGAGGATTGTTAGGTACTGAGGATCATTTATAAATTTTTTCAAATGTCTTATCTAAGAAGCAATTAGATAAAATTCCCTTTTTCATAACAGCCATCAAGAAGAATGTGTGTGCTCCACTTACTATGCAAGGGAACAGAAGACTGTCAGTCCTGCTTGTATTTTCATTTGTTACATGTGTTTTATGCTCTCAAGTTTTTCAGTTATGATATGTAGAAAGGTTTTAGTCTGAGTTCTAATTTTATGCAACACTTTGCGAGGAAAAACAAATGTTTTTAAGAGTAATAAAATCCCCCAAACTGATGAGCTACTTTTCTTAAATGATATGTTTGATCTTATCTACATTTAAAGAAATATATTTTGATTTGATCAAAAAATATTGAAATATGTTTTGATTTATCTTTATCAGTTTAAGGATTGTTGTGTCTTTGGTCCTGTTACTTGGTCACTCTCATCAGAAGAAAAGTTGTAGTCTGTTTTGGGGTGTATCAGTAATTTGTAGCACATCTGTACTGATAATATTCTTGGTCCCTCAGTTCATTTACTTGCTGGTGTCCACTTACATACTAAGGTCTTTCTCATCAGGAATTGGATGTGAAACTTACTTCTTCAAATCTTTAAGTTATGCTTTCTGAAATAATTTGTGTTTTTAAGTACTTGGCCATTAGGAAACAGCTGTAAGTTTTAATTATGATTTTCAAAACCGTCCCAATTCTTGAAGGGTTTAAGTTTCATTGTTTGGCATTCAGACTGTGTATGTATTCTCAAAACAGCCCTAGCAGGGGATACACAAAACCATACAGAACTCCTTTCAATGACTTTTGTTTGCCCTCTTTTTATAGGCATGTACACCAGGTTGATGCTGTTCTTCTTTCCCACCCTGACCCTCTACACCTTGGTGCACTTCCATATGCAGTTGGAAAAATGGGATTGAATTGTGCCATTTATGCAACTATTCCTGTATATAAAATGGGACAGATGTTTATGTATGATCTCTACCAGGTATGTTTAAGTTGATGCTTTCATACACAACATCTTTGATGGCGCAGTGTTTGAATTCTCTGTACTTCTTTGTTTTAGTCCCGCCATAATACTGAAGATTTCACACTCTTTACATTGGACGATGTAGATGCAGCCTTTGATAAGATACAACAGCTGAAGTTTTCTCAGATTGTGAACTTAAAAGGTAAAGTTGTCACCAAAACTTCAAGAAATTACTATTAGTGAAAGGCAACAGAGCAGTTAAAAGTTAAAGTAACTTTTTTAAAGGGACTGACTTCTGAAATGCAGTGTGTTTTGCAGTGCTGAATTCATAAGCTTCATGTCAGTCTGTATCAATTGCAATTGTATCTAGAAATGGATAGAACTTTCACTTAATGAGGAGGAGGTCATGCCAAACAGTGTTTAGATATTTGTTTCTCTTTTGTGTTTTTGTAACTTCTCTTGGAATTTACTGATGTCTATTAAAAGTATTTACTTACCTCTAACAGCAGATACTCAGAACTCTCCATAGGCAGTAGCAAAGGGAAAGCTTTGTAGAGCAGAGATGAAGTTACAGCATGCGTATGATTTAATGAGGAGATCTTCAGTGACTGAGATCACACTCAGTGTAGTGTATTGCTGGGACCTGTGGCAATCAACAGCTTTCCACTGTTGAATGTAAAGATCAGAATAAAATAAAAACTCTTCTTGAACAGAGACACGTACAGGCTGACCACCAGCAGTTTGTCTCTGAAGTGCAGTATTTTACAGGTTCATGAATCGAGCTGCCAAAAGATTTCTTATTTGGAAAGCAGAAAGAGGATGTTGCCCTTGAAAGACTGTTGGTCCCTTTTCCAGATAGCTGTAGCAAGGCTATGTCTGCCCTGGCAATTTTTACATCTAAAGAGCAATTTTATCATACAACTTTTTTAAAACAACCAACTTCTTTTATATTTAATGGAGATGATTTGAAAAGGCTCGATGGAGACTTTTAAGAAGATAATATATGTTTAGTTATTAATTATTACTGTGCATTTAATGCAGCAGAGTCAGTGAGTAATGGTTGTGGGTAGTCTCATTTTAATCTGATGTACGTACAGGCTGGTATCAATGACAGGGAGCAACAGTGCATTTGAAAAATGCATCAGGTGCTGAAAAGTTCTGTCATCCCTGACTGCAGCACATTAACACCTTTTCTGCTGTGGTTTAACTTGTGTGTTTGTCATTCTGGAAAGCTTTCAGATTGTGTAATTTATTTAAGTTTTCCTAAGTACCTCAAAATTGAATGCTATAGTAAACATTTAGTGTTGCCCCAGAGAGGATCCTGGCTTTCATCATTGTGATATAATTTTTATATCATTTACTTTCATCATTGTGATATGTTTTTTATATAATTTACTGTTGTTTATGACCATAGTTACAGCAGCTCTGAGTGTCAGTGGGGGGTGGAGGGAAGAAGTGATCTTTGCTTTAGTTTCTTTATTCTGGAGGAAATATAAAAGTGAATTGCAAAATATTTTGACATTACTGCTTAGACGGGAAGGTATTACTGCTTTTTCATACTTCATTTGACTTTTTTTTCCTCAGTAGTAATTTGAGTATTCAGTTGTTTAAAGTTACTATGTCTTGTTCAGAGTAATGGATTTTACTACGTGCAATCTACCTAAAATACTGAAAACCTTTGTAGGCAAAGGACATGGTTTGTCAATCACACCATTGCCAGCTGGTCACATGATAGGAGGCACAATTTGGAAGATTGTCAAGGATGGGGAGGAAGAAATTGTTTATGCCGTTGATTTCAACCACAAGAGGGAGATGTAAGTTCAACATAGTAATGTATAGTTCTTAGCTGTGTATCATTTAGTGGGTGATAAAGAGGTGTGGAAGCAGAAGTGCATTTCCAGTTCTAATAAGATCACTAATTTCATTTGCATCCAGATTAATCAGTTTGAAGCAAGCATTAGCTCTGGGTTTCTTTATTCCATTTGTTTTTATTTATTTGTAAATTTGAAGCAGGAAGCATTCAGCAGCTAAGTAGTTTTGTTTCTGTACATGCAAATATCTAGATATCTAGAATCTAGCTGCGTTTTTTTCCCTCGTAAAATAGAAATGCAAAAAAGTGAGATTTTTCCTTTTTTCCACAGCCATCTGAATGGATGTTCCTTGGAAATGTTGAGCAGGCCTTCATTGCTTATTACAGATTCATTTAATGCTACTTATGTACAACCCAGGAGGAAGCAAAGAGATGAACAGCTGCTGAGTATGTATTGTTTGGGCTTCAAAAATATCAGTAATGTGATTTATTAGCCACTATAAATTATTTTTCTGTGAGAAATTCATTAGCATTTAAACTTAAGAATCCTTATTAAAATGTAACATGTTTTGAATTACTCTTTTCTGATGATACTGATCCTGTGAGTTAAATGTTTTCCTAACAACAATGAACTGTATTTGAAAAGTGTCTTTTACCCAGTATCCTTCAATCTCTTCAGGCATTTTTAAATTACCTTCCTTAGCACTTTCCTTTTTTAAACTCCATTTTCTGTTGGTTTTTAATTAAAAAAAAACCAAAAATAAACAAACAACCAAGGCAGAGAGATCTTCAGAGGTACTGAGAAAACTCCAGCTCCCTTCAGTTTTGGTGGTAGTGTGGATTTGGATCTCTTTTGAAGTTTCATTTGTTTCTGTGTTCAGTATACTTTTGAATATGATTGCTAGTGTGACATAACAAAAACAAAAATTGCAGCAACACCGCAAACCTTCTAACTTTGATTCAAAGTATAAGTAGGTTTTTGTTTTATTTTTAATTCTTCCTAGCTAATGTTTTGGAGACATTACGAGGTGATGGAAATGTATTAATAGCTGTGGATACAGCAGGCAGAGTTCTGGAACTTGCTCAGCTTCTTGATCAGATCTGGAGAACAAAAGATGCAGGATTGGGAGTCTACTCTCTTGCACTTTTGAATAATGTCAGCTACAATGTAGTGGAGTTCTCTAAGTCACAGGTTTGTTTTGATTTTAAAATCCAATTATGAAGGGTAAAGGAACATTTATGCAAAAGCTTTTCTTTTTAATGGTAAAAAATGGCAAAATACTGGGTGAATATCCTTATTCTGTAGTGCATATTTATGTCTCAGCTCTTTTGATCAAGTAACAGAGTGTCCAGTTGTGACAGTGGGCATGTTTCTTGATACTGATTTCTGTCTTTATGATAAGACTTGTTAGCATAGTTTATAGTTGTTAAAAAAGAGAACTTAAAGTACTTGTTTCAGTGTTGGTTATGCTCAACATTATTTCTACACCTGCTGAGAAATACTGAAGTAATCATGGGCATATTGCATCCTGTACTTCATATGAAGTTTGTACTGTTGAACAACTTGTATTTGTGTAGATAAGTTTCTTTAATATGTATTTTAGGTGGAATGGATGAGTGATAAGTTGATGAGGTGCTTTGAAGACAAGAGAAACAACCCTTTTCAGTTCCGCCATCTCTCCTTATGTCACAGTCTATCTGATCTGGCTCGAGTGCCTAGTCCTAAAGTTGTTCTTGCCAGTCAGCCTGACTTGGAGTGTGGGTTTTCTAGAGATCTTTTCATTCAGTGGTGCCAGGATTCCAAAAACTCCATAATTTTAACTTACCGCACTACACCTGGAACATTAGCACGATTCCTGATTGATAATCCTTCTGAAAAAGTTATAGATATTGAGGTAAGAGTCATCTCTGTAGCTCCAGGTTCTTATTGTGGGCCATCTGGGGTCGTGTGGGCAAAACTTAACCTGGTTTCCCTTTTGATGTTCTGGAAATGCTTCTAGTGGTGGAGAGAAACCTGAAATCAATATGTTGCATATTTATCAGATTGTGGGTGAATTTACATAAATATAGGTCTCCTACTGAGAACTGCAAAATGCTTTTTCACGGCATGGCGAAATTAATAGAGCTGAGCATGAAGTTCCTTTTAAATATTTATTCTTAGACAACTTGTTCCTTTGTGTTTCTATTATAATAGAAAAAAGTCTGCTTGCAGCTGACATACAGATCACTACATATGATGGGTTAGTCTTGCTGGAAAATTCTCCTGGTTTGGATGAGAGGAGAATCAAGTCAAATTAGTATAATATATCCCAACAGGATTAGAAGGATAAGCAAATGCTGGAAATTAGGAGATAATTAATTGCTATTCATGCTTTCAAATTGTTTTCAATAATCTGTACACCTGTGTCTACTTCTTTCTGGTGCAAATTGTTAATTTATGGAAGTCCCCTGTGATTGCAGTGATAATTTCAGCACTGATGATGCAGCTTTATTTTGGTTTTAGATTGGATTGAAATAATTGAATTATAGTGTTAGATTATTACTTGAATTCAGTTTATTCAAAGTGAACTGTACTCAGAAAACAAGAAACAAAATCTACCATTGTTTTGCCAGCTAGTGTGACTTTGCTAGCTTCTTCTGGTTTGATGTTAATGATAGAAAAACTAAAATACCACTGCTCATCTAAGAGCATTTGCCTTCACTTATTTTCGGAAAGCTTAATTGATTTTAATATTTTTAGGAATGCTTTCATTTAAAGTCGACTGTACAAATTAACACTGTCATGATGTCAAGGTACCACATTTTTGCCATAGTCTTGTCTTGTATGTGACATACAATTTATACTTGCCCTTGTTGCCCAAGGACAAATATTCTTGTCAGCAGCATGTAGGAAAAGTATTGAAGTTGTGTCAACTACTCACAATAACATTAATTTTAATTCCCTCTGCAGTTGAGAAAACGTGTCAAGTTGGAAGGAAAAGAACTTGAGGAATACCTAGAAAAGGAAAAACTAAAGAAAGAGGCAGCTAAGAAGTTAGAGCAGTCTAAAGAGTAAGTATGTTGCTCATTCTGCTGTTATGATGAGAGTTGAGATTTCTGTGTGATTATTCTGCTCCTTCAACTCTTTTCAGGCCTAAATGAGAATTAGAGTTTCAGTAGCCTTGTCTGAGGGCCCTGAGCAATCAGGAGAGGTTGTCTTTAATCTGTTGCCCCAGTAGACCCAGTTTCATCTGCCATTTAACTGTGAGCTCCTTCTCAGATACATAAACTGCCCTTGTCAACTGTTATTTTCTAGTCGGTGTGTTTATGTAATATGAAACCTGAAGGAAAAAAAAGAAGTGCTAGGTGTTTTTGGAATGTCATTTCAGGGCAGATATTGATTCCAGTGATGAGAGTGATGCTGAAGAGGATATCGACCAGCCAACTTTACATAAGACCAAACATGATTTGATGATGAAGGGTGAAGGTAGCCGGAAAGGAAGCTTCTTCAAACAGGCAAAAAAATCTTATCCAATGTTTCCAGCTCCTGAAGAAAGAATTAAATGGGATGAATATGGTGAAATTATCAAGTATGTGGTGGTAATGTATACTCACATAGTAGCTATGAAATAATCAAAAACGAGAAGGAATTAAATTCACCATTCTGTCTCTTTTGCAGCATTGCTATATGCTCTTCAAACTGCTAAGTCTTAGAGAAAGCTTATGATAAGAATTGAAGCTGCAGAGTGCTGATCCTTGACCTGTGTTCACACCTCTTAGGATGTATTTTCACTCCAGGCTTTTTAAAAAAATCTTTTGAGAGAGAAGATTTTAAATTATTTTAACCTGACTTTTTTCTGCTTTAAATTTCACTTAATGTTAAATTTGTGAGGTGAGAAAACACTATTCATCCTAACAAAATTCAGTTATATTTGTCAGCTTTGCATAAGGAATACTTGCTAGAAATCCCCAATTTGCTAGTATTTCCTAAGTTATTCAAGTTCTTTTTTAAGATAGGCAGGTCATATTTTCCAAATCAGCTCTGTTCAAGTACAGAAATATTTGGCAGGTATGGTTGTTGCTGGCAATAGCAGTTACAAAAAAATCTTAGTAGTAATAATCAGCACTGTTTTTATATTAGATAGTGCTTTGGTTTTACTCTAAAAAGCAAAATACCTTTCATTCTTTAGACCTGAGGATTTTCTAGTTCCAGAGCTTCAAGCAACAGAAGAAGAAAAAAGCAAATTAGAGTCTGGCTTGACAAATGGAGAGGAGCCTATGGACCAGGATTTATCAGATGTTCCTACCAAATGTATTTCTGCAACAGAATCCATGGAAATTAAGTGAGTGACTTTGTTCTTCTCAATTCTACTAGAACATGGGTACAGTGCAAATTGGGTAAAAGGCTAGCTTGGATTTAAGAAAATGGGAAAGGACTTGATTTTTGTTTATTTTTTTCCCCAGGCTAAGTTGTATTTTACAAGTCTTTCTGAGAGTGCAGAACAGTCTTATAGTTCCCCACTCTTAAAAAAATTTGGTTTGTTTCCTGTCTTATGGAGACAGCTGGAAGAGATAGAAGAAATGACACAATAGTATGTTACCATGGATACTCAAGTATGTTTTGTTGAAAGGATAACTTATTCAAATATGCTTATTTCATGGATAACTTACTTTTTTGATAACTATGTAAGTGAATTTTGTGAATGTATAGTGTTAAATACACACATGCTAATCCATATGATCCATAATATACCTTGTGCTGACAGCTTTTGTTGATGTACAATAATTAAAAAATATCTTAATGAAGTATTTTGGAGCACTCAAAGATTTAATCTTTTAAACTAAAACATATTATTCTCGGATTTTTAATTCAAACTAGAGCCAGAGTTACATACATTGACTATGAAGGACGTTCAGATGGGGACTCAATTAAAAAAATTATTAACCAAATGAAACCAAGACAACTGGTCATTGTCCATGGACCGCCTGAGGCCAGTCAGGACCTTGCAGAATGTTGCAGAGCTTTTGGTGGAAAAGATATTAAAGTTTACATGCCCAAACTTCATGAAACTGTAGATGCTACGAGTGAAACTCACATTTACCAGGTAAGGTACTGGAATTTTTCAGTTGTGTAACTACTGTGGACTGTACTAGAGCTGTATGAGCAGAATGTAATTTGCCCTCTGTTCTTTGGGAGAGAAGAGGTGATACCACCTGTGAGTTCAATTAGTTTTGTGTGATCAAGGCTTTAGTTGTGTTTTCCTGTGTTTAGATAAGCATTCTCCTGAGGCTTATTATTCATAAGCATTTGAAAGCTTGAATGTGATATCAGTGGGTTTTTTACCTGAAGTGCAAAAGGCAATTTTGCACATTTGTGTCCATGGGGACATCAGTTTGCTTTATTGAAGTATTTACAAATTCATAATGCTTATATTTAGAATACATTTGTATACTAACTGCAATTCAGGATTCTCTTTGGAATCTTAAATGGAGCCTTAAAGAGCTAGAATAAGAAAATGCTTCATACTTAAATAGTACCTAAGAGTGAACATGTAAAATTAGGAGCAAGTTAATGATAAAAACAAATTAGATACCCATAGCCCCAAAAACTTTGTGATGATTCTTGGAAAGTAAGTTTATGATCATGTATTGCTGTGTGTTAGCCATGAAAATTAAATGCAATATATTAAGTTCTAAATAAGAAAGCTAGAATAGCTTGTGTGAATTATGTGAAAATTGTGTATGCTCCCAATTTAATTTTTGAAGTTGTTTAGAGGGAATTGTCTCGCAAACACTTTTTGCAGTAGTCTTTTATTCCTTTGTTCTTTTAAAGTTAATAGAAAAACATTGGTAGAATTGTTGAAAGAGGTACTTCTGTTTGTTTCCAGAGAAAAATCTGTTATCCTCTAGAAAGTAGAAAATTCCAGTTATTAAAAATCATCTAGTTATGGCAGCCTTAAAACAGCGTGTTTTCTGCATGTGGTTTGTTGGTTGTCAGGATGTTTTTGCTATGAGAGTTGCTAGTGTGTAAGAACTGACCCAGGAGAAGTGCAGTGGTGATGTTGAATTTGAAAATAATAGGTGTGAGTGAAGTGTCAGTGTCACGGTGTCATTTGAGTGGGCTGTGCTGCACAGGGGTGGGTAGCTGGTGGTTCTTTCACATGGTTGCAGTCTTGATTGCACTGTGGGATTCATGGACCTTCTAATGTGGATAACAATCTCTGAGAGTAGAGCTTTATTTAAAGGATTAAGGTCCCAGAGTCCAACAGAGGAATCAAGGTAAGGGCACTTAAAATTCTCATATTTACAACATTTTTTCTTTCAATAAAATAGTAATTATAATTTTGGAGGATTGAAATTGTGAACTATTCGTCAGTAACCTAAATGTATCTATAGAAACTTCCTCTGAATTTGCTAAGACCAACTGAGGAACAACTTGGCTGCAAAAAAGGTTTCTGGTTTTTAAAAGGAAATTATTGCTTTTGCTGTAAATTTAAGTGAAGTTTGCAGTTCAATAGGTTCTTTTTTAATTTGAGCCAAGATGAGAAAGGTGTTGATCTCTGCTGCTTTTTAAGTTGTGATATGAATGTTACATATATTAAATTTTAAAGTATCTTGCCTTAGTGATACCAGTTCCATCCTTTCTCTCCATAAGAGTGCATGAATCAAACCAACTGGAAAGATGGTGAAGAGAAACTTGCTGATCTTTAAAGCTTGAAGTAAGACCTCTGTATTTTCCATGAAACTAACAGTACTTTTATTTTTGTGCAACCCAGGTCAGGTTGAAAGATTCTCTTGTCAGCTCTCTTCAGTTCTGTAAAGCCAAGGATGCCGAGCTGGCTTGGATAGATGGTGTTCTGGACATGAGGGTTTCAAAGGTGGATACTGGAGTTATTTTGGAAGAGGGAGAGTTGAGGGAAGATGAAGACTTAGAGATGCAAGTGGATGTGCCTTCTTCAGACTCGAGTGTGATTGCACAACAGAAGGCCATGAAAAGCCTCTTTGGTGACGATGACAAGGAGATGTGTGAGGAGAGTGAGATCATTCCTACTTTGGAACCTCTGCCACCTCCTGAGGTACAGAAATGATGCTGCTCTGGATTTCTTTTATGAAGACCTCTGTATTAATTTGTCTTTTTCTAGTGCTTAGAGATTGATACTGTGATCTTACTCAAAAGAAAGCCTAACTGAAACTGGATTTTCATGTTTATGTTTCTCTTTGTTAAACCTGGTGCTATTCTTTGTTCAGCTTTTATGCTTTTCAGTGAGGATGATCTTTTGCATCCATTAACAGTGCCATATATTTATGAAATAAGATTTTAATTAGTGTGTGTCATATCTATAATTAGTACATGCAGATAGAGAAATCAGTTGGTGTTAGTCACGTCAGGATTTTATTACGTTTTATTGATGCCATGGAAGATACTTCATATACTTGAGATACAGATCTTTGACGTACATGCATCTGCTTCTATAGTAGTGATTTGAGAATTTATTAAATTTATCTTTTCTATAAATTTACCATAGCTCTTAAAATACTTTGCATTTTAGGAGATAACTATTTTATCTTTCTGTTGAATTACTCCAGTACCTTTTAATCCTAGAGATGCTTTTCAAGATTATCTGTTTCACAGTCCTAAATGTAGTCTGTTCTGGGAGCTAGAGAATTGTGGAGACAACTCCCTGATCTGTTCGGATTCATGACAACCATCACAGCACCCTGTACTGATCAGCAGTACAGCTCACTGCAGCTTGGTCCCTGGCATACTATGGCTTGGAAGAGGGATCTTCATTGTAGCTTTGTATTTGTCTTCAATATGGGAGCAAAGAAAAGCCTTTTGCTTTTTGTGATGGGCAACTTTTAAGGCTTTTCTGTCCTGAAGAGGTATTGCTGCAGGTGGACAGAAATAGAACCAATTTAGAGTCCTGTAGTCTTGGCCTCACTGCTGCCAACGCAGTAATGAGATCTTTGGAAAAAATGGAAGGTGTTAAATAGAAGCAGTAAAATTATGTGTGTTGTTTTAAAGGTTCTTGGGCATCAGTCTGTGTTTATGAATGAGCCAAGACTGTCTGACTTCAAGCAGGTTCTCTTGCGGGAAGGTATACAAGCTGAATTTGTTGGAGGAGTGCTTGTGTGCAACAACCTGGTGGCTGTCCGCAGGGTAGGTGTTCAGTGTTTTAATCTCTTTGGAAAATAATATTATGAAATAATATGTATTATTTTAGTAATAAATAAAACATTATTTTAGTAATAAAAGAAGTTTCTAATTAATGTAAAGATAATAAATTGAAACATGTCTTTTGTTTCAGACTGAAACAGGGCGTATTGGATTGGAAGGCTGCCTCTGCCAGGACTTCTATAGGATAAGAGACCTTTTATATGAGCAATATGCTATTGTCTAAGAAAAGTGCTACAAAGGTGTTTTCACTTGAACTTCTACAGACAAAGGAGGTTGCTCCCAGTTCTTTTTGTAGTTTTCTAATTTATACAGGGAAACCTAATTCATAAAGAACAGTTAGCTGCCATGAACATGTGAGTAACTGCTACTGTTGTTCATAAATCTGTTGGTACATTCCATGTAGTTGACTCTTAAACTGTTACAACTTGGCATCTCCCACATAACACATTATAAATGAGTTTATGACTATGAATGCTTCTCAGGAGAGGTTCAATTTGTCAGGGCATGTTTTGGTTTCACAGATTTCCTATCAAAGAGTACAAAACATGTAAAAGTCATTCTTTTGTTCTAAAATAAGATTGGATAAAGAGCTTTGGTTTCTTTGGTTTTGTTCGGTTTCTGTGTGGTTGTTTTTGGTTTTGGCTGCTTGGGTTTTTTTACTAAGTTTGATTTGGGGAACAGTCTCAAGTATCTCCCTCTTTTGTTTTTAAATTGAGGTTAGTTGAAGTACATTATTAACAGCCCACTTAAAGCTAGACTGCTTAAAATTTCCTCAGTGTTAATCTGGCTGCATCTTAATGCTGTATCTCTTCCATCTTACTGATTTGTTCTGAAACAGCATTTCATATTGTAATCTGCAGGATAAAAAAATTACTTGGGCAATTACTCTAAGAAGATTGGATTATATTTTCAGGTACTTTAAAATGCAGTAATTATGCTTCAGAGTAACTTCTCTGCAAAATTACAGAATTTATAACTCCTAGCTCTTGCAAAATTATGCCAATTATAACACCTTTTCCTAAGTTCTGATTTTAATACTTTTCAAAGTCTAAAGCCTTTATCCATGCACTGCTGTTTGTTCAGAGTGCCATGAGCCAAGTTCAGGAAGATCTTTTCTCTTGAAATCTGTTCATGTAATGTATTTAATGATTTTGTACCATGTTCTGTTCTAGATGACAGTAAGACTTATTGTAGCTGCTGATGCTAGGGATTTCCCTTACCTTTTAGGTAAGGATAAACGCATCATTGAGTTCATTAATTTCTCAGAAATTAAGTTATGAAAACAAATGGCCTCTCAAGTTTATTTAATCCTTTTTTCCCCTATCCATGTGTGAAACACCAGCTTTGGCAGTGGAGGGTTGTTTGCTTTTTACATAAAACAATGTAATATATGCTCTTTGTGTGTGTGCTTAAATAAAACCTTTTGAAAAAGTGGCAAAAAATAGCCCTGTGGGCTATCAATGGAAAGATAATTTACTTGGCAACTCATTCTCAACAAAAAATTTCTGTCTGATCTACAGACTATTCTGTTTAAAATAGTAGATTAAAAGTGAAGTCTGTATTAAACATTTGATATAACTGTATACTAGAAATGTAAAAAACTTGAAAATACAATACTGAGCGAGAATGTATTTTCTTATACAAAATCTGGGGTTTTTTCTTAACAGTCTAGAAAAATGTGTATTTCCTTATATTGACATCCAGAACTTCTTAGAAATGCTCTGGTTTTGTAGCAATGCTATGTAAATCTTTATGATGCATACTTGTTGCTGAATACTATTGTATTACTACTATTGTTTATACTAGTGAACTTTTATAAAGTGAGTTACTTTGTACGTAATCATATTGGCTGTAGGACTTTAACCTTGAGGGCTTAGGATGGGAAGGAATCACATACACCTGCATGGAATATATTAGTAAAGAAAAAAACCCTTAGGAAGTCAAAATAGTGCTGTTTTTAAAAAAAGGATAAAGACAGCACAGTGTGATCATAAACCTTTCTATCAGTTTTGTTTGTTTTTCTGACCTACTGATACAAATTCAGCTAAGATCACAAAATTTTAGTGTTATCAGTCCATAAATTCTAGTGTGTGCTGACATCCCAAATTAGTGCTATCACTGAGGAAAAGGCTCAAGTATAAGCAAAACAGCTTCTTATTTACTCTATTCAGCATGAGTGTGGCTGAAATGTGAAATCAGACCTAGAAAGCTGACATGCAAGGTGCAAGTGGTCAGCTGAGAGCTGGGACTGGAGTTCTGGAGGTCTGTAGAGGAATGCATTGCAGGCTGCACTGGTGCTGTGCGGCAGGTGTGCTCCTCAGCTGGGCATTCAGGGCTTGTAAAGCAGCGTGCACCTGAAACCAGTGCTCATGCATTTTGCCTAATCTGCTGTCAGTTCCCTAAAATGTTCTTAACTATGATTTGCTTTAGACAGTAATTGAACTTCTGTGTGTGATTTTCAGAGTTACTAGTCTGGTTCTAGTTTTTATCTGAAGTAAAAGATTGATTTCCCCTTACCTTCACAAAATGTCAGTACTGCTGTGATCCGTAAGTTGTGTTTTCAGGCTTCTACATTTTTTTCATTAGCAGTAAAAATGTGACAAAAAGTACCATTTCTTATTCTGCCTTCTGTTGTTCCTGACGGTAAGAGCATTAACTTCAAACCTAGTTTTGGTGTTCACCAATTAAAAATATTTCCTTCCAGTGCTCCTGGATAGTTCAGATTCCTTGCTTAAGAAGAGCCAAGGTTATGTGGAGACAGAGGAAAGGTCTGTAATGATTAAAATATAATTCTAGTATTAGTTATTTTCCTGTTCCTATTACCAAAACCTAGCTTTACCCTGAGTTAAATAACATTGTTTGTGACAGTTTCATTTTTAATCAATTCACTTTGACAGTATGGGCTAGAGTTGAAGTGAAGGTGACAATCTTCTCAGTTCTTCAACAATATTTAGATGTAACCAGATCCACTTCTCAAAATATGCTGTTAATGGAAAGATAGGATGCCCAGCATTCTGTCAGAATAACAGTCTTGGGAGAACATTTGAGATCTACTTGCTGCTACAGCTTGCTTGGAAATGTAGGGATTTTCCCATATCTCTACTAGTTTTTAATTGGAGTCAAATGCTATTCATTAGGAATTAACAAACAGAGCTGTGCTTCCTCCCCACCCTCCAATCTAAATAATTATTAGAGATGATTGTACCCTAAAACACTTGCTTTGTGCAGAATCAAGATTTCTTTGATAAGGCATGAAATGTATTACTACTTCAGGTAGTAAAGGAGAATGTATTGCCTGGGGAAAACACTTAAACTTGGTTCTGGCCAGGACAGGGTTGATTTTTGCAGCAGCCAGAAGGGGCATGGGCAGTACCCAGAGGTTATTCCATGCCACCTCAGGTCATTTTCCAAGAATGGGTAAGGGGTCCCTTCCTGGCAGTGGTAAGGTATTGTTGGGTTCCCTTTGGAGTAGGGGTGAGCATTCACATGGGAATTGCTTACTTCCCTTGTACACTTCTGTTATTAATATTGCTGCTGTCACCGTTCATTTTCTTATTTCATTGCTGTTTCTGGTAAGGTGGTCTTATCTCAACCCACAATCTTCACTTTTTGTGACTCCAGTTCTTCTCTTCAGCCCCAAGAGGGGAGGGAGAGGGGAAGGGAGGAGTGAACAAGTGGCACATGGTTTAGAGTGTTTTGGAGGGAACACTGAATAGGAGAATACCATTCCTAAACCGTGAAAACTACTAAAATTTTTTGAGTCTTTGTCAAAAGTAGTCTTACTTTAAGGATCTGAATGTTGCATGATATTCTGTTTCATGGCTTTTAGAGATGTTTTCATAGTTTTGAAAAGGAAGTGCTGGGGAAGATGATCTCACAGTCAAATCTGATAAAGAACTGTATCTAGTAACCAGAATTGTAGTTCTTGGTCTGAAAACTGTGTAAGTCATCAATGGTAGTTCAAAATGGAAAGAAACTAGATGAAAAGAGTCTTTAAAATTGGCATTTATTTTTAAATTGGCATTTATTTTTAAAAATACTTGGAATAGTATTAGGTCTTACCTTCTTTTGACACTTGTTTTGATTGGGTAAGAGATATAATACAAAGATCAAAATCTCATAGAATCATAGAATGGTTTGATTTGGAAGGGGCCTTAAAGATCATCTGCTTTCAGCACTCTGCCATGGGCAGGGACACCTTTCACTAGACCAGGTTGCTCAAAGCCCAGTCCAACCTGGTCTTGAACACTTCCAGAGATGAGCCATCCACAGCTTCTCTGGGCAACTGGTGCCAGTAAGTATGTCACCCCCACTCATAGTGAAGAATTTCTTCCCAGTACCTAATCTAAACCTGCTCTTGTTCAGTTTAAAGCCATTTCCCCTTGTCCTATCACTACATGCCCTTATAAAAAGTCTCTCTCCAGCTGTCCTGTAGGACCCCTGTAAGTACTGGAAGGTGCTCTAAGGTTTTCCCAGGGCTTTCTCTTTTCCAGGCTAGACCACCCCAACTATCTCATCCTGCCTTCATGGGGGAGAGGTGCTCCAGCCCCCTGATCATCTTCGTGGCTGTCCTCTGCAGTTGCTCCAACAGGTCCAGGTCCTTCCTGTTCTGGGACCCCAGAGCTGGATGCAGCACTGCAGGTGGGATCTCACCAGTGTGGAGCTGAGGGTGGATCCCCTCCTTTACTCTGCTGCCCACACTGCTTTGATGCACTCCAGGATACAATTGGCTCTTCTGGGCTGCAAGAGCACATTGCCAGATCGTGTCCATCCTGCACCACCAGCATTTATTTTGGGAATCTTGTTGCATGGCTCGTTTCCTGCAATTCCAGAACAGTTGCAGTTCAGGGGTAAGTGAACAGATTCTTCCTTTCAGCTCTAACACTTCCTCATGGTGGTAGAAGAGGAATATACATATGAGTATTTGAGAGAACAAGATTGTTTCATACAGTGAACTTCAGGTTTTACTGTCTTTGATAGGTTATGTATTACCACTGTGATAAGGAGTGAAAAATCAAAAAAACGACCCCACTCCTGCATTATTTAGTAGAACTTCCAGTAAGCCCTGTAACTGTTTTCCTGGAAGAGGAGGATCCATACAAACTCTTAAGGTCAGAAGAAACAAGTTTGCTCTATGAGCTTTAAGCAGTAAAAACCTGCCTGTTGTTGTATAATCCTCTTAGGTGATGCAAGCTGGATCTGTGGTTCAACAGCTGAATGATAATGAGCTAAGCATCTGCCAAAAAGTGTAGTTTGTAACTGCAATCTGGCAGTCACTGATTTTGGTAATGAACAAATACATTACTTCAGTTCTGCAGGCTTTTCTTACATATTTTTAATTTTCAGTGCAGCTTTTTGGAAGTGATAAAAACTTCTCTAAAAACTACTTTTGAAAAGTGATTCTAAAGAAATTTGCAATGGTGATCATTTCAATTAAAAAATACTACAACCCAAACCACAGGCTTTCTGTTGAACTTGGCCCAAGGTTGATACCAGTTTTTGTAAAACTGACTCTGGTAAATTACATGGGAAGCCAGTGGAGAGTATTCATCATGTTGTGTAGTATTGGCTACCAGTGCCCTTACTGGTATTTGAGATGTAGAAAATAGAGCATAACATATAATGTCAATAACAATGTCAGAACTTTTGCAAGTAAATAAAAATTCCATCTTCAAAATGTCGAAGGTTTTTATTTTTACATGCAACCGAAATTTTTTCCTTTGTTTGGGGCTAATTAGTTTATGGGAATATATAGGTGTGAAGAATGCACTCTTAGCAACACAGTTGTTAAGCAACAGCTCTTGGAGTGATCAATTTCTTGAGTGGTGGTTTTACTGATACCTTCTTAAAGTTGTCACTTAATTCAGTTGCCTTGAAGTCTCATTTAGTTTTCTCACCAGTTCTGAACCATGTTGTGATACACAGCAGAGTAATTTACTCAAGTGCTTTACGGCTCTGTAAATAAGAACAAGAACTCTAATTTGGAGTGAGGCAGTTTAGATTGCTGAGTTCTAGCAAAGAAAGGAGATCATTAATAGCTTAGAGCTTTGAAGATTACCTTTTATTGCTGTTTAAGGTTATAGTTTTGTGTTAAAACCATTGCAGTTAATCTAATCCAGAGAACTGCTTCCTCTCCAGCTGTTTTATTTTTGTAGAAAGAGCAAAAATGTACCTGACAGATATTATACCATATTTTCCAGTATACTTTATTTTACAATATTTTTTCCATCGTAGTTGCTTCAAACTCTGGGGTTTTTAGTCTTTTAAGTCCATCTGTGTAAGTTTTATGGTGTGCTCATCTCAGCTGTTATTACCAAGGTTTCTTAGAAATAATCCTGAGGCAGGTAGGTAATGTCTTTATCAGCAGTAACACTCAAATTGTGTAGTAAGGTTGTACAAGAGATTTTGAAAGCTCCTTGAAAGGAAAAAATGGGATATAGTTAGAATTTAATCATCACTGAAACTTAGTAGGACTGTCAGCCATTTAATTTCTATATCTAGATAGGACACAACGAGGGGAATAGGCATCTCAGGAATGCTTTCTGATGCCACTGCAGTGAACTGTCAAATAAAAAAAAAGACCAACAACAACAAAAAAATGGTTACCCACATTTACCTAACTAACCTGTTGCATATGCTTCAGTATATGAACTTGAAAATGTTTTCATGGTGTGGATTACATACCAAAAATTGTGATATTGGATGTGATAACATTGCCACTCATTTTGTAATTTTACTACATATCTGGGGCAACAGGTATAGCATACCCAAGTAATTATTTCTGCTAGGGCAATACTGTATCTTCATTTGTTTTCAGAGAACTTGTTTAACTTTCATGGAGGAAAAAACCCGGAGCGTGATGTAATCAATACTTCCTAAATTATTGGCAGGTGCTCTGCAAGACATAGTAATGAACTTCTGTGGAAAATCATCAGGGAATTACTTTTTGTGCCGTGTTGCAGCTCCTGAAGGAGTTGCACAGCTGGTGGAGCATATTGCCCGTTCCCGTGCCAGCCTTGGCATTTGAAAGGCTGCCAGATTGTTCTGTGCTTTGTGCGAGTCATGGATCAGCACTTTGCAGCACTATAAGGAGAGTAAGCGTTTTATTCTTTGCCCTCTGGAGGATCACACAAGTTAATACTGCATTTATAAAGAGTCCAACCTATTTTCTGAACCTACTAGGTGCTTGGGTTGCATTACCTGATTAGATTGACCTCCATGCTGCAGGAATCTATAGAGAAGTTATGGTTTTGACATACTCTAGTAAAATATCTCTTAATATCAGTGTTTGGAGTCACTCTGCATAGCCTGCTTTTCATGTTTTATGTAATTTTATTATGCTTTAGTATTTCTTTCATAATCTCCCTGATTTCACTAATGCACAATATTGCAAAAGCAGTATAAAACTAGTCAACAGACTTTAAATCATTCGTGTATCTTTAAACCTCTTATGCTGATTAAAAGTGTTAAGGCTATTAGTATTTTTTATGTAACTGGGTCTAAATTTAGTTTCTGTTGCAGTCAAAAAACACTCTGATATTGCAAACCATGATCCTAATCTGCTTCCTTTTGGAGTCGATGGTAACAGTTTTTCAGCACAGCTTTTGTGTTTCTGTGCACTAATGACTAAAATAGAACTAACACTGTGTTTATTGTAGAAATTCAGTGTGACTTTTAATTTTCTGATTTCTTTTCCAGGAGTGTCAAAATACTACTTTTGTTGTGTGGGATATGATTCTATTTACTTCTGGGCATTGGTTTTGTTTTGGTTTTTTTTTAATTCTTGAATTTTTAAAAAGTGATTTGAGTAGCCCATAGGTTACTACTCCATTGGTTGGAAGGACAGAACTTAATTAAGAAGTTAATATTTTTCCTTATGTAAAATTCTTGTGGTTCTGGTATGGAGAGGCAAAAAGAGAAATAAATGTTGAACTGGAAGAAGTTGGATAGCATGTATATAGTTCATACCTTCCAAGCTGAACAGCTGTAAAATGCCTGCATGACAGTCTCATCCTATAAAACTGCACCTAATGTCCATTCTGTGTAGTCTGGTCTAACTGTTTGATATAACTTAATTATTATGAAAAAATAATGAAGTTGTTCACTGATTTTATTTCCTGCAATACTGTGCACTGTCTTTGGTCATGTGTGGTCTTGATTTCACATGTACACGACTTTTATGTCAAAGCTGACAACTTGATGCAAAAAGCCATCTTAAAAAAAAAAAGACTACTGGTGTGGAGGTATTAGAATATCCAGTGAAGGATATCATAGCTCTGTGTTCAAGGAGCCCCTTGGAAAGACTGAACATTTTGAACATCTGAATAGTAGCCTTGCTGCTATTGACATATAGAAATAAGTGCCTTTAAACTCGTGTATGGAAATGGGTAATTTACATTATTTAAACACGAAATTGAAGATTGTATTTCTGATGCATGTGTACATGATCTCAAAATCAGCTAGAGACTGCATTGTGTGAGCTGTACATACAAGTCAGTTGTTACATACCTGAGTACAGCATTTGACAACATACAGTTTTACTCCTACATTGGCAAGACTGTTCCGCTGATTGTTTTCCAAGAAACAAATAGCTTCCAAATTATACAGTTATTTTTTGGTCTGTGAATGGAATTTTCCTTTGCTTGTCAGAACATAGGCTCTGACAGTGCTGAAGTGCTTTTAAAATAATTCATCTAGTCAGGGGGCAATATGTTTTCTGCAAAGTTGAGGACTTTGAGACTGGGAAACGACATATATGCCTTGGTATTCTTGGTTTGGAAATACAGTATGAATGGAGTGAAGAAAGAGCTTTAGGCAATGTGGAAGGAAGGAGAAATTACCAAACTGTGATGACTTTTCTAGGGAGATGATGTTCTGCTTTGCTTCAGAGAGCTACGGACGTCTTGTCAATTATTCCCCATAGAATTAAGCATGAGTTTAAGCTTTGGAAAGTTTTAGTGGCTAATTTTTCAGCTTCTGCAAGCCTGTCATGTCAGAAAAAGATAATGGTATGTGGTTTTTTCCAGGATGAGTTTACGTTAGGATTATGAACAGCATCATGAAGAATTAAATTCATTGATCACACAGCAGAGTCTGCAGGTCTAGGTTTGATGGCTGCAAGTTGCTTATGAAGCAACTTGAAGATCTATGCTGGGTGATTTATTTGATTCAGGTTGTGGCTAAGGGCAGGGTTAGGGGCACCAGGTTATAAATGGAATTTTTGTTCAGTCTCATGGGGAGAAAAGCAGAAATGAGGCTTAGTTTAGATGCATAAGAGCACTAAAGGCAAATCATGGGTATTCTTGGAAACTTCCACCTTATCAACTGATACTGGGTTGACACCAACAACAAGAAGTTACAAGACTCTTTATTTCTTGTCTATTCATAAAGTTTTAATAAATTCAGTGCTCCACTGTCACTGGTCAAAGTGTTGGTCTGTGTGGTTTTGAGTACACAGCTTTGTGTAACTTGTTGGATTAACTGATATTTACTTCTGCTTTTTATTTCATTATATTGATTATACCATTCTGCCGCTTAATTATTCATTAGATAGTTCAATCATATGCAATGTAATTGTATGAAATCAGACCTAGAGGGATTTTTTATTGGGCCAGTCAATACTGAAAAATCTTCCTTGTGTTAAAGGACTTTTCATTATGATGTTGCCCTTGTTTTAATTCCATGAGCTTTCTGAAATAGTGTTTAAAACAGTGCTAATTTCCTAAGCATATACTTCTGTAAGCCTTGATTTCTGATTGCAAGTGCTCTGCCGCATCTTCTGTGTATTGTGGCTCTGGATGCAGGGAAATCTTTGAATAGGGTATTACACTTTGAAAGTCTGCTGCCTACTGATCTACAAGTGTAAAATCTCTTCTAGCAGTGCCCCACACTGCTTACTGTACAGAACCTTGGCTTCTTTTGTGTGATTGATGAAAACTGCTGAAATATAGCATTATTTACAGTATTTTGAAAATTGTCAAGTCAGCTGCTTTGTTTTGACTCTCAAGGTTTATTCTTTTTGATTGTCCAGCAAATTTGTAGCCCTGGACTTGGTAAGTAGCTTGTGTCACTGTGCAAGCAGCTGAAATTTAGTAGCAAGGCACCTTTAATATCTAGTCTGATTGGGCATCTATCTATGCTAAAAAAATGGTATGCTTTAGGGAAGACACGGGGGAAAGCTGGAAGTGGGGAAGACAGGCAGATTCCTACTTGGCTGTCTAATTATATTCCCATGGCAAATACTTAAGAATTACTTTCTGGATCGTCAGCTTCAGCCTATTTGTGATGTATGTTTTTAATACTCTGCTTTAGCATAACTACCTCCTCTGGGCTTTTTTCTCTTAGATGGATGGGTAGGAATGTTCTACTCCATGATCTGCTGTGGTGTGTGGATAGAAGAGCACTTGCTCTTATACTAACACCAGGTATATCATGTAGGTGAATAGAAGCCGGAAGCTCCCTTGCTGCTTATGGAGAGTGGAGGATGTGATCCAGAACATGAGAAGCTGAGACCTTGCCTTGGTATCATCTGGGTTTCTGCACCACAGCTCCAGAGGTCTCTGTGCATTTCTTCCCCTTAGGAGTCTCTGCTTATCCATGGATGCAGTGGATGGATGGTTGTTTGAAATGCCCTTTGTTTGTTGTTTTATTTTTTAATTAGGGAGACTAAGCTCAAGAGAAGAGTACATTAAAACAGCATCCTTGAATTTCTTACTCTAGTTTACAGTTTCATACATTCTGGCTCTTTCAGACACCTCGTTGGTTCACTTGGGACACTCAGCAGCTCTGCTTTTTTGGTTTTTTTCTGTGAACTCTTTTAAGAAACAAACTCAATGCTGTGTTGTTTCTGCTTTTCCAGTCTTTTCAGCTTGTGCCAGCGGCAGTCCTGAAATTGAGCCAAAATGAGTATGTAGAGTCTCGGTAGCTCAGAAAGCTTGGAGGTTATCTTGTAACACTTGTGGAGTATTGACTGTTCATTGAGAGAGGAGTTGCTGTTCTTTGGGGATGCATGGATGCCTGCATGAGGCAAGTCTGTCCTTGGTTTGAATGCTTCAGTCCATAAATGGGATATTAGATAGAATAAAAATTGTCTGCCCCTGCATTGCTGCTTGTTCTTTACTGTCTAATTAAACTAATGCAATTCATGGAATAACCATCTCAATAATACAGTCACAAAATGTGTAGAAGTTACAAAGACTGTCAGGCACTGTTTGAAGCATGAAATTTTTTCCTTGCTTCTATTCTTCTGGGAATAAAAAACATGTCTAATTTTCCATGACTTTTAGTGACATTTGATGGGCAGAACTGTCTTTTCAGAATATTGTATTCCTGAAGATAATAATGCTGTCTTGAATGGTAAAATATGAAGGAGGTTCTAGATATTTTTGAGTGCTTTTCATCATATCCAGAAGCTGTAGAAATAACTAATTTTAGAGTCCTCTTGACTGTTACTACTAGCGACATCATTAAAAGAACATAGTAGAACACATTGCAGTTCAGAGATGAAAAGTACATTCTCCTGCAATGGTCAGATGAAAGTAAGCAAAGAATTTCTGTTCAAACGCTTTCTCTATGCCAATATAAATGCAACTGCAAGTCATGTTGATGGTTGAAAAACCACACCAAAAAAGAAGAAAAGACAGTTTGTGATACAAGCTGGCCAGAAATCAAAACTGGTATGGCTGATGTTAGTGAAGACCAATCCTTTGTGTAGAAACCCAGCTCAGGTATGGAGGCCCTGTGTTTGTGTGAGGTCTTGCTGCCACGTTAACCTGCCTAGTTCCAGGTTCTGTGCTCTAGAACATGCAGCACCATCACAACCCAAAGTCTGCATTTGTGCCTGCAGGGCACATCTTGTTCTCAGGGTAGTCTGAGGCTGGAGCTTTGAAGGCCAAAAGACATTGATGATGCAATGACCACTTCCTGTGGTCATTAAGGAAGCTTTGGAGAAGCAGGATGTTTGTGTGTCTCTGGTCCAAATGAAGTCCCTTTTCAGGAAAGTACATTATTGGAAACAAGGAAACTTCCTTCTGATATGGCATGGTGTTTGAAGTTACATTCTGTGCCTGAACAAACTCATCCATATAACTTTCAAGTAATTTAAAAAGTCTCATTTCTTATATCCCACTTAAAAGGATAATTGATTTTTTTTTCCTTTTTAGCTCCCCTTTGTAAAGTTATTTGAAACCTCCTGCAGCAAATGTTAATTTGTTTTCAGTATGTATATTTTTAAAACGCAAGTTCCTTAGCAAGTTATGCAAGCCTTTGAAACAAAAGCTACTATGAAAAGAAATCTGAATAAAAGAATTTGCATAGCAATAGTTGGTATATATGCTGAAACAAATGGAAATCTGCAGAGGGAAAAATACCCTAAACCTAGAACAGATAAACAAATCCAAAGTAAATCATGAGAGGATTTTCCACAATTTCATGTCAAAGACTGCTGAAGTATTAGTACTGTTCTACTTTAATATTATTTCAATGTTTTGAATTATCTAGTGCTGTAAGAGCAAGGGTAGACTGAGATTGCTTTTTTTGTTTGTTTGGGGATTTTTTCCCCAAATAGTTTGTCTCTACACTTTTAAGCTGTGTGATGCAGAGCTGGGTCCTGCACAGCCGTGTGTGACTGTGGGCAGTGGGGCTGCCCTGCCTGGCACGGGGCCATCGCCTGCCCCGTGGTGCTGCCAGCCAGAATGGGCAGCCCATGGCCAGCAGTGCTGATGCCTTTGAGCAGCAATGGCAGCTGAGAGGGACCAGAGGCACCACGCTGTGAGGGTCTTGCTCTGGGAAGGTGACCCACACCAAAGGAGGGATCCTTTGAGGGAGGGGGGCTGTGAGTGCCTCACCCCATCTAAGGGGGCGCGCTGAGCTGGAAACATAAAGGCATGGAAAAAAGGAAAAGAGCAGCAGGTGAGACTGTTACCATGCAGCCCCAGGCACTGCCTCAGCAGGGCAGTGGGACAGGCTGACTGTAACTGGGCTGTGACCCATAAGAAGCTGAGGTTAGAGAGCAACAGGAGAGCTGTTCATGGGGTGTTTATGCTTTCCCACCCACCCCCCCCAGGAGATGAGCAATCAGAAGTTGGTGTTAACTGGCAATAAATTACAGTAGGACAAAAATACCCAAGTTCCCAGGGTGTTCTGCCTGTGGGAAGCCTGTGACTGCCCACCCTGAGTGTCCCGTTGGGCCCACTGATCCAACGAGTGGATGCAGGCTGTGTAAACATCCAGTGCTGACAGCCACTAGTGCTTGATTAACAATGTTACAGGCTTCATGAGCCATCCTATTTGCTATGTCTGCCTTTGAAAGGGTTTTGCCAGTGTATGATTTTTCACCAGATAAGTAAATTTCATGGAATTTCTTGGAACCACAGTGCTGTTGGGTTAGTCGTGTTGCCTGCAATATGGTTAGGCAGGCGTGAGCCAGCTAACGTCAAAGCAGCAGATAAACTTGTCATTTAGGAACAGCGACTAATGAAGTGTGAGCTGCAACCATATGTGGAACAAACATCTTTATGGTGTCAGTCGTGACTTTCTTGTTGCTTTTGTTGAGCTGAGCACTGTGAGGCACTGTCTGCTCTGAAGGAGGCACATGGGGAGGGCCTGGCTGCATAAGCTGTTACAGCAAAACACTGAAAGTCAGGGGTTAGTGCTGAAGTTTTGGGCAACATGGGATTTCTGCTAGCATTGCAAGAGAATGGTCTTTTTTTGTTTCAGCTGGTACTTACAGCTTAGTCCACTTGCATTTTTGTATCCCTAAATTTTTATTACAGTGTGTATTGAATGACTATTTAGAGTTGTACTGCCTACCATGTTTTTAATTTTTGGAATACATTTATCTACACTTTCACAATAGTGATGTTTCTCTTTGGTATTGTTGTACCCTTTGCAGCTGTACCACTTTTAAATGTGTTGGACAAGAGCCTAATAGTTTTCTGGAGTGGTGGATGAGGGAATGTGTAGGTTAATGTGGGTTAGAACGTATTAATCTGGTTGCTGGAAAGCCAGAGCCTGCCCCAGGGAGACTGCAAGGTGAGATGGTGCTGGCTCTTAGTGTCTCCCCCACACCCCTGGTCTGAACAGAATTTCTTCCTTACCTTTTCTCAGATCAGAGCAGTCACATCTGTTCTTGCTGCTTGCTGAAGAAAAGGAAGACTCCCATCTGGTCCGGGAAAGAAAAGAGGAGCAGAGCTCACTGTCAGCCTGTTGGCTTCTGCCCATGTTAGCATCTTGGTTAGAGGTAATGGAGCCAGCCTTTGTGGGCAAGGTAGTACAGAAATGTAGATCATGTGATATGGTCACAACTCATTGTTTGGAATTGTGTGCTTAGGCTAGAGGTACTGTAGTCTAGCAGAGTGTTGCTTGTTATTTGTGAGCTACATGCTCTGATGAATTGCTTCATGAGAGTCTGCAAATTATTTTTTCTTGCTGCAGCTGATGTTCTAAACTAGCCAGCCTGGGAGGCTGGATCCTCTGGCCAAATATTTACCCAGCTTTTTTGGATGCATTTTTCCAGCATCTGCTGGGATTTGTGTTCTGTATTAAAATCCTGACTTGGGTATGAGGTAACTGCTTTTAAAATTAGTTGGCTGCAGTCATAAAGGTAAAACCCAGTGATGGTCCTCACTCTGTGAATACTAAAGTGGTCAGCTCTCAGTTTCTGAGTGTGTCCCACCATGATGTTAAAGCCGAGTATGGTCAAGGTCTGAGTGAATGTCAGCCCCTGTGTAAGCAACCTGGACAGGAGCTGCAGGAGTGTGGTGGGTTGAATAAATAGAATAAACAGAACTGGGTTGTATTGGCAGAAAGGGCCTGCTTGCTGCTGCATTTTATGTTGGCAGGACAGGGATGAAATACATGTCAAATGGTTTAATCTAGCTCTCACAGTCTGGAGATGTGTGTTTTTATCTTGGGATATAATCTTTTTCGTATGGCCTTGGGTTCATGGAAGCCTAAAGGTGGCTTTGAGTGCCAGATGGGCCAAGAAATATAGCTTGAACTGAGAAAAGAGCAGCATTTACTCTTTGGTAGGTTTTATCTACTTTGGTTTATTTTCATTTTAATAAATGTACACAGACATGCTGGCATCTCCAGAGTTCCCTTTAGGATATATACTAAATTCATTTGGATAAAAATGGGAGGAAGTAAGAGTTGGTAGTAGATTTGCATGTGCACTTTACTTCATTGACTGACTTTCACTTAAACAAAACATTAATAAGAAATGCTGTTATGCAAGATATGATTTTTAGGTACTCTTTATATCTTCCCAGCATGTCAGGAGTTCAGGAATCTTCTGACCTACACCATTCTCATATTCACCTGACCTTGACTTAAGTGGTAAGTGAGGTAGAGGCACTCAGGCATTACTGGTAGGGGCATATGAAAAAACTGGAAACATGAGCCTTTTCTCCAATAAATGGTTGTGTTAGGACTCACATGGTAATAGTGATATCACTTCAGTTATGTGTTGATGTGTGGTATGTGAACCCTTTTTTAAGATGATCCTGACTTTTATCCTCAAGTGTAGGAGGTACTTGCAGAGAGCAAAAGAAGTCAGCTGGCCAAATTTTGCTCAGCTTTGCAATCAGAAGCTTTAGAAATAGGGTGGCAATAGAGGGGCATTGATATCAGAGCATTTCCTCAGTTGAAAGCAAACACTTGTCCTTTCACCCTTAAGGGGATAAGGGGAATTGTTAAGGAAAAAGAAATCATGAAAAATTGAAAAACAAGGCCACATGGTGTGCAGGGAGTGGACATAATTGGTTGCACTGGGAAATCACCAAGTCCCTTCTTTTGATTTGACTCACTCCAGACTGTCTTTCTCAAGCTGTCGCTTGCCTGTGTGTGGTAGATGAAATGGTATCTGTTTCATGTTGCTGTAGAGGTATGTCTGAACACAGGAAGTAAAGGTTTTGGTTGATCACATTCTTTTCTTAGTACAAGGTTTCCAGGGGATCATCCAATAACGACTGGAAAGTACTACTATTAGAAATAAATGCAGAGCCCTTGAAATCAAATAAAGCTCACATGTAATTATAAAACCTACACAGATGGAAAACCAAAGCCAATTAGCAAATGGTATCATTGGCCTCTCTGGGATTTTTGCTTACTGTCTCCACTTTTATTAGTACCAAGGATGACTGTAGATTTGGTTGTCAGTAATGTTACACTAATTTGCCTTAAGGAATAAGATGCTGGGTGTTCCTATGTTGTGGAGACACAAGTTTTACAAATCCTGGTGTGGGCTGACCCAGCAGTTAAGCACCCACACAACTGCTTGTTCACACCTCCTGCACGGGGGCAGGGGACACAACAGGAAGAATAAAAGCAAGAAAATGCCTGGGTCAGGGTAAGACATTTCAAAAGTGAAGGAAGGAGGGTCCAGGGAAGGTGCTGCTCTCTCCATCTTTCACGAGCAAAGCGATGTCCAGCCAGACTCTGAGCAGCAGCTGTGCTGGGGGATGTTCCATCCCCTACCCCAAGATTTTTATTTCTGAGCATGAAGATGCACAGTATGGGATATCCCTTCAGCTGATTTGTGTCAGCTGTCCCACCTCTGTTCCCTCCCAAATCCTTGCCCACCCCCAGAGTGACAAACAAGAAAGCTTTGATGTTGTGCAAGCGCTGCTCAGCAGTAGCCAAAACCACTGGAGTGTTAAGCAACACTGTTCTAGTCACAAACTCAGAACACAGCAGGGCAGCATCCCTGTGAAGAAAGTGAACTCCATTTCAGCCAGTGGCTGTATACCACATTTGGATACAGCCTTTCAAAACGAAGAAGTCCTTTCTTAGTGAGATGAATGAGGTGCTGCAGGTCTGATGACTGATGAGGATATTTCTGGCTATCTGAAGCAAGGTAAAATAAGGACAAGTCTGGAAATGTGTGAAGTACCAAAATAAGAATCAAAGTTACGTAAACCTTTACCTAAGCTTAGGTTAAAAGTTTCACTGATTTTTTTTTTCTCCTTCAAATGTTTAACAATTTGTGGGAATATCTTACAAATGGATTTTATTAAGTCTCATGACAATTAATAGACCTTCTGATACATTTCCAAGAATAAACTCCACAGAGTTTGAGCACTGAGAAGAGGGAAGAACTCTTTCTCTGTTGCTTAAAAATTAGAGTTGAGTGGGAGAAGAAAGGAAAAAAGGAAGTGAGAGAAGGAAAAAACAACTTTCTGATTAAATCTTACTTAACTTTCTGAAAGCACGACAAATAGCAGAACAGAAAATCAGATTGACTGAGGGATCTGAGTTTTCATCCGAAGGTGGCACTAGCCTTTTGCTGTTGGAATTTTTGTTGTGAGCTGGGAAATGCAAATACCAAGAAGCTCTCAACTAATCCAACGCTTACCATTAATCCCAGACAAACCATCATTAGTATCTGCATTTATCCTGCTTAGTCCTTGCTGGATAGTGAATTATGTAACCTTTGTTTTATTAACATTTAATGGAAGCTTATTATCAGGTAGGTTACCTCTGGAATAAAAGGAAGGCAAAGAAATGTAAATTTTCTGCTTTCTTTTATTTGGTTTTTTTTTGTTTGAGGGATTTTTAAGGATTTCTTTAAGTCATGAGTGGATACTTTATGATAATTCCATAAATAAACTAACTCAAAACTCACTGAGTACATTGCTTGGCAAAAAAACAGCTGTTAGAAAAATTACATAGCCCTCTTCTACTTAACTAGCAGATAATGTTGATAACAAAATTTAGAAGAGGACTACAAAAACTAGTCTTGGTAGGAAAGAATTTGATGTGATGTTCAGGTGCAAAAATAGATACTTAAAAATCTTTTCAACAAATGCATGTTCTTGGGTCCTCATACATTGTTGCAGACTAGTTTTAGTAGGTGTGGTAGGAATAAGATGACAGAATTTCCACAGTCGGAAAGCTCATAAGGTTCAAGACCTTGGCCTGCCTAGGGGGAGGAGTTGGTGCTGGAGTTGTAAACAAAAGTTGCTAGGTGAGCACTGCAGGGAGGGGGAAGGACTTTGAGGTTAAAAAATATGAAGGCATCCAGTGCCATAGGATATTGGGGTTTTTACATGCTCATGATGCAGTATTGGAGTGGCTGGTAAGCAAGTGATTTTGTATCTGCAGCAGATACTCTGTGATTTGAGCATGTCTAATATGTGATAAGAAAATATGTTTAATTCTATTTACCAGATGTTTGCTTTAAATTTCTCTCTCATTTTTCCCAAATGATAATGGTTCATTATCAAATTGTCAACATTTTCTCAGTATTGATAAGACCCCAGAGATGGGAGTAGTCCCAGCAGTCAGTCTGAAGCATTATTTCATGCCCAGTCTGAGACAGAAGCAGTGATAGAGGCTCTCTGTGGGTACAGCTCTCACCAAAACCACAGTCCTGACTTGGTGTGAAACCTGAGGAAACTCACTGAAGATTTTGAGTGCATTTTCAGCTGAGTCTTTGTGTTCTTCTGAGCTTACACAGCAGCTCAGCTCCTGAAAAAGGCTGAAGGTTTTAATTGGTGGGACAATCTCCAGAAAGATGTTTTGCTGTGCATGTGAGGTGTTGCATCAAAGTTGTGCCTGCACTTGATTGCCACATCTGAGATTATCACTTGACACCCTTTGATAATGATTAAATGCCTGTCCAGAAGTGAGAGACGAAAGAATTTTTTTTTTTAACTTTTCTTGAGAAGATTTCTGATTGGGTTTTGGGGGTTCTTTTTTGGTTTTTTTCTCTTTTTTTTTGTTTGTTTTTTGTTTGTGTGTGTGGGTTTTGTTGTTCTTGTTGTTTATTTTTAAGTAAAAAAGCTAGCTGTTCCACTCACATAGTAAATGGATGTTAATGAAAGAACACTACAACTGTAGATAATCATAGTATTCCTAGTATTGAGTCAAGTTTACAGTCTCTGTCTTCTATGAAAACTTACACTGAGAATAGTATAAAATTAGAGGAACTTCCGTGTAATTTTGAAGGTAATGTTTGATGTCAATAGAAGTAAAAATGTTCTGAGGACTATGTTTGCAACTTCCTTTTTGTTTTGCTACTGCAAAAAAATAAAATCTGTGATATTTGAATGATCCAAAAATGATTCAAAACATTTTCAAAATTTGGTAGAAAGAAAGCAACTCTTTTGTTAGATTAGGTAATATATTTTGAAAATATAAGTATTTTAATAAACACTTTTTTCCCCTAATAACAGAATCTGGTTTTGCCAACAAATTTTATCTCTGGTATTATTAGACCATCATAGCTACTGCACTGATTTATACTCATGAGAAAAACTTTGAATTATACAGTATTCTAATGAAGGTGTTTTGATGTATCTTCACAAAGTATGAGTTTAATCAGCCTATTTCAAAAAACAAACATACTAGGATAATAAAATCTCTGAATTGCTGGGAAAAATGCCAACAATCTCATGAACTCACTAACACTGCATTACATGAGCTTTCCTGTGACTGTTGATATCTGTGCCTATCTAAGCATATCTGGGTATTCATTTAGATTATTTTGAAAAGTTCTGAACAAAAAAATAAAGTTAGGTATTTTCCAGATTCAAGAATTGAATGTGTTTGATTTCAGCAAACATGTAGGAAACCCAGAAAATTGTGGATTTAGCACACAAGGTGATTTTTAAAAATCCCAATGTTATTGCTGATTCCCAGATTAAATGAATCAAATTTTTTTGCAAATAATTAATTTTGACTTGACCATAATATTTAGTAAAACTCATAATGACAATTTCCTCTCCCTTGAATCACAGTGTTTGTATTAGTTCATCTGAGTGAACAGATCTTCAGCTCTTTAAAATACTTTTAATAATGCATATATTCTATCACCTTGCAATCTGGATGCTTGGGTTTCCCAGCACATGGTGGTTTGTGTTGCTGTTAAATGGTATTAGGAGAGAAGCAGAAATGTCAGTTAGAGAAAAGCATCAGGGACAGAGGTTTGAGTATCAAGATCCTGCAAGGTATGCTTGACTTTATTGCCTTGTGTAGATATCAGCTATATTCCTCTTTCCTCTTTATCAACTGGAAAATAGGAATGCAAGAATAATAAAAATATGGCTGGCTTAAAGGAAAGGTTAAGCAATAATTTATTCAGCTGATAAACATCCACATTGTGACGCTTATACTAATAGAGTGTGCTTTGCTTGGCAGCTGAAGGGATGATAAAAAGCCCATCATCTCTTGGAAATGAAAGGACACAGGAGGCATGAAGCAAAGCATTAACAGTGAAGGTAATTAACACTCAGTGCAACAGCAGCTGACAGGGTAGTTCCCCACTGGGTAGAATTTCAGTTTGAAGGTGGAAGTCTTATGAAGCCTTTCTTTAACTCAAAGTTACAAGCCTTATAAATAGTGGATTCAGAACTGGACCAGCCATGTGAAAGCCTCTGTTCTGAGTATGTGTATATAAGATGATTGTGGGTATCTGTGAACATGAAGTCTGATGCCTGTAATGTGTTCCAGGAGCCTTGGCTAAGAGTCACCAATAATCTTTCATTGTGATTATGTAATCTACTTTATATCATACTAGATAAATTAAATCAGCTTGAATTGATTGCATGTACATTATCTATAAAATGAAAACACAGGATAATTTTTGCTTCTTGCATTTAATTTTCTGATATACATGGATAAAGGGGTGAATTCTAAAGAACATGGAAAGCCTTAAACCCTTGCATTAGAATGAGGATGAACTTCTGATCAATTAATTCAGAAAGATGGGAAAGCACCAAGCACTTGTTGATTCTGGAGGTTTTAATCCTGAGAAATCACTAAGGATGTTTGCAGAGTCAAGTTCTCAAATCTAACAATTGCATTCAGAGAACTTGAATCCAGCTGGGACGTGAGGCTGTTTCCAGCAGGTGGAGTTGGTGCCAGCAGCGTGTTGAGTTGGGAGTGTGTTTGGAGTGGCTGGCAGCACGAGCTACTTGTGGGTAAAAACAGTGTTGTCTTATGCCAAATCTTAGAAAGGTCTCTGTGTGCCAATATTCTGATGTCCCAAAAAAATGTGGGGATTCCTTTGATTTTAAACTATCCACCACGTTGCCAGCAGAAGTGCTAACATATGTGGTTTATTCCTGCTCTCCCCACTTCCCTTCTTTACTATAGGAATTACTGTAATGGAGAGAGATCACCCATATAATTCAGAATCCTCCTTCAGTGGTTTTGACCCCCAAATGAAACTTTAGTGGCAAAACAGTTACCATATGGTCGTCCAGTCGCAGGGTCAGCAGACACATTCTCTTGTAAACCATATAGATAGGGAGCTTTTTAGAAATGTTGATATGTTTCCATAAGTGTCATCTCTATTATGGTTTTAGGGAGTTGTGCTATATTTTATTACTTTCTTTCCTAAACACCAGGTATTCTCTGCTCCAGATTCGACAAGGTGGCAAAATGCTTCAACAGAAGAGAATCCCAAAGTAAAATATTTGGGTAGAGCAGAGATCAGTGGCTTCCTCCCTAGCACCAGTTCTGCTGAGACTGTGCCAGGTGGTGGGGAAAAGGTGAGTGTGCAGCCCAGGGCAGCTGTCAGCAGCAGGGGGGACTCTGTTAGAGATCTGCACTGAGCAACAAATGCACGTGAAGTAGCAGGTGGTTATCTGAGCTAAGTTAAGAAAGATGTGCCTAGGCGCATTAAATCCAGCTCAAATAATCTTCACCAGTGAGGACAGCAGATTTATGTTCCTGTGAGCAGGCTGTGTCTGAAATAGCGGACAGGGCTCCCAGAAGGGATTTTCACAGGCTTTGGCAGGCAGTTTCCAGAGGGATTTTCACTGGGTGGGTGTTCCCAGAACAGATCGTGCGCATTATTTTAAGGGAAAGTTAAGAAATGAAAGCATTTCCCCTCCACTCGAACACTTGGCCAAGTCTGAAATCCTTCCTAGTTGTGTCCCTGCTCTGCTGACCTTCCTGCAAGATGCCTGACAAGTGTAGATGAGGCTGGGGAGAGTTCTTGTAGGGTAATGCTGGCTGTCCTTGTGCTGTGCCTACATGCCTGTGTAGGCCCTGTAAAGCTGAACTGGAGGAACTGGATGATGCTGGAGGAAGGGCAGCTTGCTTTGCTCCCTGAACCACAGGCTGGGTGTGCTACCATAACCACCCCAGCTCTGTCCAGTGAGAGCACTGAACACTTTTCTAAGCCCACCAGCACTCCTGTGGCTGAGCAGAAGGGAATCAATCTAGCAGCACCACCACCAAGCACAGAAGCAGGACAGAGGGAGGACATCTTTCCAAAGGTCACAGCCTCCCTTCTCTGCCCTAAACACATGGGGAAACTCTCTCTGCCAGTAGTTTCTTCCCATGGCTCTGTCCCTAGCTGCAAACCAGTCACTGTGCTGACTAATGAGGAAGCAGCTTCTAGAGGGTTTGAGTGTTCTCCTTGCCAGACCCTGTGCTTCTATCATATCTGTCTGCCTTCAGGCCAGCTAGGTTCTGCATCTTTACTGTGCAAAATTGGATCTTGCCCTGGGAAGTTAATGCGATTGATCTGGCAAGTGATTTTCAGGATCAGTTCCCGTAATGCCAGGTAGGTAAGGCAGGACACACTGTGAGAAGCCACACAGTCCCACATATGTGGGAATTACACTGGGTTTTTTCTCCAGGGCCTGAGGAAAATGGTGAAAAACTCCTTCAGCCTAAACGTGGCTGCTTCTTAATCCACTGTTTCTTATCGATACACTAATGACAAACAATCCCTAAAACAATCCCTCTAGTGTCCTGGAAGTGCAGTGGCTGCTATGTGCAGCGCTGGTGACCTCCTACTGCAGCATTGCCCCAAGGCACAATATCCAGGAGGTGCCAGCTCAGAGCACTGCAATGTTCCATTTTGCTATAGTTTCTGAAAGCCTGATTAGTTTAAGGAAGAAATGAAAAAGTTTTTTTGTTTGTTTCTATAATGACTTGCTGCACCATCTGCTGCTTTTTATTCTTGGGTGCCGCTCAGCTAGCCAGCAGCTCAGGTGCTTGCTTTCACAGTAGCAGTGGGACCTGTAGCTGGACACCAGCAGTCCTGTGCCCTGGAGCAGCATTGGCAGGATTCCCTTGCTTCCAGGGAAAGGGGAGTGACACAGATATGGATTGCGTATCTTTCTCTGTGCTACACAATCCATATCTGTGTCATTTCACTGACCTGGACTTTGAGGGTCTGGCACATACAGTCATGCTTCAAATTATAGTGAACTATAATGCCTGCTGATGTCAGTCAGCTCAAGTCCCTTGGAATCAGGGAAAGCTGTTTTATTCTGACTGCCAAAAAGGTGCATTCGAGTTTAAAATGTTGATAGCCACACCCACAGACATTTTACACCCTCGCTGGTCAGTGTAAGCGAGATGAGAGGCCTTGACTCATCCTTGTGCCTATTTAATGTAAGTATAGTGCCTCTGGTTGTGGTGGGACTACCCCAGATTTGTGTGTGACAGTGGACATGGGGACTTATGTTCTGCCCCACATCCCTCAGTGACATTTGTACCCAGATCAGAATCTGGGAAAGCAATGGCAGAACATGCACGGCACCACACTGTCCATTGGTGTGGTTTCTCACAGTAGTTTTGCAGCATGGCCATTTCAGGGGATAGTTAATTATTTATTATTATTATTACTGCTATTATTGCTATTGCTATTATTTGAAATTAGTTGTGAATGTACTGTTGTTTAGAGAACACCTCTGGATAATCAGTAAAAAATCTTCTGAACACTGATGGAAAATCTTTCATAACCATATCTTTCCAGTTTAGCTAACTGGAAATATTAGAAAGCCTCTGCACTCCTACAAAATTTAAGTTTTGTATCAGTTTAGTTTTTAACAGTTGCCTTCACCTGTAGTATTTTTTTTTCTATTTTGATCTAATATTCATTGATTTGAATCTCCTAATAACTGAGGGAAGTCCACAGATAGAGATGTGCTTTGTGGTGTATTATCTATATTAGAGAAGTCATCTTGGAGGTATCCTTGCCAGGTGTTTGTGTTAAAATCATAAATCAGTCTTGGAGAATACAGAGTTTAAGTTTCTTATATCTGGATTTTGACTTCTGAACATGCTACCCAGTGAAGTTGTGCAGTCTTTTAAGCTGGAGGTTTTCAAGCTCCAGTTCAACAAAGCCATGGTTGACCTGTTCCAGTGTTGGAAATGATCCTCCTTCAAGTGAGAGATTAGACAGTCCAGGAGTCTCCTTCCAATGGAGATTTCTGTTATTTTGAATCTGAATTACATTTATCATCTTTTTCCATGGTCATGAAAACTCAACTTTTACAGCTCCATAAAGTCATGAAAGCATAAAGGAAATCTTCTAAAGCTGAGAATTGAAATAGCAGGGATGGCAGTACTCAAGAACAGCAGGGCCTGAGATTCACTTTAGAGCCAACTTGGAGGCAGTCTCAGCAAGTTTCTGACTTCACCTTGAGAACTAGCCTGAAAAGGATACTTTGGAACCTTATTTTGGGAATATTGAACAAGATAAAGTGACACCCAATACAATAATAAAGATCTGTCCCAGCTGTATAACTTCAGGATTCTGTC
>NW_005054303.1:754508-757507 GCF_000277835.1 Geospiza fortis
AAGTATGTGGGAAAGTAAGGCTGTCAGCTATATAATGTGCTGTGGAATCACCAGCACAACAATTCTGATCAGACCTGACACCTCCCATCTGTTTCTATATGCAGTCTGCTCAGCATAAATCATAAACAGATGGTGTCATGGTGTCAGTGTCTCACAAGTCATGCTGCAGTCACTGGGTGTTAGCTGGGACTCACTCAATGCCTAACTTTGCCACTTTACCCTTAATTGTTGAGTGTGTTTCATCCATAGAAATAACCTTTTATCCCTCTGAAGCCAACTGCTTGCTGGTTTCCATGGTGTGGGTGGCCAGAGAACAGGTTTTTCCACCAGCCAAGCTGTTCATCTTCCAAAGCTCCCTGGCTGCAGCAGCATTGTCAACAAATTTTTCAGAGGATCAGGGGCTGGTAATGCATACTGACTCCCTCCAACCCATTTCCCATCTCTTTGCCACCCACACAGTTAGCCTGATTCTCAGAGCAGCACATGCTTTCACTCTCTCATCCTGCTAATTTGTTCGCTGGGGTAGCCGGTCCTTTTGCTTTACTCCACTTGGTCTCACAAGCTAGGCAGGGCTAGGTAGGCTGAACAGCCTACCTTCATGTAAAAAGCTTCCCATCACTCAAGGATTTTGAAGGATTGGATAATGGTGATGTAGGGCTTAACCCTTATTATTTGTGACTACTGTTGAACATCTGGCACTTTAGTGGGAGTTGTTTCTGGTTCAAAATCCAATCAGCTAAATTCTTCTTCTGATTTTTTCCTGAAGTTGCAGCTGAGCATATTCAACTACATTTGAATGACTGAAATTAATTTTTTCTCTTTTGTGGTTTTCTCTTTGGTCGTATCAAGGATTGAGTTTGAAATTCATCTCTCTAATGCTCTTAGAGCCCAATCAGCAAAACTGTAGGAAACTCCAAACTTCTTAACTCTTCTTGATATTGCTGAGATCCAGAGTCTTGGCTGTCCTGTTCAGCAAGAGACTGCTGCTTCAAAGCTTCAATCTAGGTCTGGGCCTGATGAGGTCAAATAGCCAGGAATGAAGTGTGCCTCAGTTTAACCGATACCTCTGTTAGACTCCTGGGCAGCTGCTTTTAGCAGTGCAGCTGCAACTGTGGGATGTGACATTGACTGTTGAAGGCTCTGTCCCAGAACCCATGACACGGGATAGACTTTGTCCAAGGGGAATGACTCTTAGTTTGCAGAGGCAAAGCTCCAGGATATTAATTCCTCACCTCAGCAGCAGCTTTAGTTCTTCCTGGATTTCTCCAAAGCCTATGTTTGAGAAAACCACCGTATGAGAGTCAACAGCACCTGAATGTCTTGCAAATCAGAGCAGCCAAAGTTCATCTGCTACCCTGTCACTTTGACATGTGTGTCTGTGTTCAGAAGTGAGGCACTGCACCACTGATTTATTTCAAATCAAGCAACAACAGACAAAACTCCAAAGCAATTTTCAGCCTGAGTAATCACTGCAAATTTGCTCCAAATGTTGAACAGATGGAATCTGTATATGACTTCTCTGAGTATAAACACAAGCACCCTCTCATATTTCAATTGCTGATGTAACAACACAATGTGGCTCTTGCTAAAGGGAAGGTACATGAATTTGGGGGTCTGATTATTTGTTTTCTCACTGCAGTAAAAGATCCGGTGTATTCACTTGCAAATAACACATGACACTTGCCAATTGGTTCCTCTCCATTCAAATATTTAATCAGCAAAGCAGTAGCATGAGTTCACTGCAAAAGGTGTATCATTGATATAAAAACAAACTTGGGCTTAATTTGGCTTCCTCTTGCCACATTTAGTCACTTCTGATATGCACGCTGGCCTGAAAACAGAAGTGGAAGAGAGGGGATTCTTTTCTTGCGTTGTGGCCTCCTCCCCAGCTGAAGAGGAAGGAGCCTGGCAGTCCCCAAACAGGGCTCATCCACAGTCTCCTCACTTCCTCTCTGGCTTTAGGAAAGTCTCTATACCTCAACCTACTCATGGTTGTATCTGTGAACTGAGACTAGATGGTTTGAGACCTGTTGACAAAAAAACACACAAGTTAATAACCTGACTGTTGTGGGTTAAGATGGGGATTTCAAGTGGGAGAAGGAGGCTCTGTTCTACCTGTGCTGCTGGTGTTTGAGGCCCTGCATAAACACTGTTGTAGCAAAGGAGGAATAGGGATAACCCCCCCCTATGTCTCAAAGGAATGAGAGTCCTTTGAGAGCCTCAGAGTCTTATAGTGGGTTTTCTGGGACAGGTTACCCTGACTCTACAAAGGTGCTCCCCAGACAGGACCTGTGCCCTCCTCCCCAGTACCTCCAGAGGTGATTGGGATCATGGTTTCTCCATGAGTTGCTGCTCATAGCTGCACATTGCTGCTCCTTCCCTCAATACCTGGCTTTAACCTCTCTATTTTCCTTCTACTCCCATAAATGAGCTGGGATATTCCTCTCACCTTCTTCCCTTTCACTGCACTGTTCTCACCTTCTGAGCACCTGAGACTGCTGCCCCTTTTCCTTCTTCCCCCACTGTCAGCTCCAGACCTGTGCCTGGTGGGAGGGACCCCAGTACTGCCCCACTTGCTGAATCCACAGTGCAGCAGGACTCTCAGAAAACTTGAGCTGCTCCAGACAAGTGACCTGAGCTTTTCCTGCCACCTTTTCCATAAATTCAATACATCCAAAACATATCCTGAGTGGAAGAGGGGCCAAGCAGCCAGATGATTGCTGTAGCTGATTGCAGCATCTGCTGGAGCCTTATTAGTGTTTTAGCTTTCAGACGTAGTTGTGGGATAGATTTGCTAGCTTCATTTGCTTCCAGAAAAAGCTGCTTTAGGCTTACACATGAGGCCAAGTACCCCAAAGGAGGATTTGACATGGCAGACCTATGTGTTAATGTTTTACATAATGTTTGATAAGAAAACCAGCTGTTATTTGCTCTTAGTCAGCTGACTAGATTTTCAGCAATGATGGCAAATTTACTTATGGCAAATTTATTTCCTGCTG
>NW_005054303.1:757606-768571 GCF_000277835.1 Geospiza fortis
CTCTTTCCTTTTAGATCTTACTAATATCATCTATATAAATATAGAGATGTGTGGATTTTCACACTTTAAACTTCTTTTTACTTCTCTGTTATACTCCTTTCTGTTTAATAGATGATTTTAATCTCTTCACTGTAGGCAGGTTCCCATCACCAGCCTCCACTTTGGATCTAGTTACATCTGCTTGATTTTTAAAACTCTTTTCATTATTTTTTCCTCCATTAGAAAGAGAAGGGGAAGGAAGTTTGGAGCAATGTTCCCAGTAGATATCTTCCAAGGGACTTCTCATTTTGTGGCTGTGGAAATCAATTGCTAGAATCTCTCAGCACTGCTATTGCTGTCATAAAGTGCAGAAGTTGGCCCATGAGCTTCCTATGGTATCACTTGCTGACTCTGCTGCCTTGTTAGAGAGCTCTGGTTGAACTGATATTTATGACAGGCACTTGCTGTCTCCCCTTTGAAATCTATTACACTGATGAACTATCAAAATATATATCAATAATATTTGCAAATGAGAAACTATAATCTAGGGGATAAGTAGCAATTTGCAATTTTGTTTTTTTCACCTTTGGTATTCCAAGGCTGTCCTCTGTGTGTGTGCCCTCTGACATATGAGCAATTACTTTCAAATGTACTTTCTTTCATTACTTTCAGATTCAGTCAGATTTTAGTTACTTTGAGTTATTTTTTGCTGTTTTTCAGTGATGAGTGCTGTGTCATAGCTTGCAAGTCACAAGATGGTCTCCGGATTCTCACATGATCAAGTAAAGGAAATTTATTTTAGTGCCCCAAAGCTCCTGCTAGTCCCTGCATGCTGTGTACCTTTTTCAGTTATGTGCTGAGAGGCTGCATAAATCTTTTCAAGTTGTATCATTGCTGAGCCTCAATATCCTTTAACTGCAACCTCATCACCCTAAATGGGCTTTCATCTTTGCTGGCTGGTTTCCATTTGATGTTCTGCCACTCTGAATTGAGAACTGATGAGTTTCATCCCACTGTTGTCCACCTAATGGTGGATTTAATAACACTTTGCAGTCTGATACAGCACCTTCCCAATAGCTAGGTAATTCTTCTAGTAGTGCTATTTATGAGAATTAAATGAAAGCACATTCAAAGATATAGATATCTTCTAAATGATGGAAAAAGATAGCCTTGCTTTTCACTCTGCTCCATGATACAGAAAGCTACACCTGAAAAAAATGCAGACTTTGGAAAATCAGGATAATAAAATCTTGCTGAAATAAAAGATCATTAATATGTCCAGGGCTGAGATTTTTCTTGGGCTTTGTGTAATGAATTCTGTGGGGAAGGTAGTACCAAATGTTGCTGCTCTGATGCTGTGCTTTAGAGCTTTATCCCTCCTCAAAATTGCTGCCCAAGGGTAATCTACAATATCATGGGTCTAACCCAAGCTGCTTGCAGTAGGAGCAGCCTTTAACCCTGCATGTTTCACTCTGCTCTCAAGGGAGAGGACTTGTCTTGTAGGATTCATGCGGTTTAATTTTTCAAGACCCAGGTCATGAGCAAGCATTTTTCCTCTTTACCAGTGTCACTGAGAAAGGGCTCACCTTTCCTTTCATGGTTTAGTATCAGATGGAAGATGCTTTTCTGAAGAAAGAGCAAGGAAGAGCACGTCCTGGGGACCTGACCTCGGTCAGGAAGTGGCACTGCAGATGCTGCTGAAAGAATGACCACTTGAAAGATCATGAGATCTGTGTGGTGTTTCAAAAGCTATCTGCTTGCCCAGCCAAAGGAACCATATGAAAAGAGGTCATGCTGTATGTTATCACGTTGATATTACAAAATCAGAGTATACTTTATCAAATTAGGTAAACTGCTGTACATGTGTTTTGTCATCTGAATAATATTTAGCCCCATTGGCACTTTAAAATTTTCTGCATATTTTCAACTGCTGCAGAATTTTAAATCCTTTCTATTTAATATAGTTTTCACTGTTTGAATCCTTGAAAAAAAACTTGAAGTGTTCCCTGTACTTACACTTCTGAGAGCTGAAGCTGTGCCAGAATGCCTTCACAGATCCTGAAAATGGTAATTATAGAAAGGGAAGTTAGATGTATGCACCAGGAACCTGGGATCTGCAATGTTTCTAGCTGCAAATAGATACATGGCCTTGGAAAGTTCAGCGTGGTGATTCTTGACAACAGAGAGGCGAGTAAGAAATGTGGACAAAGCAAGTACTTTTCCTTCTTTTCCCATTATTCTTGTTAACTGCAGTATTACTTTTGGTCACACATGGCTTCTCAGGGGAAAGCCCCCACTTAAGTCTCTTACTGGTCTGTACTCTCTACAATTTATGTGACAACTTGAGCTGTGGATATGAAGAGAAAGTAGGGCTATACTGGGAAGAACAGGACCAGAAGGCTGCTGGGTAAGCGAATGCCAACTTAGACAGGGTGAAATCTTTTTTCTACATGGAAAATGCTAATTAAAAATAAAATTCATAAACATCAGTGAGTTTATTTTTCCCATTCTTAGCAAATGAACTTCAGGAAACTCACCTTAGCCAAATATATATATATTTTTGCTTTCCAAAAGAAAAATGTATTTTTTTAAAAAAGAGTACACAGAAAAGTATTTGGTGGCTGAAACATGGTCTCGTTTCCCTTTAGATCATATAAGTCTTTCATATAAAGTATATATTCTCTGTTGAATAAGTCCAGCCTCAGTCTTTGTAATCAGCACTGCAGCTGGTCTGTGGCCTCAAACCAAGTGAAATGTAGATTGTAGTCATGCTGCAAATGACCTTCTTCCTCCAGTGTTTCTGAAAGTTGCTGCTTCTTCACTGAATATTTTTTACTTGGTTGCTCCTGGCATGTGGCAGCTTTGCATGTAACCAGAGCACATCTCCTGTGCTGTATATAGCTGGAGCTGCAAGGGCTGCCTCTCCAAAGGCAAGCAGGCTGCCTGCAGGGATGAAACCCTAAAGCCTGGGTGTCAGGCTGTGTTGTACTTGGTGCAGGAATCTAACCTACACAAAGAGAGCCCAGCACAGCCCAGCACAGTGCACAGTGATTCCCAGAGATGTTCTCCTGGCAAGTGTTAAAGCAGCCCCTACTTGGCTTGGCCACATTTACCACATTTACCTGGTTAGATCTCCCCAGGGCCCTTCTGCAGGAAATTTCTCTCTGCAGGGCTTCTACCCTGGGCATTAACAGCACACAGTTTGCCTTGTCTCCTCAACACTGCCTGAAGATTTATTTCTCCAGGCAGAGACAATGTGTACCTGCTTCTTGGTACATGCTTGTGGCATCTCTGTGCTCCTGGAGCTGTACATGGGCACTGTTTTGACAGCCTTAATCTAGTCCAGAGGAAGTCAGTCAGAGAGCCATGAGGTCAGCTCCTCTCTTTAGAGAGCTATGTAATGTTTGTATTATGTGACTTAGAGAGAAAGGACACATTTGGCTTATGGAATCTCAACAAACAATCCTGTCTTTGTTGAGTTGTGATGCTGCTGGAGATGAAGGTCTTGCATCGCTGATCTCAAACAAGGGCATTTTCTGCAGCTGATCTTTGACTAGATGAACAGATACTCAAACAAGCACCCTGAAGACATTTACCTATATTTCCAAACAAATTTAGTAGCTAGATATTTTTCCTAACAAATGATGGCTTGTTTATGATAATTGAAGTAATTGTTTTATTCTTCTTCCCACTTCATCTTGTGGTAAATCACTTTTAATCCATCACAGATCTGCTGAGAACATTTGGAGAAAAATAAAAATGTAAAAAGCCTTCACAACCAAAGTGCTGCTCTGCCTCCCTGATTTTTCTCACAGCCATTAGCTCCTCAATGCCCCAGTTCAGTGGAGATGGCATCTGAAAAGATTTCTGTTGTTTTCTAGAAACCTTTTTGTATGAACAGTACCAAAAAGATAACAGGGAACATCCACATGCATTATTCTCTGTCAATACCAGTACCCTCTTTTGGTCTTTTTATAGGCAACACCAGGTGAAGGAATCTGTGCAGGCCTGCAACAGAGCAACCTACTTAGCTCTGCTTTGTGGTCCTCAGTAAAGGACTGCTCAAAACTTTTTGCAAAAGCTATTCAGTAACTTTTTTTTAAATCAAGGAAACAGTGTTGGGTTTTATAAATGCCTTATTTGCCTACAATCTCTAATAGTTTCTCAAATTACAAAAAAGTGGGATTGTGTAAGAAACTTTCACTTCCTTTTCTCTGATTATCTTTTAAATTTTGCCTGGAAAAAAAACCTGATCAATTTTAAAAATTTTTTGAAATAGCCTCTCTGTGGTCTCATTTCTTTACAGGACCATATCCACTGGTGCATTTATGTACAGCACACTGCTGGCTCTGCTTAATTCAGCTATGGTTCTTCTCAGAAAAAAAATTTGATGGGATAATTTCCCCTGCAAAATCAACTTGTAGATTCATCCTTCTCCCTTGTAGGTAACTAACCTAACTGAGGTTTTAGGGGGATCTTACAAAATTATGTGTCATTTCTCTCAGTAAGCAGTAGAATCCAGGGGTGGCAGAGCTCCTAAATTGTGTGGCTTAGGTTACATGTCTGAATACCGAAGTGTGGTGGGATGAATCCAGCTTACTGCCCCCTGCCCTTTTTCCATCTGGAGTGGAGTTAAAAACAGCATCACAGAGCACAAGGCCCAGTCTCATGTGTTGGAGGCTGCTCTTGTTATTCACAGTAGGGTTTGCAGCAGGATTTCCGGTGTGCTCTTCAAGTCCCCTCTGAAAGCAGAACTGGTGTTTTCTGGACAGGCTTTTTCCTAGTGCTTATTGTCCTCTCCATGCTCTGTGGGCTGCAGTGAATTGATTGCTTCATCCCTGATTTGCTATTATTCACTTTTTGCTGATAGGAAGCTGAGGGAGGGAGGGAGAAAGGGCAAAAATATCTGTAAGATTGGGCTCTTGGGGTTTAAAGGTTATCTACACTTTTAGAGTTAGTCCCTCTTTTGCTGACATACAGTCCTTTTCTGGGAGGGTATTTGGGTATAAGACTCTGTGTCCACATAGCTAAATAAACCAACATCTGGTGGTGAGCTTAAGCCCTGGACAGTAATTATCCATGTCACTTAGCTGGCAGGTCACTGCTGCCCGTGGCTGGGCTATGCCAGTTGGCAGTTGGCATGGCTGAGGGAAGATGATGCTCCAGACACCATCCCTCACAGGCAGGATGGAAAACACTGCAGTGTCTGACTCCTCCTCTGTCCCCTGACATGCTCCAGCAAGACTTGCTTCCTCCAGCACTCCTGGAATGCCCTCATGCCTTGCTGCATGGCGCAGATATTTCACTTGCACTGGCTATAAAATTATCACTCTGCTGAAGTCACATAATGTGTTTAAGTCATGTTATTTCAGGCCTTTCGAATTAAGCACCATCCCCTGTTCCAATTCTTAAGGACACAAAGCTGCAGAGGACATTTATGATCTGGTCTGTGCAGTGTGGATGTGAAGATGAACAGGAGGCTGAAACACCTCTCCTACACAGAGAAGCTGAGAGAATTGGGGTTGCTCAGCCTGGAGAGGAGAAGGCACCTTCCAGTACCTAATGGGGCTCAAGAAAGGTGGAGAGAGACTTTCTATAAGGGCATGTAGCAACAGGACAGGGGGGAATGGCTTCAAACTGGAGGGGGGTAAGTTTGTATTAGATATTTGGAAGAAATTCTTGATTGTGAGGGTGGTGAGGCCCTGGAACAGGTTGCCCAGAGAAGCTGTGGATGTCCCATCCCTGAAGGCATTCAAGGCCAGGTTAGATGGGGCTTTGAGCAACCTGGCCTAGTGAAAGGTGTGGCCCACAGCAGCAGAGATGGAATGAGATCATCTTTAAGGTCCCTTCCAACCCAAACTGTCCCATGATTCTATGACCCTCTGTGGTTCACTTGGCCCCAGCCTCAGTCCTGCTGTTATTTAGGCAGAGAGGCTGGAGGTCTGGAGCCAGGTACCTCTGTGGGGAAAAGGCAAATGACAGGGTGCTGACTGTAAGATCTGCATTCCTGGTGTTCAGGGAAAATGGGGAAGAGATCTGCAACACAGAGGCACTGGCAAAAGGCTCTTTTTTTGGGCCAAAAGTAATGTCGTTTTGGGATTTATGAAAGCTGATAGTGTAGCCAAAAATTGATGCCCTGAAAAGAAGGTCTAAACAGCCTCTGTCTGTTGGGATTTATCTGTGCTGTTTGTCCAGGTCTCCAGCCTATAGTATAGGGCAAAAGTCACATTATTTATGGGTCCTATTTTAGGTTTCTAAAAGATCTTTAAATCCTAGTAAATAAAGCACACGCTGAAATCAGGTGGATAACTACACATGGATAAATGACTCTCCCCTTTGGGCTGGGGCTTCTGGAGAAAGTTGACAGATTAAGCCTGTTTTGGCTTTTTTCCCCTTTTTTCTCCTCGAGGCTATTTGGTAGCAGAGTTAAATGCAGAAGTTATGCTCACTGGGAGTTTCTGCATATTTGACACCTCTCTGAGGTCTGACACTGACTGCTAGAACAAAGCTAGAGTGAATGAACTTGATAACAGATGTGAATTTATCTATCAGAAATCAAAATCTGTCAGAATAACAAAAAAACACCCAAAAATGAAACAGTTATTTCTGATAGTTTTCTTTCATGCAAGTCTGCAAGGCTTTTCCCCCTCAGATATAGAAAATGGGAAGTACTTTTTGGTCAGATATGTCTTCTAAATTCTGTGGTTTGTGCTCCTTATAACTGCAGTTGCTGAGTAGAAACAAGTGATTACTGTTTTCTATTGTTATTTTTAGAAATAGATATAAATGGTGCAATAAAAGCAGAAAGGACAGAATAGTGTAGTGCTTCAAACTTTCAATGTTTCAGAAAGAGCTACTGAAGTCAGGCTCATGCACTGAGCTGTGGTGTACCTGGTACTCCTGTCAGCAGTTGGGGGTGTGTGTCTGTAGTGTGCTAACAGCAAATCTGAGCTGACAGGTGTTACAAGTAAGCCAGATGTGACATTTGTAGATCATAACCTGTACCAAACCCAGTGGCTGCACTTCCTAAGGCTTACTAGGAGGGATGAGGCTGGAATTTTCAGTAAGCTGTTAGTAGGCTCTAACAGCTGGAAATGATGAGGAGTGTTATCAACTAATGAATGCAGAGCTAGCAGCTCACTGCATGCTAATACTGCAATGCTGGGCAGCCCTAAATGTCCTTCTTAACCAGTTTAACTTTTTAAACTCCTTATCCTTGTTTCCAGTGTTGGACAGTGGGTGACCATGTTTGTAGAATAGATCCGCTGATGAGGAGAACCAGACTATAACTTAGGGATATGGTTGTTTGCCCACAGGCTGAGCAAACATTTTCTCTGTCCTTGTTTTGCAATGGCCTGCTTGTCCTCCCCTTCCCCCTGTGGTGCTCCTTTAAAGGGATCCCAGTGGGAGGGGCTGTAGGGGACAGCCTCAATGGTACCTGTATTCTTGTGCTGAGTATCCTCTGATACTGATTCTGCAAGAGTTTACAGTGGCAGGCTCAGCAGGGAACTCTGGTGTGCCCAGCATTCTTCATTGTCCAGATACAGCAGCAGTTCATTCCCTCTGAACCATAGTGTCCAAGCAGAAGCCAGTGCCCTTCTTTTGCTTGTTTTATGAAATTGAAAGTAATATTTATGTGATGCTCATTTGGACTCTGAATTCCTCTAGGTTCACTTACTAGGTTTAATCAGCTTTACTCAAATATTTTAGTAGCTTCCTACTGACCCTCAGGACTATAATAAAACCTGAAACAGAGCAATTTATTTGCAAGCCTTTAGGACAATGCAGATCTTTTCTGAAATGCATCCTCCAGGAGCATAGAAAGTAATAGCTTTCCATTTCACCCACAAAGAAGGATGAAGTTTCATTTTTAGTTAGGCTTTTGCACATTTGTAACCTTCCTCTCTAGGTTTTGCTAACAGCCACAAAGCTTTCCAGGCTCTCAGAAAAAAGCCAGAAAGGATTGTGAGAGGCAGAGGTTTCCACAGGACATTTGGATTATGTATGGAATGCAGACATGGTCTTTCTGTAGCTCAAACATGGTCCCAAAGCCTCCTGATCCAGCACTGCAGGGTGTGGAGGCCCTGGGCAGGAGCAGGGAGTTTGATGGATGCTTCCACCACATTGGGATGCACTACATGAAGCTCAGCAAAACTCAGCAACCCTTCCCAACACAGTTCTGCCTCCAGTTTTGAGCCTCACCTGCAAGAACCTCTGCCCTAACCTTTGTTGGGATAGCAAATGCCACTGCCTGAAGTTTTATTGCATTTAGACAAACATTCACTGATGTCTAAGCACTCTATCTACAGAGTCCTGTAGGGCAGGGACATCTTCCCACTAGGTCAGTTTGCTTAAAGCCATTTCCCAACTGGCCTTGGACACCTCCAGGAATGGGACATCTATAATTTCTCCAAGCAACGTGTTCCAGTGTCTCACCACCTTCATAACAGATATTTTTTGCCTTATTGCTAATTTAAATCTAACCTCTTATGATTTAAAGCTCTTGCTCCTTATCATGTCACTACAGGCTCTGGTAAAAAGCATTTCTCCATCTCTTGATTAAACCCCCTTTATAAAAAGCTGCTATAATGTCTCTCCAGGTTGAACAACTCCAGCTCTCTCAGTCCCCTGACAATTTTTGTGCCATCTTCTATCTCCTACCCAGAGTGGAGTCTGTTTTGCCAAATACAGGAATTGCTAAGTGATCTCCCTGTCTTTATCTCAACACATGAGCTTTCTTGTTCCTGTTTTTTTTTTTCCTGTTTTCTACCCCATCCTATTGGGTGTGTCAGGGTAGAGAATGAGCAGCTGGGTGGGAGTTTGTCTGTCAGCCAAGGCTAACCCACCAGAGGTAGCATCCTTGAAGCACATTTAAAATACGAATATAGAACATGTTTCTTCCAAAATGATTGCTCTTGTTTGGCAAGAGTTCTTGCCTATTACACACTTTCAGCCCTTTTCTCTGCTTAAAAGGAGTGGAATTTTTACCACCCTGCCCTCTTGGCTGTGTAATACTCTGGCTTTCTTCCTTCCCTAATATAAAAAAAAAGATGAAGTGTTGGCTGGAACAGAGATAGTAGGGAAGAGTAAGCAGTGCACTGACTTGAAAGGCTGGTGCTGGCTACTGTCCTGACCAATTGTTTAATGTGCATATGTCATTGGAGAAAATGTATAAACAGCCCATGGGGCAGGAATCAGGATCTGGGGGACCACAGATTTTGACTCCCTTTTTGTCTCTAGGGCATTCAAGGATGTCAGTCTTTAGCTTGACAGCCAGTAGTGTACAGAAATTGTTTGGTGAAAAAGGACTCTGTCTTCAAGGGACTAGAATTTCCTAAATTATCGTTGGCATGCAGCAAGTCTCCAGAGCTCAAATGGATCATGAAAGCTTGCATCACAGAGTTGAATTCCTTGCTCCAAATCAACCAAGAATGATGATTTGGAATTATCTAACCATTAGCTGGAACTGTTTTTCTCTGGCCAATTTCAGAAATGGGCTCACATTTCTAAGCAGACCCAACTGCATGCTCTCCTTGGTGGCTTTCCCTGTTGGCTTGGCCCAGGCAGCCCTTTGCTTGGTGTGACCATTTTCTGTGAAGCCAGCTGCCCTTTCTACTGGCCTGTGGCATTGCCTGGGGAGCCCCAACACCCCACCCAGACCCATGAACTCTCTGGGGCTCTGACAAAGTCAGATCCCCTTTGGATTTAGCTCTCAGGCCAAAGTATTGAATTTGTCTACTTTGTGATTTATCCTAATTTTTAAAAAAGGCCTCTAGAAAGGTGAAACATTAGTGTGTTGTATCCCCTAGCTTTGCATGTTGCACGGGGGCAGGTTGGAGACTGCATGTCTGAGCTAAACAAATCTGAGACAAACTTCTTCAGAGATTTAACAGTGTGCTTTAGTACTCCCTCGAGTCCTCTCTTCCTCTGCTAATCCAAACACCCCTTGATTCAAAAAGTCAAGAGGCTTGTGCTCTTCATAATCCCAACAAGACTCTGCTAACCTTGCTGCATTTCAATACTCTGGGCACTATCTGATCAATTGTTTTTTCATGGAGAAAAGGCAGATTTTTCTTATATTACCATCACTCCTGGAAAATAAAACATAGAATAGAATGATTTCAATTGGAAGAGAACTACAATGGTCATCTAGTCCAACTGTTTGACCACTTGATGGCATGTTAATAATGGAGCTGTCCAAATGCTTCTTAAACACACTGACTAGAGGCATTGAGCCCTCTCTAGGAAGTCTGTTTCAGTGTTTGACCACCCTCTTGTAAAAATTACTTCCAAACCTTGTCTAAATTTCCCTTGGAGACAAAATATGCTAATAAACTACTTTTGCCCTGACTCTAATGGGAAATACCTCTAGTCAATTAGCTCAATCTATTGCATCATTTACCCACAATGGCATATAGAGAAGCACTTTGTCTGTGAAAAGGCTGTATTGTGTGTGGAAGGGTTAAACTGGACAAGTCCTTCCTGCAGAGTAGCCATATGTGGCTGCTTTCCTCTCCAGACAGACAAGCCCAGCAGTATCCCTTTGAAGGTATAAATCATGAGTTTCTGTGAAGCTCTCCAGTGTGGGCTGTTAAGATCCCAGTTTTATCTTTGATCAGATGTGAAGCCAAGTCTGGCAAGGATATGGTCATGCTCTACCTGAAAGGCTTGTTGTTGTTTGGGGTTTTTGGGTGATTTTTTTAACTTCTTCATGCCTTAGTTCCAAGTTCCTTAGTCTGATTTAGTCGTTAAGTGTAGACCATTAGGTGAGGTAATAAGTGTCTATTTTCTGTGACTTTCCTCTGTGTCATGAAGAGCTGGACAGAAAAGCAGCTAGCACTGCTGGAAATACTTCTGGAAAAAAATAACCAGAGCCCCATGTCCTACTTATGGCCTCTTCATATTAATTTTTCATATTGTCTTTTTAGAAATTATCAATTATTCAGATACTAAAAAATGTCATAGAATATATTTTAAAGGTTCAGC
>NW_005054303.1:768653-787535 GCF_000277835.1 Geospiza fortis
CAGGAATGGCTCTCTGTACCTATAAACTTGGAGAGATTGGGTGAAAACCAATGCAAAATACAGCATCACTTTTCAGTCACTGCTGACAGATCAGATAGGCCCAAACAGCTGGTCTATCTCTGCTGTCATTCTTTCTCATCAGTACTACATCTTATTGAAAACTTTATTCTTGGGTTTTGAGTATGGCTTCAGTCTGTCTCACTGGGAATGCACAATATTGAACAACTCAGCACTTTTTCCCAATGAATCTAGTCGTATTTCCTACATCCTAACTGTCCTGATGGTTTGTATGCCTGTTCTGAGGTCACTGTGCTCTTTTGCTTGACTCTGATCAGGCACACATGCTCCTACATAAGGAAATGCCCCCCTTCCAGACTGTTAGCTCAAAGTTCTGAGCTCTTCTAATTTCAGAGAAAACCAAAACCTCTGTTACATTTACTTGGTGAATTAAACTTTTGTTTAAGTTGAATTACCTCGAAAGACAGAAATAAGCTGGAATTGAAACTTCACAGCTGAAATGCTTTGCTTATATGCATTTTTGTTTGTCTGTGCCTTCCTTGAAGGTAACTTAGAGCCACTGCATTTTTAGTTAATACTGAGAAAGAAAGAGTTATAGCTATCTTGTAGAAACAATTTCATTCAAGTGATAATAGCATTTCTCTTTGATCCTCTCCATCTCTGGCTTGGTTGAAAACTTCTGTTATTGGTCTGAAAGCTTCAGTAGATTGAAAATTTCTTTGGCACATCCACATGAAGCTTGTGGATGTTGTTTACTGCCTTAGGTTGTGATAGTAATTATATATCAAATGGCAGAGTGGAACCTCTAGAGATTGGAATTTCCTCTGAAACATTAAGCCTGTGCAATGCTGTTCACCTTGTCTAACCATGTACTCCTTACATATGTGTACACAAACTTTCTAATTTTACTTATATCTAAAAAGAGGGTATTAAATCTTCTTCTGATTTAAGCATTTGTTCTTAGATGCTGTTCTTGGATGTCAGAGGTTTAGCTCTCACCACACTAGGAAATGCTTTTACCCCAAATAACTGATGTAAACCTGCAGCAGAGAACTCCAGTGTGGCTGCCCTAGAGAAGGTGTGGTGAATAAGACGCAGAGAAAGGCCATGAGGGTGCAGAGCTGTGCCCAAGTCCTGTCTAACCAAGCAGAGCTAATGGTTTTGAATTGAGGTTGGGGATTGTTGGTTCTCATACTGATAACAACAGGAAACCAGGAGCCCTCACTCTCTGCTCTTCAGTGACACCTTGTAAACACTGCTTGAGCACCTGGAAAGTGCAGAGTTAGGATGATTTAAATTCATTATCTAAATAGATACAATGAGTATCTTATTGACTCTCAATGTACTGTTTGTGTAGGAACCTCTGTTTGAAACACAGCTCCTAATTAAACGCAAAGAGAAAGAAACCTTTACATTTTCATAACGCTCCGATCTTTTATCTCAGTAACTGTTTTGCTATTTTATTTCCTTTGTATTGAGCCTAAGATCAAAGCAATAACTTTGTTAAAAAGCAATCAATAATAAGTTTAGTAAGCAGCAGAGGAAGTGCTTTGACTAAATGAAGAGAGTGTAGCCAGGTCTCTGTGGCTATGAGCCTGTGCTGCTGGCACTGCTCTGTGCTTCATGTCTCAGCCTCCCCTGGTCCCTGCCCCATCCAGTCCCTGTCCTGTCTCATTGTCTTGTGGGTATGTGCCTGCTTTTCCCACTCTGGGAGCTCCAGCAGCTTTAAGTCTGTTCAGCTCATATGAGAAAAGCTTGAATAATTACACCTTGGAGACTTTCCTGGAGCTGAGGATAAACAGCAGGGAAGCAGAATTTTATTCACTTTTAAGCAGAACTTACCCAGCTCTTGGTATCCAGTGTGGAACACAGAAGCTTCTTATTTTTTTCACTTGCCACTGTCCAGCCCAAAATGAAGCAGTAAGTTGGTGCATATGCTCAGGCCATTTACTTCCTACAGCTTTCACATACCAGGGCTACATTTCTGGAATTCCTCCCACTCTTTAAAACATAAAGCTCCTGGTGTTAACAATTTCACTTTTCAAATTGTGCCACTGACCTGGAATGCCAGGGAAGAAGGCAATGACTGGCACTGGCATTAGCGTTATCCTCAAGATGGAAAGCAATGTTCCTCCAGTCCCATTTGACTTTTTTATTGATAGATGATAGAGCAGAACATACCCTCAGCAAGCTGGGAAGAGTGGCTGATAGAACAGAGGGTTATGCTGTCATCTGAGGGGACCTTGACAGGCTGGAAAAACAGGCTTACAGGAACATCTTCAAGTTCAACAAGAAGAGCAAAATCCTGCACCCTGGGGACCCCCCCAGCTGGAAAGCAACTTGGAAGAAAAGGACCTGGGCAATCTGGTGGATCTGCTAAGTTGAAGAGGAGGCAGCAATGTGCCCTTGGAAAGAAGAGCTAATGGTATCCTGGGACCCATTAGACAAAGCCTTGCCAGCACATTGGAGAAATCGATCCTGGCCCTCTGCTCAGCGCTGGTGAGGCCATACCTGGAGCACTTTGTCCAGTCCACCAAAGGCAGATGGACACAAACTGAAATGCAGAAGGTTCCTTCTGAAAACCAGAAGGTACTTTTCCATGTGAGGATGACAGAATACTGGCACAGGCTGGCCAGAGATACTGTGGAGTCTCCATCCTTGGAGATACTAAAGAGTTCTCTGGATTCAGTCCTTGGCAACTTGCCCTAGATGACCCTCCTTGAGCAGAGGGTTTGACTACAGGACCTTCAGAGATGCCTTCCAATCTCAATCATTCTGTGAATCTGTGATCTTTCCCTGTTACAGACTGTAATGTAGGGGATGACCTTGTCACTCAAATTTAATACTGAATGTCTTTGCTCTAGCTAATGTAATATATGAGAACAATTTCTTGGTGCAATTCTTTTTTGAAATCAAATAGCTTGAGCTAGAGTGTATTAAAAGGAATCCTTTCTCTGAGACCTTTGGGATCAAAGGAAGGACCCACAGGAAGAATGTCTAAAAATAAATGTAGCAGGTAAACCTGAGTATAACCTGGTGCCAGATTTCACATAATTCATGTTCCTCCTTCGCCACCTACAACTTCCTGTGGATACACCCTTTGGCTTGGGCAACATGAAAACAGCACTGGGGATCTTGCATCCTTCTTCAAAAGTAAACAGTGTGAAGCAATTCAGCAAAAGGTGACTCTCAGGCAGCAGGTGAGCAGGCAGGCTCAGGTACAAGAAGGTGCTGTGAGGCAGTCTCAGAGAGAGCAGAGCTGTACACAGGCACCTTTACATTATGAAAGGTCTCATCACACAGCACTTGGACTGTGCTTTTCAAAGCACACTCTGAATAGTTGTATTTTTCATTGAGAAGCTCTATTAAGCCTAATCAATAGTGATTGATTAAGACTGTAATCAATCACCATGGTGTTTTCTGATGTTTGTGATCAGCTGCAATGTGCTTTTAAATATGAAAGCAGTGTATACATAATTTCTACTACAGACTGGCACTGAATAACCTCACAAATAAATCAAACTGTTAATTTGACTTTAGCTGGTCTAAATGCTTCAGTCTAGGCTGTGAATTCTTGTACTTAGAGAGCATTCATCCCTTTTAAAATAGAGCACACTGCTTGCCTTCCCTTTTAAATACCTCAGCTATAAAATAGTTGCAAACACTAAAGTCAAACCAGCAAAATATTGTGGGAATCATAAAGTGAATACTATTATTTTAAATTTACTTTCAAATAGTTTTTCTAATAATATCAGGGATATATTTCTTGTATTTGATGATGCACATTTGCTGATAAGCCAGGTACTAATTAACATATCCTGTACTTAGGATTCCCAAGTGACAATCAGAGAACAAAGGTCTTGGGAATGATTAACAATCAAAGCTAAAGATAACAGTTGACTTCAGATCAATCTCATCTTTACCAGAATGCATTTGGATACAAAGACATGAAGTAACCCCTGTAATCCTTTAAGTGAGGTTACTCCAATCATACAGAGGCCATAAAAATAGCACTTGAAATTTAAGAGGTTTATCATGGCCAGCGCCCTACATGAAGAAACATCAAAAGAAAATATTAATCAACTGTTAAGTCTGCTTAGGCTTGAGAGGCCATTTAACAACTATGGCACATCCTTCAAGCTGGGAAAATGCACTTCTTTTGCCTATCCCGTACACAACCAGTTAACTCTCAGTTCTGCCTCTCCCTCTGTCCCCTCATCTTCACTAAATCCAAGTGATCTCCTCTTATACAACATTTCGGTGGCTTACTTTCTTTCGAGTGTGCTGTTACACTCCACTCCAAATATGATCAGCTCTTTGCTTTTTCACCTTAATGTTCTGCTTTAACTATGCTGAATCCTCAAGCGTATTCTATTTTGGGAGCATGCTAGCTTTTGGCATGTTTAAAAATCAAGTCCTCAGCAACCTGAAAGTACAGTGATGGTTAGTGTCCAAGGCTGCAAATCAGCTTAGCTTGGTTGCTGATAAATATGACAGAAATACATGTCTGCAACTAGTAAGTTTCTCTTGCTAGGACATTTTTGGGGCAAAAAAGGAAGATTTTAACACATCTAATTGAAAATCTCTCCCAGACGTGTTATCTATATCTTCTTACATGCTGTTCTGGGGCTGCTGGTGTAGAAAGAGCAGGGAGAACAATTTAAACCTTACTGAAATTGAGCAAATTGGATTGTGGCGGCTAAGTTCAAGTGAAAGCTTCTTGTAAATGAAGAGCTTACAACTATTTGGTTGGCAGAAAGCCATGTGATCTTACTCATCTAATTCGCAGGAGACTTTGAGATAGTGACAAATCCTACTGCTCCAGTGGCTGCGCATGTGCAGGTGCAAAACCACAGAGGTACTCCAATGATTAGTGAGGCATGAACAGCAAGAAAGGGAGACAGGATGCTGCTGCTCTGTTGTCAGTGCTGCCTGTGACAATTCTGTGACTGTAATTTTTTATTTGTCGCCTTAATGTCAAAGAATCAGGGATGATGGACTCAGGTCCCTGTGTGGTAGGTACTCTGCAAACACAGAACAAAAAGGCAATTTCTGCCTCTAACCCCAAGCCTGCCATCTAAGAATAAGATACAACCCAGTAGGATGCAGACAGCTTAATAGGGATATGTGGGATCCAGTGGAGACATTATTCTCACTGTCAGAGGCAGGTTGCTCCAGCTACCAGCAGCCTGGCTAGCTGGTAACATTTTGGTGACATCATGGCTAAAGAGATTTTAAGAAATGTTTGAGAGTACACATAAGCACGTCTATAGAACTTCATTGACCACTCATGTTGTGTGAGGGCAAGGTAAAGAAAGTAAAGGTAAAGAAAAGTAAAAGAAAGTAAAGGAAAATAAAAGAAAGTAAAGAAAAGTAAAGATAAAGAAAGAAGACGTTTTAGGGCTCCAAATGAGTGGGTCCTGCCACAGTTTGTTTAGAAGCATATTTTAACCCTGTGAGAATGACTAGAAGACAAGAGCTAGACAGAGGTAGTGGTCTGAAGAGCTGGGAGTGAAAAGATGAGAAAGAAAATACATTAATGCCATGCAAGGATAGGGAAAAGTAAAGGATCCAAATAGCATCACAGGAAAATCATTTTCTAGAAGGATTTTGAATGAGACAAATAGATAACTGGGATACTGGTAAGAGCAACCTGTCAGACTGAGATGTCTCCTGGCCATGGACACAGAAGATAAGACACAGAATGGCAGGGGTGAAAGGCTGGCACTGTTTCCCAAATGAGCTGGAGGGAAAAAAAAAGGAGAGATGGTGGGACAGATGGTAGCCCTGTTGACTCTGTGTTAGATATCACATGTGTATGAGCAGCTATCAGACTGACAGATTTGCATGTAAGTGAAAGGCAGGCACAGGTGAGGAAGGGCAGCATTTTTATGGACGGAGGGCCAGAAGAGGTTGAGGATTCTTAGTTTTAGTCCAAATCCAGTTCATAGTGAGTTTGAGAGAATGTCTTATGCTCTTCTACACTCCCTGTCATTCAGCTACCTGTATAAGACAAGGGTAGTGTTAATTGGATGGTAAGAGATTTAACTGATACATGTACAGTGCTTAGAAACCTGTGCATGATTCTGTTATCAAAGTGCAAAATATTATTTACCCAAATCTAGAAAATACAGTCTTTCTTTCACAAGTTACTTTGGTGGCTTCCAGACACCTGCTATTGCTTCATTGCAGGTAGAAGAAAAACCCCACCAAAACTAGGAGTTTCAAGAGTTTCTGGAGTTTCAAGAAACTTCTCTACTCTGAAGAAATAGCCTTGAAGACCATGTGGGGCTGAAGATCTCTTCAGTTTCCTCTCTGAAAGACACCTTAATCTAGCCAAAGCTCTCCCAAGCATTAAGCCAAGAGCCCTGCAGTGGTTTCCCAGGTTACAGTTCATTAGTGTCTGTGTCACAGAAGGCCAGGAGCACACTGAAGTGCCATGCAGGTTTCACTGTTGTGTGATGCTAACAGACAACTCACTTCTCACACAGAAAATTAGACAGGCCTTGGTACTTCAGGTATTTTTAACTCATGTTATGATGAGAGCTTTAGAAACAGGAGAGCTGGCATAAAGGACTGCACGTTAATCCATGGTTCACAGTGTAAGGTGTTGCTCTTTCAAGCTTATGGCATCTGACAGCCACTGTAATAAATACCCACATGTGGGGAGGAATGATTTGCTGAACACTCTGCTGGACTTTGCTTTCTAGAACATGCATGATGGGAGGTGTTCCAACTACAGGGGGGATGGCCTGGGCCCTGAGGGCCTACCCAAGGCTGCAATCACAGAAAATAAGCACCCTTAGCACTCTCCCAACCCTCCCAACCCAAGGAAGTTTCTCCTTTAGCTCCATGACAATGTGCTACTTAAAGGCCATGGGGAGACTGGGGAGATTTTCTGCATTTTTATGCATTCCCACGACTTGACCTTGGCAGGTGCTCCCTGAGGGAAAACCACAGGGCCTGCACAGGGCTCCAGCAGCCTCAGTGGCCATCTGTACATGCAGCATCCACACATACAGAGCACTTTCCAAGGACTAGGGCCATCAGGAATCAGGCTAGGAGTTGGGTCTGCTCATCTGCTAGGATCAGTGCTTGTCATACTAACTCCTGCTGCTCCAGTGGTCCCTGCTCTCTGCTCTCTGGGTGTGTCTCTCCAGCTGTCTTGCTCTGGCTCCTAGGGGCATGCAGCTTTGATGGTTGGTGTTTAATAGTGCCCAACACCACAGGTTCCAGCACAGTCTTACCACAGATTAACAGAAATAACAGAAACAGGCACGAGGGAACAGCACCTTCCGTGTTTGGTACTGTTTCAAAAGAACTGCATAGCAGTATACACCAAATATCTGGAGTCTGACTTCAAAGATATGAAAAACTAAGTTTCATAGTGATTAGAAGCCACTGAATGAAAATATGAACCTGGAAAATGAAAACAGGCTTCCTCATTCCATTGTCCAATTCTCCTGAAAGGAGGAAAAGGGGTCTTTGTAGAAAGTCTCTAAGAATATATTACCTTCCCAGTTACTTTTCTGGAATGGCTGATGGATGGGACAGCTCACTGGAGGTTATTGGTACATTCAAACATCAGTTTCATAAGCCTATTATTACTAGAATCTGTGGGATAATTAATGCTTGCATGAGAAGTTAATGAAGGACAAAGATTCTTTACTGCTGATGGTCTCAGTGAAACAACTGTCTGGAACATATGAAAGAGCTATTGTCAGTAACAAATTACCATTACAGAGAGCCACATGAATATAAATCTTTCAGAAAAGGTGACATGCTCTTTATTTTGCAGCTCTTATTCTAACAGTGACCCCACTGTCCACGTGCATTATCTCTCTGATGCACTCATTTGGCTTCTTGGTGAGTGTCTGTACAGTTGAAGGTCTCATCATTCTGCAGCTCTGAGAGCCCCATTTACCTGCCACCTGAGTCTTGTTCTTCTGTCTAAAAACTCCTAATCTCTTCTCAGTCCAATTTAACTGTCTTATGTGATCCCCGAGCCAAATACCCAGACGCAGAGACCAGCACTTTAAGCAATACGGATGTCGTTGTTGTGTCACTGAACGAACAAATGTCATGTATCCTTCACCTGTGCAATGTGCCTCTGTAGAGTGCAGCTAACTTGACCTTTCATTTGGGTGGTAGCTTTCGCTCTCTAATGGCTGAGGGCCAGCAAACCTCTGGATACAAACATGGAGGTAATTTAACTCATATCTAGTAAATCAACTGGATAAGAGTGTGAATAAGAACACAAATCCTGATTGAATTTAAGCAATCTAAATGTAACAGGATAGAGAATTGTGGGTCTGGTTAACACTGTTAACATCATCTGCAGACAGGATTGTGTTTGCTACTCACTTTAAAATGAAATGTGACCTACAAGCTAGCTGTAATCCAAAACTACATTTTCAGTGCCTTTCAACTTCTCTTGCATATTTAAGAAAATGTTATATAAAACAGAATTGCTTTCCCTTCTGAGAAAAAAAATTCTGATTTCTACTTGGCTGGTTAATGAAATGACTTTCCATGTGGGTAATGATTATCCGGCTGATTGAGTATGAGTTGATCCTCAACCCGTCAGGTTGTGATTTCTCTGAGATTGCTGCAAATCCCACACAAGTGCCTAAAACCTGTCAATTTTCCACTAGATTTAAGTTAGTTTAGGTTTGTAAAGCTGCTGGGGGGAAGAGAGCTCCTTGTGTATTTGGCTGCTTGGAAAGCTCTTGTACATTGCTTATCCCTGCTGGTACTTGAAAAGACTTGCAAGGACAAATTGGTGTATGGTTTTGCTCAAGATGTCTGTGCATTGCTTATGATTAAACCTGAAAATTAATACTGGCCAGGGAAAATTCTTTGAATGTGGCGAATCAAGCTCTTTCATATAAAACTAAGCCTAAAATACAGATAAACAGCTCATCCCACAAAACCTGGTCTGGTACTTTTATCTATAGGTGACCCTTTATCCTTTTCATTCTGTTTTAGGAAGGCAGTTCATGGGTAAACCTGGATCCTGGACCAACAAGAGAGTGTCACCTCTCTTGGTCATTCTTCATTGATCCTGCTAAAACAGGAGCCCATACCTTGTTTACAGAGAGGTTATTATCATGTCATTATTTCAGAGTGGCTACAGTTCAAGGAAGTGTTTTTACTGAAGAGGAAGGGAAGGGCTGCAATGCTAATATTGGCATCTTCAGCCAGGTAAGAGCACACAATGTGCCAACACAATCTCATATGTATGGAACATTCTTATATATATCCACACAGGGATATATATAAGAATCTTCCATATCATAGCATGACCAAAGTTTTATTGGGATTGTTTTGAAAATATCTTTAACATAATAGGGAGCGAAACTGGCTTGATATCTGTGTAACCTTGAGGAGGAAGAAGGGGAAAAAATGGGAAGATTTTTTCCTGTCCTGAAATGGATCTATTTCACCTTGAGGGGCAAGATACTGGTGACTTTTCTGCTGCAAACTTTATCGACCTCATAATGGTCCCTGTGCATTTGTATTGCTCTAGATCAGTCCTTTTTGACATAAACGCAACAATTAAAGATTTAGTCATCTTGGACAGATGAGATGAGTGAACCCTGAAAGGTCATGCAGGAAGTGTAGAACTGAGCAGGGTACTGACCAGTGGTTTTCAATAGACATTATTCAATACAGGGGAAGCTGTTGAATGATGATACCCAAAGCTCAAGGAATTCTACTTTCTGGAAGTGCTAGATGAGTTGACAGATGAACAGGAGGAAGGACTTGCCTGATGCGTAATGTGGGATGTTTGTCTTTCATAATACTAAATAGCATTCAGGAAAAGAAGAAAAAAAAATAAAATCAAAGAAACATATTTATAGCAACACTGTTCATTTTCTATCCTTGCAATGCTGGACTTAAGGGAGGATCAGTTTAGTAGCACTTGTCTATAGACATAATGCAAATCAGAGTAAACTCAGCCATATCAGCTGCAACTGGAAAAAACAGCTACATGTGTTAGCAGGAGCACTGAAAGAAGACAAACCATAAAATCCCAGTGATGCTTTAAAAATCATTTAATCTTTAAAAAGATGTCATAAATAAAAGATTTCTTCATGAGAAAAGATCTGGAAAAGCTATAAACCAGCATATCACAAAACAGTCAGCTCCTACACTGTCATTTCTAAAGAGGTGAAAGTGTCAGAAATTATAGGAAAAGACAAATGTGCTTTACGAAGCCTGTTCAAGGAGCTGACATTGACTACTAACAGCCATAGATATGCACATGTGGACACATTCTTCTGCAAATGCAGGACATGAGTGGTGAAGAGATATGTAATTCATTTGCTCATGAAAAGCATAGAAAATACACCAATACTTGTGCAAATGCAAATGGCAGAAGCAACAAACTGAATATAAACAAAAACATGAAGATATGATGGTGAGGGATGGAGAATAGAAAATGTTTTGTGGTTTTGGTCACATGCAACAATTGTTGCAGAGTTTGCAAATAAATAAAATGAAAAATAAATAGCACTATACTAAATCAAAAAGCAGCAAATTCAAATGTGATATTGGTTATGCCTATGACATGACAGAAGCTAAATAGTTTTCAAAAATCCGACTTAACTGCAGAGGTCAGATAGGGATACACAAATAGTGTAACATCAAAAGAGAGTGCACAGTTCCTTTATGATAATGAGGAGAAACTGGATCACCCAGCAAAATGGGTTATGTAATAGAGAGAACCAAGTATGATAGATTTCGAACCACAATAAAGATGGGCAGCTTTCACATCACAATAAAGTAAAAGCAATCTCTTAGGAATGCTCAGAATCCCATGTGATCTCAGCAGAAAGATGTAGACATCAGGTTCTCTATTGCCAAGAGAATAATTGCACCCTTGACACAATGGAGGGTGTCCTGCAAAAATGTAAGGAGTGTAAGGATATGGAAGGACTTAGATTCAAAGATCTGAGGATAGGGAGAAATTCAAAGCCCTTCAGTGCTGCCATGGGGAACCCAAAATAGTTTTGGTAAACTGCAAATCTGCTCTGCATTACAAGAAAGAGAACGACAGGTGGGCAGACAGACAACTGTGTTGCCTTATCAAGAAGCATCCCTCTAGTATAAAAAGGCAGCAACAGAAAAAAAACTATGCAAACAATACAGACCCCCCTTTCCTGTGAAACATCAATGAACCAGTGAGACAAGCACAACATTTGTACAAATACAGCTGACTCTTCACACACGGGTCATTCTTTCAAATACCTGCAAATCATCCAAACACTGATACTTAGAAAATGAGATTATCAATTTTCCAGGTACATTGGTACAATGGTACCTGGAAAAAGAGGGCAGTTCTTAACTGAAATAAGATGAGCACAGACCCATACAGAGATCTAACAAGCTAGTTATGGATATCTGACACAATATTCAGGAATCTTTAATTGCATAAGATGAATCAGGAAAAAAAACCCTTATGAGAATGGGCAAAGCTCAACAGACAGATAAATTTGCTAAGAATTTAAAAGAGGTCTGCAGAAAGCAAAGAAAATTGACAGTAAGTTGTTCCCAGATAGAATACTTGGAATAGTTCATGGTAAAGGTAACCAGTCACAATGTCTGATACTCTAGCTGGGATTGCAGTACCAGCACTACTCCAGCTCACAAAAATGGAAGAGAGACACTTGCCAATCAGCAAACTCAAGAACTCCGAGTACTGTGAGGTCATATAAGGATCTAACTGTTTGGGAGCAAAAAGGGCAGACTTTTATTTCATGGGGACATGAATATGTATAGTCAGTACAAACAAGAGGCAAAATCACAATGGTGAAAGATGGTGAAATATTCAAATCTTGAGATTTGAGCATGAATTCTTAGAAAAGACAGATCTAACAACAGCTGTTGGAGGGAGCACTCAAACCTGAGCTGCAGTGGCAGGAACAGCTGCCTGGGATGTCCTGCATTTCCTGGAGACATGCACTCATGCCACAAGTAACTTATCTGGAAAACTACCTGGTAATAAAGCATGAAAGAGCTACTGTTCTAAACTAAGAGGAAAACATTCTCTGTTGCTAAGGGAAGTCAGGGCTTAGTTAACTCACCACTTTTTCATAGCAATACCCATATATATGAGTACAGAATATGCCTCATGATGCACATTCATGGAATGATTGCTATGTGAATTGATTAACTCCTTTCATAGACACGATTCTCAGATTTAGTTTTGCTGTTTACAGTCTAGTAAATGCCATTCTTGATTTCAGCATGGAGAGATGTTCCTTCTCTACCTTTTGAGTGCTGGATACTCTTAGCAACCCAGCATAAGTTTTGGTGACAGATGATAGGGGTTACTTTCTGGCTTCTTATGCAGGAGACATTTAGCCACTGGGCTATTCTTACTGGTGTTCCTTCTTTAACTCAGTCTTCATAGAAACAGAAAAGAATTTTTCTGTATTTAACATTTGATAAATATGCCAGCTTTAGGTAACAATTTAGCTCTTTCTGGGACAATGAAGAATCTGGTGTAGTGAAAAGTCAAAGGCACCGATACTGTGATAACTCTCCAAATATTTCTGGTTGTTAATCTTGGATTTTCAGTCTCAGGCAAAATGTACACACACATCATAAATATAACTACAATGTAATGGCAACACTTGTCTTTTGCCTCCTCGGCACTGAGAAGTTTGAGGCTTAAAATAGTGGCGTGCTTGCCGCATGGATAGTATTAGATAGACAGATGGTACACTGTTCTCACTTTGTAATCATACAACCCATATTTCCATGGACCTACCTACTGCCTGATAAGTCAGCAAGTGAATACAAAAGGTTAACCTGTTAGGAGTGCCCTGGTAATTAGAGAATTGTCAAGTATTTTCTGCACTGCTGAGCACACTGGTGCATGCCGATTATTTTCTAGGGTTTTAAAATATATCTTTCTCTTACTCTTTTAATAACTCTTGCTCAAATGGAGAAACAGAAACTGATGCGCCTTCCATAGAGAATTCCTTCTCTCTCACTGTTTATACAAACACAACTGGGAAAGTCGTGTTCCCCTCATGCATCACAGCTGCTGACTTGGTGGCATATCCTATAAATGGGGCATGGTTTTCAGGGCAATTGCTAAATTTCCTTTGAGGCTCCTTCTAACATACAGACTCATGTTGTAAGTATCCTAGCTTGTTTTTTAGCACTCTTTTTTTTTTTTTTTTTTTTTGCATTAAAAAATTCAATTTACTTTTTAAATCATTTACAATAGTGGCTGCAGTGATATCACTGGTTTAAGCACCTTTTCCATTTAACCTTGCCAGGATTATATGACTTTCAATCCGTACTGTGTAAGCTCTGTAGCAGTTGTTCCGGTTCCTTTGTAGCTAAGCTTATCTCAATGTGATTTCTGTTTCTTTGTTTCTGAAATACTATCTTTATTAAACTTTTGCTTTCTTAGATAAAGTATCAAACAAGCATTTCAGAGGTGCATAGGGAAACCCATTGTATAAACAAGCAGTATCTTCTTATGAAGATGTGAAAACTCTTTGTCTGGGAACTCCTCAGATACACAAAGAGAACAAAACTCTGCAATTTCTCTCCATGAACAGTCTATTGGTTTTGCTGCTGTTTCTCCAAATAAAAAATCAAATTTCAATACTGGGTACATATTTTCCAACATATGCAGAAGTATGTTCCCAGGGCTCTACGTAAAGGATTTCCTTAATTTCTACTTCTCTCAAATAGTCTTGTTATACAAGCCTAAAAATGCTCTGGGAAGGCTTAGTGAAGCATATTATCTTTGATTTTTTCTGTTGCTCTGCACACAACTTTATCTAATCAGATGGTGATGCAGAAGCCTGGATCCATCTCAGTTGTTAACATCAACTGAGGTTTGCTGAGTCCTTCCTTTCATCTCTCTTAGCTTGTCCTGAGACAGCGGTTTCCGAATTGATCCAAAGCAGCTATTGCTGGAATGACTATAAGCAATAGTTGAATAATGATGGTTGGGCAGAATTAATTTATTATTCTTATTATTTTCTGCATGGTCATCTATTTTCTATGGCTCACTATGATGTAAGGAAAAGATCTGATTCCTGTTAAAAGAAGAAAAAAACATTTGCATTGATTTCACTAGATTCTTATTCAGGTTCTGTGGCCTGTTTTAGTCATAACCTTGTTAGGGTCCTGATTACAACAATTAGTGCACTATACAACACAAAACCAGTTTGAATGCTGAGAGCTGTAAGTTGACTAACTGACAAGTGAATCCTCAGATTTTATGTTCTTCAAAAATTTTTCAAAAATTACGATAAGGTTGGGAGCTATTCAAAGTTTCAGTGTTTTGCTGTTAATGAGAGCTTTTTATGGTTTTATGGTTGTGTATATATAATGGTATGGGACAAAGAAAATTATCAGCCTTGTTAGGGACTGAGTCCCATCTGTATTCTGCAGCACATAGCTCTCATTCTCTATTTGTCTTTTGTAGGAAAGTGTTTTAATTCCTACTGGAATTCCTACTGTGAAATCACTTTTGCAGAAGCAGAGAAACATACTGATGCAGAGACTAATACATCTGTCCTGGGGCTATTCTTTGTTTTTCTTTTTTTTTAGCACAACTGGCCTAGCCCAGCAAAAGGAAATAAGATGATAGAAAAGGTAAAATGTTTTCTTCATACTTGCTTTTTCATAAACAAACAAAATGTACATACAGATCAAACTCCTCCAAGTATCAGCATTTAAACTAGTTGCCAGCTTTCTGGCATTAAAAACAAGTCTTCTTGTTGAGACTCAATCTCTTCAACCTTGTTTTGCAACCTCCAATACTAATTGATGCCCAAGATACATGGTGGACTAGCTGGCTTTTTTATTTGTTTTCATCAGCAAAGCCTCTCTCTATCTCCAATAAATTATTTAGTCCTTTGTGTGTATGGATGATCATTAATACTGATTCTTACTAAGCCTTTACATACACACACACATACAGATATAAAATGTGCAATTGCTCTCATTTTACTTAATGAAGTTATAGAGTGATCTATTGAGGCATGACACTGTGTGCATGTTGTAAATAATTCAAGAGTGAAACAAGCTGCCTGAGCCTTCAGAATAAATATTGCACATCACCTAAAATCAGACAGACATTTGATTTCATTTCTTTAACATTCTCCAGGTATGACTTTAACATTCTCCAGGTAGCAAAAGAGGTATGACTGAGAAGTTTAAAAGTACTGCTGAGCTAGATCTAAAACATTTTCTCTTCCTCAAAGTATGCTTCACAGTGAAGTCTGAGACTGTAAAATATTTTACTTGCTAAATAGCATTAAATTTTTAAAAGTGTGAGGATGCCTTAGTACCCTTGAGTTCAACAAAGGAATCATGACTATTCCTTCTAGACAGATATTTTATCAAGGCAAGGAAAAGATTTTCAGTGGTTTGGATTCTGTTACAATGATTTCTGGTAGAGGCTTTTTCAACAGCCTGTAAGTAAGAAAAATAGCAGTTAGCATACTTACCTGCTGTAAGTTAGCCTTTGAAAATCACTGGTGTGTGTGCAAACGCTCAGTATCTACAGGTAACTCAGTGTGATCCCCTGCACAAAGCTCTGAGTCAGGGGCACTGTCTCAGGGACAGCAAAATGGTCTGGATTTCATGTAACTCTGCTCACATGAATTGGTTCACCTGCCTGTTCAAATGTGGAAAAAGTACCAGGCCCTGAGCATGATTTTTATTTTGTGCATGTGACTTTTAAGTATTTTTTTCCCTGGATGACTGGCTTGCTCAGAGTTTTGACAATGAGCTGGAAGAGTTATTTTTTCTAGGACTTAGTCCAGGGTCCATCACTAGGGGATGAGTGGCGTTTGTGCTTTTTATCTCCCTCATCACCACAAGCGGCGCAGCAGATCCCGAGAGCTGTGCCTTGCTGCATTCCCAGCTCCAAGGCAGCACTGCAGGATGTCTGCCATGGCAGCTCACACAGCCATGGCACATGGCAGAGCTGGCTGTGCCAGGCATGGAGCAAAAGGAAAGCAGGAGGCAGCCTGGCTCTTGAAGTTTCTGATCTCTTCTGAGGGGACAAAAACAACTAAAACAAAGCTGTGCCCTTTCACTTGGTTTTCTTGGCTAAGCCTCTGGAGATTTTGTGGGTTTGCATATAATTAAAAATTCATTAATTAAGGTTAACTTAAAAACTGAAAACAAATTTTCAGGCTAGTTAGATCTTCCAGAAGTCTTGCCTTTAAAAAAAATTAATTTATTAGAATTTGGAAGGCTGACATAGGAAACAGTTTAGTTACACAATAGCTTGCTATGAAACATTCACCTCAATGATCTGATTTATTTCCAGCTTATCAACCATCTTGATAGCTTGGGCAGGAAAATTACAATAGATTTCCAACAGCAAGAACAAAATATTGCATAAAACACCACCCCACCTCTGTTTTCTTTTCACAGTCAATGCCAACAGCATAACCAATTCTGTGAGACTCCATCAGTCCCAAGGCTAAAGTCAGCTTTTTAAAATCGTTGTGAAAGGGAGAGCAGATCACTTTTCTCCAGATAAACATTTATTTAGCTGTATTTTTATGTAATTATTGAAGATGTGTGTGCATAGAAATAATTGTATAAAATTATTTTTTTCAAAAGCTGTGGTGTAAATGTATTTTATGATGATCATTACAAGCTGTCTGATGCCATGGTGCTCTGCCAGTCACTTGTGAATTGGCCTGGCTGTTCCCTTCCCTGTGCCTCCAAGCCAGCTGGGTATGGGTCGGATCTGTTCCTTGGAGTTTGCTGCTAGCAAGGTCTCAGCAGTGTTCCAAGCTCAGGAGAGCAGTTCCCCCATGACCCACTCACAGCTGACTGAGGTTGTGGGCTGTATGGAGATCTCATTTACCATCTGACTCTCCAGGAGAAAGGTACTCTCAATACTCCATGGTCAAATCAGTGTTTCAGGCTTGTAGGATCTGCTCTGCTCTCCTTCACCTCAAAGTTTTCCTAACGTGCAGTGGCAGCTGTTTACCTGAACAGAAAATACTGACAAATCTCTGAGCAAGAAGCTCCACCAGTAATGCTTCCATCTCCTTGTGGATCCCTATGAAGAAGTAAACCATTGTTTCAAGAAGGACCTTGAAGGAGCTGAAAGTCACTAGAAACCTCAGTCAGTCCCAGGCAACACCAAAGGTGACATTTTGAGCATGTTTTGGCACCTTTCCTGGGGAAGGCAGCTCTGGAGTGGGCCCTTTAGGCCACCACCACATAGCTGCTCAGTGTGCAAGCCAAACCAGAGCTGGTGGTTTGCTAGAGGTGCATCCCACTCTACAGTGTGCAATTATAAAATTTTTCTAGTGGCCACTGATGGTGGGAATTATTCTTCTTTGAATCATCAAGACAATTTCTAGTACTAGGAAGAGGTTTTAGACATCTCCCAGGACACTTCCTTTGCCCACAAATGAAAATTTGATGATCTTAAACATGGTTTAAAAGGCTATAAAGAGCAAATAAAACTCAAGTCTCCAATGCGTTGTTTCTGAATCTGTTCTGAACAGAACATTTTGTATGGAATATTTAAACGTATTAAGTGTTTCTGTGGTCAATTTGCTGATGCCTGAAGTGAATATGATATTCATTACAAAGGTTTGTTTAAGTTTTCTTGCCCAGAACACAGTTGAAACATTGGATTTTCCTTTGTAGCCTTCACTGCAGGCAACACATAGTTCAGTGAAGCTAAGGCTGAGTAAAGTCACAGGGAAAGGTTTTATGATGTGAGCACAGGCAAAAGCCATGGGTTGCTCCTTCCCATGCTTGAAAGAGGTAATTATGGTATTTCAGAATATATACTGACAGATGGACAAAGGTACACTTTTATATTTATCCACAAGTATAATTTAATACCCACTTCTGAGCAGAATTTATCTGCATAATTGGAAGGGTCTTGACATATCTAGCTGCATTTTCACTTCCAGTAACACTAATCTTGTTTTTCCCATGGTCTGATTAAACGTTGCAAGCATCTTGTATCACAACCCTCCAGTGCTCACCCTGCTATCAGGAGGGAGTTTTGATTTGCTCGAGGAACCTGGTGCTGCTGACCCTTAACAATTCCATTTCAGCTGCCTGACCTTGCTGATAAAGTAACTCCAGTGGTCATCTCCACAGGGTGGTATTATCCCTTGTGTCAGAAAGGACTTCAGCTACTGAAAAGTTTGTATGGGGAAGTTTTATTTTCTTGTCACATGCAAAAGATGAACTGTTCTCACTTAGAAGAAAGCAATAAGGACAAACAGATGCTCAGCAACAGCCCAATTAATTATCCATTTTATAATTTCAAGTTACCCCAAAGCATGTCTCTGGTTTTACTGATAGATGACTTACTTTTAGTTTAGCTCCTTCCTCACTCCATTGTTTCCATGGTAACACCTCTGAAACATTGCTTCTTTCTGAGGAGATGAAACGTAAAGTGTCTGGAATATCTGAGTGTTTAAATATTAAATGAAAACAACAGAAAAATGGTGGAATGAGTCAGACAGTACAGGCAGGTGACACCCGCAATATCTGCTAGTAAATTGGACCATGGGGTAGTGCTACCTTTATTGTTCTCCTACTACAAGTTGAAAACAGCAGCCAGCTCTTAGGAGTTGTCCTGAACCTGGGCTATCCTGCTGCTGAGAGGCAGCTGAGCATGCTTATGACCAAGCCTGGCTAAAAGATCCTGCTGCTAAACTCTGCAAGGAGTTAGGAACAGCAAAAAAGTTAATTTACAGGAGTGCTGTATTTATTATTTGCCAGTGATAAACATTTCTTGTTAAAATTGGCAATAGCTGCATATTTTCTTGGTATTTTGCTGTAAAATCTGTTAGGAAGCTAACACGGAAATACTGTAAAAAGCATTCC